>NC_142799.1:53529615-53839615 GCF_049724085.1 Artemia sp. Qi Xiang Cuo | reverse complement strand
TCTCTCTCTCTCTCTCTCTCTCTCTCTATCTCTCTCTCTATATTTATCTCTATCTATCTATCTCTATATCTCTCTATTTCTCTCTCTCTCTCTCTATCTATCTCTCTCTCTCTCTCTCTCTATTTATCTCTCTCTCTCTCTATCTATCTCTCTCTCTCTCTCTCTATCCCTCTTTCTCTCTCTCTTGATTTCTCCCTCTCTATCTCTCTCTCTCTCTACCTATCTCTCTCTTGATTTCTCTCTTTCTATCTCTCTCTCTCTACCTATCTCTCTCTACCTATCTCTCTCTCTCTCTACCTATCTCTCTCTCTCTCTACCTATCTCTCTCTCTCTCTACCTATCTCTCTCTCTACATATCTCTCTCTCTCTCCCCCCTCTCTATCTCTCTCTCCCCCCTCTATCTCTCTCTCCCCCTCTCTATCTGTGTCTCCCCCTCTCTATCTCTCTCTCCCCCTCTCTATTTCTCTCCCCTCCCCTCCCCTCTCTATCTCTCTCTCCCCCTCTCTATCTCTCTCCCCCTCTCTATCTCTCCCCCCCTCCCTCTCTCTCTATCACTGTCACTCTCCACCTCTCTCTCTCTCTCTCCCTCTCGCTCTATCTCTCGCTCCCTCTCAATGTCTCTCGCTCTCTCTCTCTCGCTCCCTCTCTCTCTCTCTCCGCCTCTCTATCTCTCTCCCTCCCTCTTTATCTCTCTCTCTACCTATCTCTTTCTACCTATCTCTCTCTCTCTCTACCTATCTCTCTCTCTCTCTACCTATCTCTCTCTCTCTACCTATCTCTCTATCTCTCTACCTATCTCTCTGTCTCTACCTATCTCTCTCTCTACCTATCTCTCTCTCCCCCTCTCTATCTCTCTCTCCCCCCTCTCCATCTCTCTCTCCCCCTCTCTATCTCTCTCGCCCTCTCTCTATCTCTCTCTCCCCCTCTCTATCTCTCTCTCCCCCTCTCTATCTCTCTTTCCCCCTCTATATCTCTCTCTCCCCCTCTCTATCTCTCTCTCCCCCCTCTCTATCTCTCTCCCCCTCTCTATATCTCCCTTCCTCTCTATCTGTATCCCCCCTCTCTCTCTCTCTCTGTCTATCACTCTCCCCCTCTCTCTCTCTCTCACGCTCCCTCTCAATCTCTCTCTCTCCCTCTCAATCTCTCTCGCTCCCTCTCAATCTCTCTCTCTCCCTCTCACTCTCTCTCTCCCCCTCTATATCTCTCTCTTCCTCTTTATCTCTCTCTCCCTCCCTCCCTCTTTATCTCTATCTCTCTCTCTCTCTCTCTCTAACCCTCTCTAACTCTCTCTATCTCTCTCTATCTGATTTGTTTTAGTAGGGTTGCCAATTTGCTCTGAAAAATTTCCTGTCAGCTTAATAACTGCAGTCAAATACGAGTAAAGGAGCATTTACTGCACCAAATTTGTATTGTTTTAGCGTGAATGATTGAAATTAATCAATTAATAAAACGTATATAATAAATCCGCCTATGTATATCAAATTTAGTCAAATTTTTAATTACTATTTAACTTACCTCAATTATGCGACTCGGTTCAAATGTTCGGTCTGTCACAACCCTTAATACGTCATTAAGTAGGGTATCAAGCTGTGCGTTGAAGTTGTTTGAATTTGAGCCAACATATGCTTTGCCCATGGACCGACTGGCTAGAATTGCATAGTTCGCCTGAAAATACAAAACCGTCATTGAAATTTCATATCAAATCTTAATTTATTGGCCTTTTTTCTTATCTGTGTGTCAAGTGAACTAAATAATATTTCCATTCATTCAAAAAAGAACAAAACAAGGTACAGTCACAATAAGGCACTAACTGAAACATATAAGTGTCTCATACAATAAAAAAAAAAAAAAAAAAAAAAAAAAAAAAAAAAAAAAAGGTATGGCAAAGCTCACAGGACCAAGAGAGACCAATGGAAGGGAGGGAATATCATCGCCTAATAAAATTTTTGTCTTCCAACGACGTTTAGCAGGAAGACCTGGCTAGGCTCATTCCTGCTTTGCCCCCGTTCGTCATTTAGTTCGTCAAAAACTTTTGCTTTCAAATCAGAGCTAAGAGGGGTAGTCCATCCCCTTGCCATTTGTGGCTGAATAGCGAAGAAACGGATATCAGCACCATTGGTTTGGACTATGAAGTCTAGTACCGTTTATATACTATCTTTATAAACGAGCAATAATAGTATATTTATGTAGCCTATGTATGTATTTATGTATTTTTTCTCGAAAATGGCTCCATATTTTTTCAGAAAAATATGCATATATATTATATACATATATTATATATATATATATATATATATATATATATATATATATATATATATATATATATATATATATATATATATATATATATATATATATATATATATATATATATATATATATATATATATATATATATATATATATATATATATATATATATATATATAATAATTCTGTCAATTTAATTAATTCCTTAGACCACAGAATAAATTCTGTCAATTTAATTAATTCCTTAGACCACACTGCTTTTCCATGCTTTTTCACTGGTTGAAATTAAAAACCGGCCTTTCGGGGCTTGTGATAGCGATATTTTGAAATAGATATCTTATCTTTTCCATGTACGGATTATCTAAGTTCTTCAAAACGTTCCATTTTTCCTCCTGAATTCTCCATGCCTGATTATATATCAGAAAACGGTTTCAAGCAGAGGTTCAATTTAACTCGCTCATGGATTACTTCACTAGTTAATTGATGCTCTCATCATATCTAATATCTATGCGCGGTGGCAGTGTATTTTCAATAAAATAAAGAATGAGATTATTGCAGAATGGAACGAAAAGATAAAGAAAAGAATACGGCACAGGACATTACAGTCCCTATTGACGGCACTGATCTTCGTCTCATGGCCCTTCATCCCGAAAGTGCAATGAGGGAGGGGGTGGGAGCAGCCATCCTGTGCTTTCGCACACCCTTCCTGTTTATCTTCCCTAGATTTCTCTAGGTACCCATTTAGAGCTGGGTCGACTCCAACTAAGCTTAGAGTCAGCCCACTGACCCATGTTCATATGGATAAAGGATACCAGGTCTAGCGTGCTAACCACTTGACAAGGAGGAAAAAAAGGGGAGAGCCAGAATTAAAAATCAAGTCTTTAGATTTATCCCAATTAGTTCAGGCAGCTTGAACTTAAATTTCCAGTTTATAAAATTTAGCAAATTAATTCATGCAAATTAAGTTTATTCTGTTAGAAAATGCTCTAATATACAGTATTATAGCATAATTATAATACCCGTATATATTAATAAGGAAAAACGGAACAAGAGCACACAGTAATTAGGAGTTTTGTACAAAAATGAAAGTTTGAAAAACAGATATGAGGCTTTTGAATGTTAAATCACAATTAAACATTATTTTATTAAATTGTTTAAATTGCAGAGTTTCAATATAGATATAACAAACCAATACGGTTAAATTTTCTACTAAACAACCGGAGGCAGATTTTGGAGATTCAAAACCATCGTTGAAATTTCAGTTCAAATCTTGATTTATTAGCCTCTTTTCTTTTCTATGTGCCAAGTAAGCCGAATAACATTTTGTAAAACAACTTTTTCCCATTTTTTTAAGGAAGAATTAATTGAACTTTTTTGATTAATTTTTTTTTAATTCACATTTTCCAATCATTCAAAAAAGAAGAAGAGAAACAAAAACAAAGACAATTTGGAAATTCAAAACCATCAGTTCAGTTAGAAAATTAATACGGCGAAATTTTCAACCAAACAATTGGAGGCAGAATTTGCAGTACACAATGTAATGATACTGAACAAACTAGCTACAAAAATGTTTAATGACAACTCAGAAAATTTTTGTGCACTATTCATTAAAAATAATTTTTTACTTTTACTCTGTCAGAGTAAAGCCGGTCAAATAATACGAAAAACTATTCAAAAACCCTAAATAAACCAAGTTTTAAGATACAATTTCTTTCTATTATTCTATAATATTATATTATATATATTATAGAATATTATAATCTATTATTATAATTCTTCCTATTATTCATTCTACTATTTCCTGTAGATGTTCATTACAGTCCCCCGGCCCCTCCAAAACAGTTTCGGTTTTTTTTAACAGCTAAGTTTTTTCTTTCTCTTTTGTAAATACTGGATTGCATTGAAAAATTATAAACTCAGCAAACCCACGAATTACAAAATTGATTGCAAGAAAAATGCCAATTATAAAAACAATTCAATTAAGATTTACCCCACTCTAATCACACATTTAAGGGGAGTTTATTCTTGCAACAATTGGATTTTCTATCTATGTTAAAATTGCGAATTATCAAATTAATCAGCAATTACCAATCCTTAAAAATGAGCAATCCTTTGGTACTAATCATTAAACTATTAAAAATAATTCATTATCCAAAAATAATCATATCAATTATTCATTACTATTAAATATTAAAATAATTTATTAAAACATGATTATTAAAATAGTTACCAGTCCTTAAAAATTCCTGAAACACTAACCTGTTCTATACCAGAGAAACCATACTCAATGGAGAACAACTTGACTTGTCGAGATGTTAGAATATCTATAATAGGACCTTCTGGTAATTCTGCTTTAATAGCATCACTGCTAGAAGTAAATTTTACCAAGAGGACAATAGAACCTTGTTGCCAAAGTCTGGATGTTAGAAATACAGCAGCATCTCCGATGGCTTTATCAAGAAGAATTCCCCCTGGTTTATTCTGTTCCATACTGTTAATGGCAGTCCCAAATTGACCAGAAACAACAGACACCTATAAAAAGTAAATGTTATAGCTTTTCTTTCTTTGAACTATATATATAAGGATTTTTTTTTTCGGGGAGGGTTTTACAAAAACAAACTTTAAAAAAAGACATCAACAATTTGCTTATATTCATTTTTGTTACTTTTTTATGAGTCATACAAACATTACGGGGTGAAGGGGGGTTCAAAGCCCCTAACCACCCTGGATATGGACTTGGGTTTCTGAAGTATTTTCAAAATATGCAACGCATCTTGCAAAACGATTCAAAACAAACTTGAGAAATGTAATTCAATGAATGGATAGAACTGAATCACAAAGATAGGTCCAGATCGACCAGACATAATGGACCCATACAATTAGTGAATACTGCTATTATAGATTTTGATTAAGAATCATTAATGAAAAACAATTTTTTAATTTATGTTATGTATGAAACATGATTTTGCTACATTACATACAAACATACCTACATCTGTAACTTGCACCAAAAGGACATTGGTTCCATTCACCCAACTATTACGATATTACTTAAACGTTCTCTTAAAGAATTATCCAAATTTATCAAAAAAGAGTAAAATTTTCCCAAATGACTTATCTTCAACCCTTGCAACGTATCTTATAAAACAAATTCAAAGCAAATTTCAAAACTGATTCTCAGCTACTGAAAAATAGCACAAAGGACTTCTTTTGTTGAAACATCAAAGCCAAAGGACAGCGGAAAGATAACATGTCAAAAACTTGTCAAAGCTCTGTGTGAAACATGCGATTTTATGACATGTCTTGACCTGTATCTAGGACCAAAAGGACTTCTATCATTGTAGTAGTTGTATGGCTAGATTCATTCTTTTCAAATCTATTCATTCACTGAACCCAAAATTACGTAATTACTTAGAGTTCCTCTTGAAGAATGATCAAAACTTATTTTAAAAGTAAGAAAATTGTCGAATTTTCACAGAAAATTTCCAAAGAATTTTGTAGATGGATGAAACTGAATCACAACGTTGTCTTATGCTGAAACATTCAAACCGCAGGACTGTAAGAAAACAAATGCCAAAAACTAGTACAGGGAGCATAATCCTTAATAAACAAAAATAGTAAAAAAACTCCAATCAAATCATAATCGAATAAATTCCTCGTCTTTAATCCGTTCATAATTATTTGCTAGTTTTTAGTTTTTGCCAGAGATTTTGATAGAGTCTTAGCTGCAAGAAGCACAATAAGTGAATAGCCTGTTTGTTAATCAACTAAAACAAAATAAAACAATTTTCATGTTTTGTTTTTTCTGGAAATACAATTTAGTGAAGCATTACACCCTGTCAATAACAGATCCAATTGCGGTGAAAAAATGCCCTTTAAAATAAGTGTTAATTCATCAAGCCAGTTGATAGCTTGAGAGACCAAGCCAAAATAATACTGAAGTCCAGACCAAAGGCTCAGTGAGGAAACTAAAGATGAAACAGAGCAGAAAACAAGTTAAAACTCAGTAGGACTGGAGTCAGTTCTTCAGTCTCCAGTCAGGCCTCTTTGGGTTTGAATATGAGGCTACAAGAAATGTAATAATTGGATCTGAATATAGGGCTACAAGAAGTATAATAACTGGATCTGAATATGGAGCTACATGGGGCTAATTGCGGCATACAAAGAAAATTAATGGTATTTCAAAACTTAATGGTGTTAAAAAATGGTTTCGATCCTCAGAAAAATCCACAAGCTAATTGGAATAGTGCCTCGTTGTGTACAGGGTACTAGTCAAATTAATACTTGCTGAAACAATTAAGCTAGGAAAACAGAAATTATTAGCACATATAAAACAAAATAAGAGACAAATCACATCAGCCCATGAAACTGGGTGTACTGCTACGCCATCTATCTTACTGATCATTTTTCAGGGGGTACTTAGAGAAATCAAAGCTTCATCACTATTCCTCTTTGGTTGCGATTTTTGAGGAGCTTCTTCCATATCGAGAATAGAGAATATACAGAATAGAGAAGGAGTTTGTCTCTTGTTATGAAAAACTAAAGAACCCATTTGAGGCTTAGAGGCGAGGTAAGGAGAGGATGAACCACGAATTCCAACTCCCTATTGTTCCTGGTACAAAATCTGATCAACTAGCGACTATAGTGGCAAAGAGATGCCAAATTCTAACCGGTAATTGCAAGATTTATGAAATCAGTTCATTCCTCTTTAAGGTATATCTGCCCTACAGACCCGAAAAAAAGAACTGGAAGCAAGTACAAACAAGATCATTCGTAAAGCAGTTGATTCTAACAAGATTTTATTACCATCACAAGGTTTATATTCCATGATTTCTAATTTAAAATCACTTAATTAAAAACGGAATAAAATTGTTACAAGATAAGAAATTAAAAAGATTACATACCGAACCAGGGCTTAGTATATTTGTGATGTATCTAAATGGCAGCCCGTTGTCGTAAGTCGTGTTTCCTCCAAATTTACCAAGACCAACGAGGACCGTTTTTGGCAAACTGTTTGACACCCAGTTTCTTAGTTTATCTTTCGTCGCCGCAAAAACCTAAAAATGATAATTCTTGAAATCTGAGAAATCTCTTCACTACTTTAGCTTTCACGTCCATTCAAACAGAAATGCTAATATAGACACACAGAGAAAAACACACTTTAATTCTGCTATTTAGCAATATACGGTAATCTTTCCTTGATCACTTGTTATAGACTAAAAACTAACTTATCACTATTTGAAATTACCCGTTTCTAAATCACTCTCTAAAGTACAGTATATTCATCGAACTTGATCACCTAGGCACCTTTTTTAAATATTTTGTGCTGGGGTACTGTATTCAATTTAAGACAGGCGTGCATTATCAGTACGAATAAGACTATAGCGGGGTCTTTGCGATATGTAGATAAGCAAACAGCAGTAACATTCAGTGATAAGATAGAACATTGTGATATTTTTTAGCTGGCAGTAGAGACTTCCGAATTTTGAATAAGTTTGTGCATTCAGAGTGTAAGTTTCAAGAAAATAGTATGCAGAGAAGTCACTATGACCTTATGGGGAATAGAAGACTTAGAGTGACGTAGAAAGTACTAAAAAGTATTTGCGGTTATATATGGAAGTTCAGAATATTCAGAAGTTCAGAGCATTTGATGTTAAAAAAGACCTTAGCTGTTTTAAAGGTCTTTTTGAGCAGGTCCTTTAGCCATGGCTGTTGAGCAGGGGGATTGAAAAGCACGACAAGTTACAGAGGATTCAGGCAAATTTCTTAGGAGATTGTGGGGTCTCAGCGATTAGTTTAATGGCTTGATTTTACTGGCTTGGGGTGATCTTTCGATAGTTACTGTTTTTCCCATATGAAAGATTTACTAGAAAGTTTGAATCGCACGACTATTTTCTATAGGTTATTCGATTAGTTTGTATTCCTTGGTGTACTTTGTTGTTCGTACGGCATCTCCTGATACTTAGATTTTATTGACAAGGGACTCTTAGAGCTCTCATAGTTCATAGTTCATAATCCATTCTATGGAACTAAAATTGTTTTCTTACATTTTGCGATAGAAGATTTACTTTGAAGCTGATTTTTGGAAATAATTATAATTACCTTTGATCGTGAAAAAAGAAGAAAAAAAATGGCCATGATAGCTACTTTAGAATCGCGAATTTACGCCAGTAAATTCTGAAAAATGTTTCAAAATAAGAACTATGATGTTACTCCTCCATTCAATACAAAACCAATAGTGTCGCTTTGTAGTCTACGGACCCTAAAAATTAAAACTTGGGAGACTTTAGGACCCTATCTCCCCCCTCCCCCACCCAGATATCAAATTATGTCCTGATCCCTTAAGGAAAAAATAGGACACAAGCTTTTGTTTCTCATCAAATTCAGTTGAAGTTCGATAGCCTTTTCTGGCTCATATCCCCCTCCAAGGGTAAAATTTCAACCAAAATACCAACAACTGGGGCCGTAGCTCTTAATTCCCGTCGAGGCTGGCCGATATTCAACAACCCCTTTCGGTAGATGTACTGACGACAAAATTTCAGTATATACTTCACCCCTTCCCTCTCCTATTAGTCGGATCACGACTGGATTTGGTCAAGTCTAGTTTTGGGCCAACTTTTATATGCAAAGGATGTTTCAGAAAAGCTGATTCAGTTCAAAAACCTCCAAAAATAAAGAATAAAAAATTTCAAGAAAGAATCTTCCATAATAAATCCCTGGAAATTTAGAAGAAATACAGAATTTTTTATCTTAGGTTCACGAAGAGACAAAAAAAAATCCTGTTCTACAATAGTTCGGAATAAACAGATCTCTATAAAGTTTACTTCAGAATCTAGGGCAGTTCCCTTTTACTTCTTGCTTATGCTATTTGGTATGCTAGAAAATAATATTATTTCTATTTTTTGGTAATTTACTGGAAGTTTTGAAAACTTCATAATAACTTATTCTTGATTTCAGAATCCTCACAACGAAACTGTTTTCAAATTTACACGTTTTACGATTTCAAAGCTACGGACCCAAAGTGTATGGGGAACTTACCAGGGTAGGAGCTCGTGCTAGTGTCAACAGAAAATCACCAACGCCATCTACTATTTGGCATTTTTTCAAGCTTCGTAATCGTGTTTCTTTCAGAAACTGAGACGAGACTTGTCACTACACTAATTTTTAATTAAACTAATTTTGCCTTCTTGTTAGAATAAAAAAATGCCAAGAAACGCGAAACACTAGATGGGGAGGGTGTTTTTTTTGCCGACACTCGCGCCAGTTTTTACTCTTGTAAGCTACCAGAATGTCATAATGGACCGTTGATCAAGATGGAAAGAACACGTAAGCAGAATTGGCCCTGCCGCAACTCCATAGCCTGCATACAGCCTTGGAATTTCGGGCTGGATACCACCGCTTTACATCTTTTGCAATAAAAATACCCTCAACCTCTTCTCTTCTAATTTTTTTTTATAAGGCATAAAACGAGCAGTAAAGTTTGACAACAGTAACAAAACCTCCTGGAAGAATAAAAATCCTGCTCATAACAGGAAAAAATCGTAACCGAAGGCAAAAAAATCACAGACTACTCACATTACTTGCTGCATTTTCCGAAGAAGTATCAACCAATATATATACAACCGGTGTCCGGAATGCGGGTTTCACAACATTGAAAATTGGATCTCCAGGGAACGAAGGTATCTGTGATCTTCCTCTATAATCTGGATGGTTCTTTATCATTTGCCAGGCGCTAAGTTCGTTGCAGAAATAGTTGTGACGATTTTTCGATGTTTTGTCATGAGTTTCATCGTCGCAAAAATGGCTGACCTAAATAAGTGCAGATATAAGGTAACTTATTCTGTGATTTTATCAAGTATGCTTTAAGAATTAACTCTGAATTTCTTATCCTTATTCGCAGCGTTTGTTTAAAAAAAGCTATTACTAGACTAAATAAAGAGTAATTTTGTCAAATCTATTAGAATTTTTTATCCTTCTTGCATTATGGGATAATGAGATACTGCTCCAGCGGAAATTCTTCCAAAAAGGTTTAGTAAATTTCATTTTTTGCCTAAAAAACATCGTCCTTCTCTAGAAAATTAAAACATTTGGTGGTTTGTATGATTCTTGGGTTTCTCAACGGAGAAGTGCAGATAACGAGACTAAGACCCCCAGCCCCTGTGAGGGCTCTAAGACAAAACTTCTAGCAAGCATTACTATTGGTTTTTACATCGAATATTATGTCCTGAAACAGGAAATTTGCAAATATTATTCATAGATACTAATTTGAAAGTTGAAACTATCCATTCGCAGAGAAATATGAGTTACTCTCGATTGAGAGGTTTCATGTGCCCAAGAAAAAAGCTAAATGCCTGCATTGCTCAGAACAAAAAGCTGAATTTCTTGTAGCTTATGTCGCAAGACAAATAGTATGGTTTGGTTACCTGAAATGGTTGAAAACATGAAAAAGCTAATTTTTACTGGATTTCAAAAATACTTAGTAGAATTTACTTGGTTGAACATCTCAAACCAAGATCATAAGAGCCAAACTAAAGCTTGCTCAGATTGAACGACTCCAATATGAACTGAAGTGAGCGATTTGAGTTATTACCCCCCCCCCCCCCCTACAGAAAATCAGCCATACGATTGGGTTACCAATCATATCCATTATACTAACAAATATTAGACAAGTATCGACTTGCTATATTCACGATCATACCCAGCAGCTAGAGGGGTGGGAGACATTCCTCCATAAGATCCATCCCCACAAAAAATTCAAGCAATAGTTCTTCAAAAATGTAATAGTTCTAATTTAGCTCCCCAGGCCAGACGTGCGAGTAAATGTTTTTAGAGAGATTCATAAAAGTTGAATATTATCCAAAACATTATTTTCTATGCTTAACAGATTGAACATCGGTCTATAATAGATTGAATCCTTATCGTTAGATCTTATGGTCATTCGATATATTAAAGAATCACCCTTTCTTGTCCATTACAAGCTTTTTTAGTTTGTGCGGCCAAACTATTAATTGGGTGCTCATGCCATAACTTGTATAGCTTAGACAAGAGATCTGAATAAACAAGAGAAAGCTGAAAGCCCACACCTACTTTCCCAGGAGTCCAGAGAAAACCCTTTAACTTCTCCAGGTTTATGCCAGAGAATGGGAAAACCCTTTAACTTCTCCAGTTTTATGCCAGAGATGAAACTATTCGGATATAATGAAACTTGCATCATTAGAAAGCGTAAACTTTGTTTTTTCATTGAGCAGAGCTGAATTTTCTTTTTAAAGTTCAGGAAAGGACAGTCCCTTAAAATATTCAAGTATACCCGCTTGGAAAACACTAAAAATCCGCTCAAAAGAAGTCTCGCTGAACAATTTGACTTCTGTTTGACTTTCTGTTATGCTAGCTAACTTGATTGAAATTTTTGGAGATATAGGATGCATATTATTTATGCTGTTGGCACATTGAGTAGACAGCGTTTCGCTTAACAATTAGCTAAAGATTACTGGTTTCCTTTTTTTCTTAACAAAGGTTTAAACAAAGGTATTTATGCTGTAGACACATTGAGTAGACAGCGTTTCGCTTAACAAATAGCAAAAGATTACTGGTTTCCTTTGTTTTAAACTAACCACTCGTTAGCTTTTCCAACTGTTTAAACATCTAAAATTCCATATCAGTTCATACCAAAATTACTTCGGAAGTTCCCTGTGGTACTGAAAAAATTGGTGTAATCCTAGATAATGGACTGGACATAAAGAAACATGCTAAGGAAACAATTCTTACTTAATAATATGCAGAATAATCACAGTTAAAACATTTTGCATGCGAAGAACCTTTATCTTCACTTCTTTCCTGGTATTTCCAGTTTTTATACAACATTTCTAATTTTTTTTGTGTCTATTCTATAAGTCTTGCTGAAAGGAGTATTTTGGGATTCCCAGTGTCCAACTTATAAACAATAATTAGTCTTATAGTAGTTTCTTTTTCCAAAAATTGACCCCCCTGTGTAAACTCTTAAAAACCTTTTACTGACGGCCATGGACTCATATATTTACTATAAATCATAAGAGAAAAGCATAATGACACATACTTACACTGTCAAGATATGATAAATAGAGAAGTGAAGTATTTGCTGATTGCATTTCATCAGGAAGAAAAGCGCAAAAGTCGATGAAACTGAGAGAGCAGCCTTCGGTAAAAATTGGATTTCCGCTTAGGTCACTAAAAACGGAAAAGGTCTTAGTCATATTTATTTCATGAGAAGTCAAAGTCTAAGTTTATTAAAAAAACAAATTATTTATAATTTATTCATCAGTCAAAAAGCCTGTAAGATATCCTTGCGGAAAATTGGATCGTGCGGACATTATTCATTTTGAAAAATGGTACCACGACCCAGGCACGTACTGAGTCACCTTCTCAGTAGGGGCCCTCCCCAGACCACTCAGCTCGTCCCCAGGTGGCGGATAGGGGAACGTCCATAAAGGGAGGGGAATAGGGGAACGTCCATGTAGGGTACCTCCATAAAGGGAGGCGCGGACCAAGGGGGGACCTAGCCCCTGGGGTCCATAATTGAAACGGGGGTACCCTCGCCCGGGGGTCATAAATACAGGTGGAGGAGGAAGAAGGCCCCTCTGACGCGCACTGAGCAGGGCCCACCGGTGTGTGGAAACGTCCCACAAGTTTCGAACCTTGTTCCAGCAATGGGTTAAATTGTATGGTACTGCAGGATGCCATCGTGGGAGGATCCTCTCCAGGAGGACAACTGCGAAAGGGCGGAAGATCCAGAATTGGACAACGGCCTCTGCAAGTGAAATGGTCTGGGGGAGCCCTTGTTAATGCCAATTCCCATGAAACACCAATGGATACTGAAGATCAAATGCCAAGAGATACTACTACTCCTGCGTTCGCGGTAGCCAACGCGGACCAGGTCAGGGTGGTGCCTGGCCCGACAAGTATGCAAGCCGCCCGATCAAGAAAACATTTACATATTGGCGCGTGGAATGTTCGCAGCTGCAAGCTGGAATCCACGCAACTGCTCCCTACAAGGGCGCTACTGAAGTATAAAATCAACGTTTGTTGTCTATCAGAAACGAGACTGAATGATGTTCTGTCCAAAAAGCTGAACGTTTCCAAATCTGACTCATTCCAGTTCTACAACTCGGGTCCCAAGGATGGTTCCGGCCAACAAGGAGTTGGGTTCCTGATAGACGATCCTACTGCATCATGCGTCACCTCTTGGGAGGCAGTGTCACCAAGGATCGCCATGATCAGATTGAGAGGCCACATCAACCACATAACCATAATCGCTGTGTACGCTCCGATAAGGGATAGCAGTGACGCGGTCAACGATTCCTTTTATTATGACCGACAAAGGATCATCGACAAGACACCAAGGCGTGATATGCTCTTTGTCACTGGAGACTGGAACGCCCGTCTTGGCAGAGTAGACCCCGACACAGCAGCAGTTATTGGCCGCCACACCGTTGGTAACAGATGCATCAATGGAGAAAAGCTCTTACAGCTAGCCAGATACAACAACCTATGCGTCATAAACACTCACTTTGAGCACACGAGACTCCATCTCGTAACATGGCGTTCGAACGACGGCGCAACAACAGATCAGATTGACCACATCTTAGTCAGCAGAAGATGGTGGAGCTCCTGCAGAGATGCCCGGGTATACAGAGGAGCAGACACAGGATCTTTAAATGGATCTGACCACTATCTCCTCACTTGCAAAGTCCGTCACCGCCTTAGTAGACAGAAGCGACAGAAGGCAGGGAAGCACTTCGATGTGTCCAAACTAGGATGCCCTGAAATTAAAGCCGACTTCGAGTTAAAGCTAAGCAACCGGTTCGAAGCCTTGAACCGTCTTTCACACGTCGACGAAGAATGGACGCAGATAAAAATTGCGACACAAGACGTAGCTGAGGAGGTGCTTGGTCACACCAAACGAGAACAACGAGCCTGGATCTCTGACCATACCATAGAACTAGTCCAGGAGAAGCGACCCCTCGTGGGGGGGTGGTGGAAAAGAACCCTTAAAAGTAGCCCGCAAAGCAGTTAAACAGTCACTGAAACGGGACAGAGAAGAGTACTGGTCAGATAGGCGAATGAACTGGAACAAGCGTCCAAGAACCACAATAGCAGGAAAATGTTCAAACTCCTGAAAGAAGCGACAGGAAAAGCTCCTGTAGTGAAAGATAAGTCTGGAGAACTCATCCGAACAAAAGAAAGACGCATGGAACGCTGGCGAGAGCATTTTTCTGAGCTACTGAATCCCCTCAAACCCCCGTGCGATCTACCTACCTTCTTGAGTGCTGATAGAGAGCCCTATGAAAAAAACCTCGATCCGCCAAGTATTGCGGATGTAGAAAAAGTGCTGAAGTACATGAAAAACAATAAAACTCCAGGAGAGGATGGGATCCCTTCTGAAATTTTCAAGTCTTCACCACCTCTACTGTGCCACCTAACCGACATGTTTGTCAAGGTATTGACGACGAAGACCTTCCCAAAAGGCTGGAAAGTATCAGTCCTCATTCTGCTATAAAAAAAGAAGATAAGGCCATTTACGGAGTCTATAGAGGTATCTTCTTGATCGACCATGCCATTAAGATCTTCTGCGTCATTCTTCCGAATCGATTCAAAGGCGCACGAGACAAGTCAACCAGTCCTGAACAAGCAGGCCTCAGACCAGGCAAAGGCTGTCCAAAACAGATATTGACAATTCGTCTCATCCTTCAGCAACACAGCAGGTTTCTTCTACCCCTTATTATTATCTTTATTGACTTTATAGCTGCCTTCGATTCCCTCACAAGAGAGGAGCTATGGAGAATTATGGCTGAAGACGGTACGCCACAAGATATCATTGAGATACTCTGAAGTGCGTATAAGGACACCGAGACTCGTATTCGTGTTTCCGGCAATTCCACCCCTAAGTTTCCAGTTGAGTTTGGGGTAAAGCAAGGATGCCCTCTTTCGCCTATATTATTCAACTAGGCGATAGACTGGATTATGAATAATGCAATGAGAAACCATAGCGGAATAGTTTTTGACCAAATAGCTGGTTTCCTCCAGTCCCTGACAGATTTGGACTTCGCAGACGACGTTGCTGAGCTCGAAACCACCGCCAACAGCTTGCAAGGCATGATTGACGATACCTCTGAAGTCTCAAGGCGGATCGGAAAGACCATCAGTGGCGCAAAGACTAAAGTTCTGGCTCTCAACAACCCGCTCCTTGCCAGGTTACCCTTGACAGCGAGCCAATAGAAAACGTCAAAGAATTCGAGTATCTTGGCTCTATCATAACACCAGAGGGCAGAGCTGAAAGGGATATCTCTACACGCATTGTAAAATCCTTGGGAGTCTTTACTAGTCTGAAAAAAAGCCTATGGACCAGACGGGAGATCTCAACCAAAACAAAAGTCAGAAATTATGTTGCAACTGTTCGAGCAGTACTACTTTATTCTTGCAAGACATGGCCGATCAAGGCTGAAGACACGAGAACTTTGGATGTGTTCGACCACCGCTGCCTCCGTTATTTCCTCCGCACTAAGGGACAGGATAGGATTTCCAATAGTGAAGTAAGGAGTCGCTGTGGCTAATCAGAAGAGCTATCGGTTATCATTAAAAAACGTCGCCTGAAGCTCCTCGGCCACACATTGCGCCGTCCCGAAGGCACGATATGTCGAAACGTCCTTGTCTGCGAACCAGCCCCCTCCTGGAAGCGTAAACCAGGAGGGCAAAAGAAGAACCTGTGGCAAAAATACAAGGAGGACCTGGAACCATGGGGAGGATTCAGGAGACACGGTCGGAGATGGGACAAAGACTGGCTGAAGATACGCCGGAGAAGCTGCAGTCGATAGGTCCAAGTGGTCGTCGGAAGTCATTCCAAGATCCTTTGGTGCCGGACAGGACGGTTCATCGTCTGGTTCCCGCCGAAAGTTAAGTAAGTAAGCAGGCATGTACGCATACATTTGTTTCGGGGGGGGGGCAAATCCTTCAAACCCATTATTCTGTGAGAAAAATCAGAAAATTATGGGAGAATGAAAAAAATCGTGAGATTTCGGGGGGGGGGGGGGGCGGCCCCAAGGCCCCCCTGCGTACGTCCCTGCCACGACCCATAACTGAACTATTTATGGTTCGATTCATAAATTTATGTCAGATTAAGGACGAAAAAAAAAGTAAAAGCTGGGTTTTTAAGGCTAAAATATTCTGAAAACAAATTAAAATCAATGTTTTTTGAATGTTAATTCACTAATGAAAATAAAAACACAGAATAAGTTTTCTTAATAGAGGTAAATACAATCAAACTTCTAGTGAGTATAGAAATGGACGATGAGTTTGATAAGATGAGAAGAATTTGTTTCGCAAAAAAAAAAAAAAAAAAAAAATTATGTTCCCTCTCTCTCCTTGTGAGCTGTAGTTGCTTTAAAATTCCTTCTGTGCAGAGTTGTATGACAACCCTGGTGAGCCGTAAGTACGTTAAAATAGTGCTCCGGTTTGTGCTTATTCTACTTTTTCTGGCACTCAAGAAAATTGGCTTTGAAATGTACTTGGAAGTTTTATTTGAAATTATAAGTGAAGTAACAAGCAATTTGATACATTTATTCTTTCTAAATATAGCGGTATTCATACCGCTATAATGAAGAACTTATATAAAATGTAGCGATTATTCTGCTACACGCCATTATACAACACGAACGGTGTGTCGAGTAGAGTCTACGATGGAAAAAAACAACCAAGACAATTTGCATTTCCCTCTAGACAGGCTATAATCTAAGAGTTCCAGAAGCCAATTATCATTATCAATCATTTTAAATTTGGTGTGGCTCGCATTCTCAAATGGTAGGACAAATTTGTGCTTATAATGGTTACTTATTTGCTAAAATTTTAGCTCCTTCTAGGCTTAGTATATTAACAATATATCCAAATGTTTTATTACACAGTGTTTTGGAACAAAATTATAGAAACATTTAATCATTATTAATATACACTTGCCTACGATTCTCGTCAATTCTTTGGTAAGTACAAAATGGATGGTAGCTATTGTTTTGCCATGTACAGGCTACCTACTGAATTTCAGAGACACCAACTAATTCTGTCTCTGTCCCACAGAACACGCCAGGTTTCTAGTGGCGTTAGTATCTTTTGACAGACGGTCAGTTGATCGTACACTCAAATTTTCATATTTGAGTTCGAGAAGAGCTTCATTTCAAATATTACTAAATTTGGTACTTGATTCATGTTTCAAGCTTCCAAGAAAAAAAATTTCATCGCTAGCCTGGCTTTGTGGGTATCCTTAGGTAGGCCAGTTTAAATATATAAAAGACACAAAAACTTCTACTTCAACAAACATTAAGGTCCAAAATTCGACTACACATTACGGCTGAATTAGTTGAGAAAATTATAATAAATTTTACTTACTAATCATAGAATCCAAATTTCCCTGTCACAGGCTTATCAGAGCACCCTGTAGCTTTCCATTCAGCAGTATTATCTGAGGTCGCTTCAATTGCAGGAAAACGTGAAAATGATTGTGTCCCATCCCTTACAATGCCATACTCTTCGAACAGGCCCCATCTATAGATGGACCACTCTTGCACGACAACCTTACCTAAATAGATAATTATTGTTAGGCATATACTAGCGAAACACAATCAGAGTAGAAAAGCTTCCAAACTAACGTTTTACGTTGTTTTCTGACGTAAATATTTTTCAATAGCCTTAGATGATAATTCTGAAGTAAAAACACGGGAAATCGACCATTGCTAGATATGAATTTACCAGACTAAACAGATTCAGAGTTCATTCAGAGTTGATTCAGAGTCCAAAGTGAAAGGACCTATATTAAATTGGATATATTATCTGATTCGTACTCAACTTAGTGGACCTAAACTGGTTTAATAAGTGAAATAATTGTGAATAGATAAAGGAACACTAGCATTTCATGGATTCAATAAATCAAAGCGATCTGGTTTCATAAATGAAAAAGCGGATTATGATTTACGGATTATACTAATAAACAGAAATATAAGTAATCTTTTCAATATCATTACCATGTTTTCCGGATTAATTATGACTTCTATTAATGTACCCGAAAGTCTACAAGAAATTAATCGAAAATTGAACGAAATAGAAAGTTTCATCGCAGGTTCAAGATCTTAGAAACGACCTAACTGCTATTTCGTTGCGAATCGATGCAACAGTAGAGAAGTTCTTGGAGAAGGCGTCAAAATTGAAGAAGAATTACCTAAGTTTGCAAGCTGAAATGTCGGCTACTAATGTATGATTGTAAAGACTAGAAAATGAGTCAAAAAAGTGTAATTTGGTACTCTATAATTTCGATCCTATAAACAATTCTACTTTACGAGAAGATGTAATGAAAGCACTGAACTTACATGTGACAAATTTAGGGCTCAAAATGACGGATATTAAAGACATTTTTCAGTTAAACGCCAAACAAGGCACGCGACCAGTGTTGGTTAAGTTCACAAGCAGTTACATTCGCGATATTATATTGCGGTCAAGTGCTCATCTGAAAAAAGGGGGGAGGGGTCTTGGTGTGAGTCCTGATTATACAGAGCGTGAACTGTCTATCCGTAACCGTCAAAAGCCGTTTTTTGAACATACTAGAGGAGAAACTAGAGAAGCAAGACTAAGAGGGACAAAGTTATACATTGGTCAACAGTGTTTTACGTATAGCTTTGATAAGCAATCTGTAGTGGAGGTTAAGAATGCCCCTAGTATTGAGTCATCAGCGAGTACCATAATACGTCGTAAGGAAAATGTGGGACAAAGGTATCACCGTGAACCTGGTTATGTAGCAGTGCCGCAAAAAAATTTAGTAACGAGTTTGGTTTCTGAAAGTAATCGGTTTAACCTGAAAGAACCTTGCAATTCAAGATCGCGTTCAGGATCTTCATCCTCAATTCAATCTTTCTTTAGTATAGTGGAGGAGCTTAGTAGTGATAACGAAATAAATGGGGTGAACAGTGAAACTCTGGTTATTAAAAAAGGATCCACATCATCTTTTATCGTGCCTGTGGGGGCTCCCGAGCGCAAGAGCCAACAAATTATTAGCCCCGATGACCATCTAAGACAGAATAGCAAGTCGGTTAGAGCTGACAATCCTGAAATCATGGAGCATAAACAGCTATTTAAACAGTCACAACCCATTGGCTCAGATAGCGGATAGGATAAGCAGGACCATGGTGAAAATTACGAACGTTATTTAGCGCATTGGAATGTTCAGGGTTTTTCGTATCTTAAAGTAGTGTCTTCTTAAATGTCGTGATTTTTTAGTTCTATCATTAGTAAAAACGTGGCTGGAAAAAGAGGAGAGAATAAAAGCTTTCCCTTATTTTGGATCTCAAAGGAAGCGTTGGCAGAATGGTGGAATTTATGGAGGAGTTGCATTATTGATAACGAAAAGGTGGCAAAATGTATATCCATTGAAACGTTTCTAATATAATCTAGTATGGGTGCGCCTATCCTTGGGTAGTAAATCGTTCATTTTTTCTTCAGTGTATCTACCGCCGGAAACTAGCATTTTTAGTGATGAAGATACCTGGGAAATATTAGAAAACGGTATGGATCGTTTTTCAGAACTGTTTTCGCCCGATTATTTCATTTTTCTAGGGGATTTTAACGTATATACAGGGGAGGATGAAGGAACCCGTGAAGAGGAGGTAGATCTCGAACTGGAACAAGTGAATAGAGTTTAAATGATTGAGCCGTTGGTAATGAGGACGAAGAGTAAGGATTGTAATCGGAGAAAGAATAATTGGGGTAAAAAATTATTAGATTTTTGTGGTAAACAGAAACTGGTTATTTTGAATGGGAGGACAGGGAAGGATAAAGGAGTGGGGGACTTAACATGTTTTTTGGGTAGACATCCAAGTGTCATTCATTATGGGGTTGTTAGCCTGGGGCTTTTTTCTTGTTGTGTGGATTTTGAGGTGATGGCGCTGGGTGGGTCGGATCACATGCCTATTAGGATTGAATTAAGAGTGGAAGGATGGGCTGAGAGCTGGAATAAAAAAAATGGGGTTAAGGGAATGATGGTTAATGAGTTTGGATGCAGGGAAGGCTTAAGGTTTGATAATGACAGTGAGGAGAAGCTAAAAAGGTACTAGTTGAAGATAGAGGGCTGGATTCATTTATTGAGAAGAGTGAGGAAATGGCAAGAGAAGGGGATATAGAAGGTTCTTTTGAATTTTTTGACGGGAATTTTGTACAAGATAGGAAATAAGGTGGCATGTAAGAGGAAAAATGGTAGGAGTATTGGTCTGATGAGTTTTTTTGACAAGGAATGTGGGGATAAGAAGAAGAAGGTTTCAGAAGCTTTTAGATTGCTTAAGGCTAGTAGTAGAGTTGATGTTGAAAAAAATTGCAGGCTCTTAGGGCAAGCGAATGGGATATAAAAGGCTACTTAAGTTGAAGAAGAGATATTTAGAAGAGGAAGAGAGTAGAAAAAAATACGGGAAAAGTTTAGCGTGAATGATGCAACGGAGTTCTGGAACGTAGTAAAAAAAAATAAAAAAAAAATAGAGGGTTGACGGATTCAGTCTCTCACGGCGATACCTGGCCAGAATACTTAGAACAAAAATACGAAGAGATATGCACCAAAGGGGCCGAAGAGAGATCTGATGAGGAGATGGATAATATCGACGAGACGGCCGATATGGAGTTGGATTCAGTGAACGTTAAACTATTGGAGCCGGTTGGACAGGAAGAAATATGGCATGCCCTGAAAAGCATGAGAGGGAATTTAGTACCGGGCATCGACAGAGTACCAACTAAGCTGTTGAAATGGTCAAGAGCATGGATATTGCCAGCGCTTGCATCAATATTCTCTGCAATTCTAAGTACACCTGTATGGCCGCAAGACTGGCAGATATCGGTTATGATCACATTATTTAAGAAAGGAGAGAGAAACCTACACAAGAACTACAGGGGGATAAGTTTAGGAAGTTCTATTAGTGAGCTATTTTGTAGAGTGCTGTCAAGGAGTATGAAGAAATGGGTGTTAGTGAAATGATGGATAAATGGTTGCATTGTAAAG
The DNA here is from genome assembly GCF_049724085.1 of Artemia sp. Qi Xiang Cuo. Lineage (NCBI taxonomy): Eukaryota > Metazoa > Arthropoda > Branchiopoda > Anostraca > Artemiidae > Artemia > Artemia sp. Qi Xiang Cuo. The sequence goes on along the minus strand of NC_142799.1, from coordinate 53,818,314 downwards.
GTAGATTAATTGAATTCCAGGCAGGGTTTAGGGAAAATTATAGTAGAATAGATCAAATTTTTTGCTTACAGGTTTTAGTTAATAAATATACGCGGTATAATAAAATAGGCTATATACGGCGTTTTTGGACGTTAGGGGAGCATTTGATGAAGTTTCAAGGAGTATGATGAAATGGGTGTTAGTGAAATTAAGATTGCCAATTAGGTTAATAAAAGTTATAATGAAAATGTATGAGGTGGTTAAAGTAGTAGTGAAGGTAGGTATTTCTTATTCTAGGCCAGTTTTAAGTAAGGTAGGCCTTAAACAGGGATGTGCTCTATAACCGCGTTTATTTTCTCTTTTTAATAATGATATTGAGGAGTATTTTAGAAATAGAAATGTCCCAATGTTAAATTTAAGGTCGCTGGAGCTGTTTTGTTTATTATTTGCAGATGACATAGTATTGCTTGCAACACCAGCTCCGGATTTGCAAAAGATGTTGGAGATTTTTGATAGTTATCTGAGGAGTAAAAAATTAGTTTAAAATATTAATAATTCAGTTATACTAGTTTTTGGAATAGATGAAAGGGAAAAGAATAAGTTTCATTTTAAAGGGAAAGAGATGAAAGAAATTAAAGATTTTATTTATTTGGGATGTAAGTTTACAAGGTCAGGGAGGTGGAGTGAGCATGTGCAAATGGCGAGATGGAAGGGTCAGAAGGCCTCATGGGCATTACTGAAGAGCCCGCTTAGGCATCTAGGACCGGCAGATATTAAGCTACAGAAAAAAAAAATTGAGACAAAAGCAGGTCCGATATTCAGTTATGGTGGGGAAGTTTGGGGGTTTGAAAAAGGGGAGAAAATGGAGAGAATATATTTAGGACATTTCAAGAAACTTTTAAGGCTAAGTGGGAAATTTAATAGTTTGGTGTTAAAGGGTGATCTAGGATTGTTTCCATTGACGGTAAAAAGACGGGTTAGAATGACAGGATACTGGGAAAAGATGATTGGTTTACCGAATAATAGGTTAGTAAATGCAGCGTATCTGGAGGCGTTGCAGGACAGAAGGAAAAGTTCATGGGCTTCCCAGGTTAGATCAATTTTAAATAGTTGTGGGTTATCAGGAGTCTGGAACGAAGGGAAGGGGATAGGACCATGGGCGTGGAGAGGGGGGGGCAGCTGCCCCCTAAACCTTCAAATTTACATTAGATATGGCCGAAAAAGCAGATGGTTGGAAAAGCAGTTGATAAAAGGTCCTCCAACACACTATCACCGGCCCCCCCCCCTAGACAATATTCTGCCTACGCCCATGGATAGGACTGGAAGTGGGAAACGTAGCAAAATTAGTAAAGGGTGTGCTGGAGGATCAGCAAATTCAAAAACGGCAGTGTGAAGTCGCAGCATTGGCGACCCTCGGCGTTTACCGGCAACGGAAGGAGATCTGGGGATATGATAATTATTTTAAAGCGGGTTTAAATAGTGAAGAAATTAAGTGGTATATATCAGAGAGGGGTAATTTCCTAGCACTTGGAGAAAGGAGGAAATATTTAGGGAGGATAAGGGTAATGGACGGTCCTTACTCATACCCTATGTCTGGAGAAAATGGCGAGGATATGCTTCACTTTATGGCACTTTGTCCTGAATTACAGGATTTAAGCAAGGAATTATTTTATGGTAATGTGGAGACAAGTGAGTGGTTGGTTTCAATAATGGGATCGAAATATTATGGAAAAATAAGAAATATTGTAAAATATATAAAGTTGGGAATGACACATAGAGAGAGATTTTTGTAAGGGGGTTGAATGTGTGCAAGCTGTTTGTTTGTTTACTATTTTTTGTAGCCATGGCCGTTGTGGCTTTAGGGTATTAAATATTTATCTATCTATGTACATCTATCATGTCTGCAAGATTTTGTGTAATTATGTATCTTAGTTTAATGGTAATATGTGCTTTATTATGGTTTTGTTTTGTAACATTGCATTGTTATGGTTATGTACTATATTTTGTTACGAGTGTCACTATCATGTGCTATTATTTTGTGTGATTTTTCATTTTTTGCCATGGCCCAAAGCGACTTTTATTGCAATAAATACCTATCTATCTATCATTAGCTGTGAAGCAAGATTTAATCAATATAGTCTATATCTTATTTATTTGGGTGAATAACAGAAAAGTAAAAAAGAAAATAGTAAAAAAAGTAGACAAAAGAAGTGAATAGGTTATAAAACCCACCTGGATTCTTCTGCTCCGTCCATCTGGAGATGTACTCAGGACTTAGGAAGATATACTGCCCCTGACTTCCACAGTAACTAACCTTCTGTGTGAATGGCGAAATATAGTCTTTGAAATCAAAAACTCGGATATCAGAAGAAGAAAAACTTTCACTAGAATTAAAATGTACTGAATTATATTAATGTTTGAATTAATATTTTTATTCAGTCAATCTTCTTAATTCAAACTTCAAAGTTTACTCAGAACAAAGAGGCAGAAAATATGTACGAATCAAAAAGGTATGGGTTTGTGAATTCCAATTGTGTCTCTTTAAGCCCCTAAGGATTTCAGGCATCTAGGAATAATATAGTTTTATAAACAGTGGTCCTGTCCAACACCAAAATCCTTTGCTATCCATAATGACTAAATTAAACCCCCAAGCCCGCAAGATATAAAAAGACCGAGCACTGGCTCGGTCATTTGGTTATAAATCATTATCGTTTTACTTTGTATGCTCTCCAAAAACAGCTACTTTGTTTTTCTTAAGAGTTTAGCTGCTCAAATTTTAATCTTTTCTTTCAGTGCTGCCAAGTAAATGTAAAGCTTAGCAGAAATCGCAAACATTTATTTAATACAAAGTTAAGGGCATAATTTTTAAGGTGTCTTTTTGAAAATTTAATTACTAATATTGGCAGCCAAGTTTTTAGTGAAGCAGGGCTTAGTATTCCGCGGCGATCAAGAGAGTCGTAACTCGAATCAGAACGAAATTTTTTCGACCTACTTGAATTGATGAGAGAAATGGATCTTTAGTCTGGAGAGATATTTAGGAGGTATTAGATACAGAAAAACACTCTGGGGGATATTAGAGAGATATTCTATATTTTTATTACTTACAATAACCATAAAGTACCGTCCAACATCGACTATTAGAGTTGTGTTCGATTAAACAAAACTTAGTCAACCAACAAGTCTACCTTTTTCGGTTTTAGCGTTTTATATGCCAGAAAGTGAACTAAGAAAGTTTACCAGGCTTGCAAACAGAACAAAAAGCTTCGCAGGATTTTGAAGTTGCTATAGCGTGAGCCGTACAGCAATTAGGAATAGACCATCAGATTCAGGAAGGTAAGGCCTGTAATAGTAAAAACAATGAAGAAGACAGAAATCAATCCTTTTTTGAAAATTCTACACCTCTTGTTTCCTTTTACAAGGAGAGAATCAAACTCAAGAATCAAAAATACAGTCTCCTAGTTAGTGCTTTTAATAAACAGCTGCATTATTCAATCTGGGAAATCCTAAATGAATCATCATATTTTGCAAGAGCCAATACTTTCATCATACAGGCAGGGTTGCCACCAAGGTTACGTTCGTACCATTTTTGGTACGTTTTAAATAAAACGGTAAGTTTTACGTTAAGGTCCTAAAAACGTTACATTTTTGTAACGTTTTTGAATTTATGTTACGCTTTTGAATAATGTGGAAGTTTCACATTTTCTAAGATATCTATGTTTTCTCCCATGAAAAAATCCGCTATTCCCATTTTAATTACACTCACATGAGTATCGACATTTCTTCACATCGCGGTCATTTCATCTTATCAAACAATCACTGAGTTATTAGGATGAGAAAAAAACCACTTCGCTTACTCGCATAGTAAGTTAAGATAACTTTCTCTCTCATGATCATACGATTATCATTTGTTTAGTGACAAGTGACAATAGTCAGGTAGTCACCTCACCAACTTACAATTTCATCAGTTGACTTTGAATCTTGTTCCGTCAACAATCATACTAAAATTATATGGAGAAGGAGCTAGTTTCATTAGTTAATGCTAATGAAATAAAACAAAATATAATGAAAATACAAAAATTTAGAACCAAATTTGGGCTATATATTTGCATATTAGGGGGGGGGGTAAAGCATAGTATATATTGGATACTTAACCTAATCTAGGTGCTCCCCCCCTAAACCCCAAAAAACAATAGTTTAAATATTGTAAACGCAATGACAAACCACGCTTTGCGATCCAATTCTCTACTGACTGATACCCGTTCGACTAGTTTCCTTTAGCATCTATCTTGCGTGTGTATCTGCTAATTGACTAGTACTGATGATATATGTACTATTCTTTTTGTAACAACCTCACCCCCCCCCTTCTGAATGGATTGAGATAATATCAGGTTACATACAAAAGACAAAAGTTGCTTTTTTTATTTGGGATTATGAACAGCTGGTATTGACAAAATATATGAAACTGTAAAAATGAGCCATTTTTTGGCTATATCTAAGCATTGACGAGGGGGATGGGTTAGTTGAGCCGGAATTTTCGATTTTATGCTAAACTTTTCCAAATATCATGGTCACTTTTTTGACATTATACCCCCCCCCCCACCCCATCGGCGGTCCCAAATACAACTGTTTAAATACATTCCATCGTTGTGTCGAATCTTGTGATGACATTCTTTTCTTGTTACATTCTTTCGTGTTCTTTCACATTGTAAAGTAAGAATTTTATTGGTTGATTTTTTTTTTTAATATATTCCTAGCGCTCTATCCCGGACCATCAGGGGGGTGGGTGTATTTTCAGAAAAGGGGCCATTATATTTGGTAATTTTATAAAATAAATAATTTAATGGTACTATGTGTGTTGTCAGCTGTTTGTCGTCATACAATGACAATCAATCAATATTGTGCGTTATACCACAGCACCGAGACTAATGACCAGGGTCATGTAGAAGATAACAGTCGTGTCTAGGTATCGAGTCGGCTTACAGTCTTATAGAAAAGTGATTCATAGGGACCACGCAGGCTGGACTGTGGCCCCAACCCCCTGAAAAAGTAAATTTCTCGGCATTTCTTTATTAAATTATAGTTTTTTCATCATCCCCCTTAATTTTTTTTACTTAAATCATTTCCAGTTCATTTTTATTAACTCACTGATCTTTTTGTTCCATCTTCCTTTTATTTCTTTTGTCACACAATTTTTTTTTAATTTGTGAACTATTTTTCAATCACTTCCGAATGTTCAGTTAGTTCCCACTTTCATCAGTATAGCAAAGCAGCAAAAGCACCTCCCGAGACTGGGTTAACTTGAGTTGTTATATCCGAATAGACATAATATTTTTTTTAAATTGGAAAATTAAAAATTTGGAAGCATCAAGTATAATTGAAAATCGAGGACAAAAATCGATTCGTTTTTGCATAGTTTGATCTCTTATATTTTTTTTTTCCTCAACTCATCGACTTTTTCCGTTTATGCATTAAAAACCTAGATAAATTTGGTGTTTATTATTTAAAACCCAATACTTTTTGTGCCCCTCATGTTCACTTATATTCATATATTCTTGAGAAAAAAAAAAATCTCCACTTTTCGGTTCATTTTGAAAACGAGTTTAATTTTTTTTTTTTTTTTTTTTTTATTGTTTGACCTCCTCCGCTAAAAATTCTTTGTGCGTACTTAGACTTGTGAGACCCATCAAAACAGCTTTAGGGTAACATTCCTGGGGTTGAATTGTATGAACTCTTCTTTTATTTCTGAATGTCTTTTGGTTGGGAGTCACGATTCAAATTACAAACAGTAAAATGCATATTATGTAAAATAACTGTTGTTTCGTATAGGAATTGAAGACAACGCTTGAAATATTTTTTGTTCGATAAAATAAAAACAAAACAAAAACTCTGTCGCTCGGAATTGCTTTAATCTTCATGTCAGAACGATGCAAATTTGAAGCTAGAGGAGGTGAGACTGAGACTGAGCCAATCTAAAATATTAGACGGGAAGGGAGCGATTAAAATGATTTGTTGGGTGTCTTTAAGACGCCGGATTTATTAAGATTGTTTTTATTGAAATTTAAAAATAAAAAAAAATCTAGTTGGTTTTAATACTTTCTTCAAAAATCTAAAATGTCCTGTGTTTATAGATTTGCCTTTTATTTTTTACGTATTACTCATCAATTTTTGGTTTAAAATGCCAATAATGACAATTAAAAACAACAACAAAAATATAAGCAAAATAGTAGCCTAGGGTTATATACCCGCAACGGGGGGGGGGGGGGTCTTTTTGTTATGCAGGTAAACCGAAAGCAGCACTTGCAGTTGAATAAATAGGAATTTCCTGAAGGTCAAGAAGCATGAATTGTTATTATTGTATATTTTTTAGGCACCTTTTAAAAGTTTAAGGGAGGATTTTTAATGAGATTACGTAAAGATATATTTTTCAAATTATACAGGCAACAAATGTCCCATCCCCCCTTTAAGTACCGCTCTTGATAGCGAAATTAAGGCACTCTGCCTTGAAAAGAGACTTTCTATCAAAAAATACGTTATTAAGTGTTTCACGTTACGAAATTTGTTCGTGTGACGGCAACCCTGCATACGGGCAAGCATGAGCTGTCGAATTCGAATTTCTTGCCAGAAATTCTTTGTAGATATCTAACAACGAAGAATTATTAACAGTCAACTTTCATAGTCAACTTTCTAGTTAAGTAAGAATCCGTTTGTAAAATTTAAAAACTAATAAAAAAAACATAATTTTGCTTCTAGAATTGGATGATTTTGCTGTTATTAATTAAATGAAATAATTCCGCTGCTCAGATAAAAAACGAACAAGAATTGTTCAAAGAGAAAATTTTTCGCGCAAATTCTGTCTTTTCTTTGGTACTATAACTCTGCGACAAATTTTGAAATTTAGCACCGTTAGGATATGGGCAATATTCTTTTAATAATGTGTAGAAGAGGCAATGACGTATCTAGCGGTTTGACATCCTCCGAATTTTGTTGTCAAGATCGTAAAAAGGTAACAAAAACGCAAGTAAACAGATTTTTTAAGCGTTTTTAAAATTTGCCTGTAACCCCCCCCCCCATCCCGAACAAAACCTCCTGGATACACGTATGAACAAAGCCTCTTACTGACGAATAGAGTCAGGCATCAAAACTATTCAGTTCCTTGTTTTCCAGACTAAAAACTGTTGTGACTAAAAAATGACTAAAAAAATGTTTTTTTTTTAAATTATATATTTCTGAAAGAAACTTAATTTTAGTTTTGGAAATTACCTTTCTTCTAATTTAGTTGTTTTAATACTGGGGATATAGAACTAACTGAGCCCATGGGAGTGGCCAGGCAACAAACACGATTCCTGGCTTATTCCTTTCAAAAGTCAAACAACAAAACTGGATGGACTTTGGTACAATTTATGGTTTTGAAATATTTATGAAACAGGGAACCCTGCATTTTTTTATAACCATGTCAGCAGTGGTTAGAAAGAAAATGCATGAAAACATTACATCTTCAATCATAGCTGTTTTATGGTTGTTGCAATTTTAAAAAAAATGGATCTAGAAATATTAAAAAAACAAAACAAAAAAAAAACATTACAGTTCAAAGCATTAAACCTTGGTGAAATAAATATCGACTTGACTTGACACTGTCTCATCTTGTGAGGCACTGCCTCGAATTCCTCAACAATATAATTTCTGACAAGAGATGACGTGGAAACTAAAAATGATGGGTTGTTAAATTTTGTGGTGAGACCTCATACTGACTCACCGCAGGGTATGGCCTACATCAATTACTCCAAGATTGCATGTCTCCATAGCGCCCTCTTCATCACAAGCGCAGAGCAAGATTTCGAGTTAAGTGTCATTTCAAGTCTAAAAGAACTCAGCATTTTCAGGAGCATATCTTGTTCTTCGACTGAAGTATTAAAAAAGGAGTATGTCTAACCCTCTTAAGAAGCGAATGAGTTGCTGACAATGAGGCGAACCAGTCAAATGAGCTTGCTCAAATCAGCTGGATCGTGTAAATGGGACAAATATATCGCGTAACAGTTTCTGAATCACCCTGGATTAACTGTCTATATACTAAGACCATATCCTGGATTTTGCTGGAGGGGGGGGGTATTCTCGTTTAGGGAGTGGGGGTAAAACAAGACTTTGCCAGACGCGACAAAAATTCCTTTATCTGTGTTTTTTTTAGTTTTTAACTAGTAGGAGAAAAATTTTGAGGGGAGGGAGTTCAAATCGGGTACCCTCATCACGCTATAGATCCTTAATAATACTAAAATGATACTTACTCAATGGCATCAGAATAGTCATAGTCAGTGTCAGGAGCTCCTTGCCAGGTGCTTGGTATTAGTATCTTCACATCTTTGAAATAAAAGTACCTGTCAGAAGCGTCGTATAAAGACCGCGACGCAGCAGAAATCAATTCCTAAAGACAGATAAAGAAATTTATTATTTTTTCCCAGAATAGATCGATTTATCGACATATTAGAATGGACTCCAATTGTCTTAAGCACATACAGGTGTTATCACTGATTATTTTAAAAAATGAATTGGAATGGTCCAAAAATCATTTCAGATCTTCTGAACAGTCAGAATAGCAGATGTAGCGCAGTATATCCATATTAATTATAGTAATTAAATACATGGAGCTCTATTTGCTACTCTTAGATTTTTCAATGTACACGTTGAGTATACTTTCAAGACGAAAATCTCGATGTAAGTGCCAAAATAATGTCTTATTTAATAATAATGTCCAAAAACAGTAAAAAAAATCATTCATTATTTAAATTAATATTTTCAAGTAAATTTATCTTTTTTACCACCGTAAATAAAAGGAGCCCTCATTGATGCCTCTTTTTTATTTAATGTTTTAATTTCAAGTAATGCGATGGGAAATGAATGCAATAGAAATGTATAAAAGGATTCTTCGTCTGTACGCAATTAACTTATGATCAAGACATATTTTACTTAAATAGTATAAAAGTTAGGAGATAATAAAAAAACCCTAAAAAATACCCTCAGTAAGATTTGAGTCTATGTCCTTGAGCTATCACGCTTTTGCAGGCAAATCTTAACTGAAACGGTTATGATAAACAAAAAACTGGTTTGAAATAGTCTGTTTAAAAGTTTCAAGAGAGATAATTAGGATAAATAAGAGAAATTGATTACTGAATATTAAACCCCGCGAGAAGAAATATCACCAGGTAATGGTATTAGATAGTCTTGTCACTGGTCAACAATTCAAGTAACTCTATCAAAGATGATTTTCAAAATATATGGGGTTAATTGCCCCCTCTGAATTGGCTCCCCTGGTTAAGAAGCTTATGCTACGGAGCGGTAATGTGAAATAACTGTTATCCCCGATGAGAACTCACAGAGCGTCTACTCAAGATCAAGGAGCTACTTTGACCTTAATTTAATTTACTAAGGAGCAAGCATGGATTGTTCGAAAGCTCAAATTTTTACCATCTTTTACTTAACTTGCTTTCTCTGTCTGTCGCCAATCAGAATTTGAGACGCTTATTTCAACCCCTTCCTCTCATCTGATTTGGCACAAAATTTGTATACAGGTTTGCTTTACCTAATATTTTAAAATTCTGATATATTTGAATCGCAAAAAAAAATACTTCATTATCCTACAGTTTAATGATAATAACCAACTCTCTATAAAAGTATTTGGATAAGCATTCTTGCGTTTAAACTATTAATTTTAAAAAACAAAGTTTTTTTAGGGAAGTAAAGAGCGAAATTTAAACTTATAACGACCAAAAATTATTCCTTCACAGTCTATCTAATATTTGTCATTAAAGTTAGTACAAACAAACCAAGTAATTATGTTTCCCTATGTTTGCAGCATAAAAAACTAGTACTTTACTGAAAACACAAAAACCAAGCATAAAAAAAGAATGTTGATTTATTAGTTAAAAGCATCGTATATAAATATAATATATAATTATAATATATAATTATATAATTATAGTAAAAAATTATAAATAAATATAACTATATTATTTATATACAGTGGTTAAAAGTGAGTACGTAGCCTGACAACAACAAACTAATCTGTAAAGTTTTTCATAGTCTTACACCAGCTGTGATATCAGTAACTTTCAGTATACAATTAAAATTATCTTAAAAACATAAGCATAAAATAAATGCTTTTTTAATAACCGCAAAGTCACTGAACAGCATACACAAATATTGGATTGATTTATCAGGTAACATTTTGGTCTCACCAGCTATAATGCCAATAATGAGTAAGAAACAATCTTGAATTGTAAGAATTACACTTTAGTATTACTCAAAATAAGTGATTTACTTTTATGCTTTAAAAAGTATCATTAGTCGATTCGCTTTCACTCTACCAAAAATCCTATATTATTTTGTGTTTTCCGTAAAGCGCAAGTTTTTTATAATCCTATAAACACAGTGAAATATGACTATTTTGTTTATTCGTACTAGCTTTATTGATATACGTATGTTAGATAGACTGTGAAGCAATAATTTATGTTCGTTTTAAGCTTCAACTTCGCTCTTTACTCCCCTCAAAAAACTTAAAAAAAATTAATCTTTGTCCGTTTTTAATTTAAATTTAATGCAGAAGTAACACTGCAATGATCTTTTTATTTTTCCCGAGGGGGGGGGGCAGCACCCACATATAAGGAATAATGTATGTTCGTTTTAAGTTTTAATGTCGCTCCTTACTTTCAGTTGAAAAATAATATTTAATTTCTGATCGTTTTTTAAATAATGCCGAGAAATCCAAGCTATACAAAATGGTATACACGATTTTTGAAGGTAGGCAACCGCGACAGTTAGGAAAGAGTAACTATTTTTCTAAAGAAGATTTTTGAGGTTTTCAAAACCTAAGCAAAATTTTGGGGTGTCTAACTTATTTCATGAAACATCACCCCCTCCCCCTCCTGATAAACACCAAGAAACATTAGAGATAAAGTTGTGGAATAGCAATAAAAAAAAAGTTGGAAAGTAACCTGACAACCAGAAAAATATCGCATAAAAAAAAAATATTAATAGGTTCTTAGCGCTATGAGTTCTCTATATTGATTACAAATAGTTTTATTCTGTCTATTAAATAGTAAACAAATGAAATAATATGAATAAATGGATATAACAATAAGTAACCTTACTTTGAAGATACAACTTTGAGTGGTTTCAGAACAATTTACCTACATTTCTCCAACCCCTAAGGGACAAAGGGTTGGGGTCCAGTGTGTAATTTGTTCAAAAAATAGTGTATTCACTATTTTTCACAATTCACAAAAAGATTAAATAAAATAGTGAATTACCTGAAAAATAATCATATATAAGGCAGAAACCCACGATTGAAATAAAAATGCCTGATTAAAGAACTGAACCCTTGTCATTCTGATTCAAAGTCTAACGCGCTAGTAACTGGACTACGGAAGCTGATGATCAAATTCAATCCATTTGTTCTTGTAACTTACAAGAACTTACCAAGTTGTGTAACTTACAGCCCTTTTCCCAAAGACAATGGAGAGTTATGTCATCACCAAAAGTATAGTTATTGGACCTTATTCAGCAAATACATTTGTAGATGGCTGTTAGAAAACAATGAGTTAGTAAAAGTTTCTATTATAAAGAATGAAATCCTTAAATTATGTTTGGTGAAGCTCAACTTTTTCGAACAGGAGGAGGGGAGGGGGCATGAGCACCCATAAGCTTAATTTCAGTGGGGCTTACCTGGTCTAATTGTAACTTTTAATTTTATATAATAGAAATCTCTAGACAAAAATATAAAAATAAGGCAGTATCATTCAGCCAGGAGGGGGCTGGCACCCCCCCTGCCCTCCCTTATGGGCGCCCATGGGAGTCAGTACGTCAAGGAAAAGTCATTTGGAATTTAAGATTCAATTATTTGTTCTGCTATGAATTTCTTCCTCTTAAGAACATTCGATATTTCAAAAATCCTTTTACAAGCCCAACGTCGGCTTCATAGTGAATTCTCCCAACGGACTAATGAGACTTAGTAAGGGGACTTGGAGGGGGAGCATACGGGAGTGGTTCTTGTAAATCTCCAGTTAAGTGTTTTGGACCATAACTATTACAATAGTACCGTTTTATACTTCCAAGCTTTTCCATTTAAATGATGGCACAAAAAGTACCGTTTTTAGTGCTATATAGCATTTAAGGATGGTGGAACTGATACAAAGCACGTAGATATGAGCAATAGCTTTCAAATGAGCCATTAAACATATCCCCAAGCTGTTCTGGATGTCCAATAGCCCCAGCTTTTCCACTTGAGAGATGGCATCAATAGTGCCATTTGGCACTTGCAGATCGTGAATTTTATAGGGAAAACGTAGATATGAGCAATATTTTTCATGTGAGCTATAAAAAATCTGTCGCCAATGTGTTGGTAGCACGCTAGCCCCACCCCTTTAGAAATTGCACAAAAAGTGTCATTTTAGTGCCATATGGCCCTTGCAGATGGCGGAATTTATAAAAAGCACGTAAATATGAGAAATAGCTTTTAAATGAGCCATTAAGCAGCTCTCTATGATGTTCTGGTAACCCGCTAGGCCTGAAAAAAAACAAGAAAAAAACAAAAAAAAAACGGGAGACAGATCAGTGCTGCCGATGCAAAAAAGTGATTTTCCTTGTTGTACAAGGAGGGGCAAGGGCGTAGGGTGTGGGGGGGCAGCTGCCCCCCTCCTAGACCTTCAAATTTACATTAGATATGGCTGAAAAAGCAGATGGTTGGGAAAGCAGTTGATAAAAGGCCCACCATCACATTATTGGCTGCCCCCCCCCCTAGACAATAACCTAACCTAACCTATTGCCCAAAATACTTGATAAATTCAATTCAAATATGACACTTGCAGTTGGCGGAATTTATAAAAAGCACGTAAATATAGAGAAATAGCTTTTGAATGAGCCATTAAGCATCTCTCTATGATGTTCTGGCAGCCCGCTAGGCCTGCTGAAAAACAAAACAAAAAAAAAACGGCAGACAGATCAGTGCTACCGATGCAAAAAAGTGATTTTCCTTGTTGTTCAAGGAGGGGCAAGGGCGTAGGGAGTGGGGGAACAGCTGCCCCCCCCCTAGACCTTCAAATTTACATTAGATATGGCTGAAAAAGCAGATGGTTGGGAAAGCAGTTGATAAAAGGCCCTCCATCACACTATTGGCTGCCCCCCTAGACAATATGATGCCTACGCCCATGAGGAGGGGGACTGTAATTTCCTTGTACAAGGTTTTCGACTATGCTGATTCCAATGGTATGCTTTTCATTTTGATCTGGCGCCATTTTCGAGGGATTTCAGACTTATTTCGAGATCACCATATATTTCTTTTCGCAATTAACTTTTACTTTTAAGATGAACCAAGATAATAATTACCATTCCTGAGTCAGTGTCAGATGTCAATTTTTTTCACTAGGCAGTTTTTTAACTTTTGGTTATTCAAAATGTGTTTTTTAACTTTTGGTTACTATGGGCTGTGGTTCGCTCTTTACTAGGTTGCAGCTACCGCTGCAGCCATGATTTTCACGTTGGCGCAGAGACGACAGAGAAAACGAAGATTTCATCATAAAACCGATGCCAATTCTTTATCTCGCCACTGGATGTATCTGCGATGTTTCGTAATCGTAACAGGAATCGTGGTTTGAGAAAGGAGAAATATTTTTTTTTTAATTACTTTAAATAATTCTTTTGAAACTATTTGGCGAGTGAATCTCTTTTGTATTGTGAATATTACAGTGAGGTTAATAAATAAATAAAAGATAATAAACTATTGAAATTAAGAGGTATTCTGAAGAATAGAAGGAAACAATTTAGCACCAAAAAGAGTTAAACAAATACTTTATAAGAAAACTTTTAAAAAACCACGTTTTACAAATGGACTAAAGAGGGGAAAATAAATTTTTCGTTTCTAAAGAATAATTTTGATGTATATACTTCAAATTTTCTGAATATTCTGAATGTTATGAACTCATCTCAAACTTGTAAAAAATTTCTAAAAATTTAAACGTGCTGCCCATTTTCCTTAAACAAAGAACTGTCATCCACAGCATCCATAAAATTATGGTTGCATGATAAATAGTTAGATATCAATAGGTAATTGATCGAAAATGCGCGCCATGTTTAAATTTTTATAAAATTTTTACAAGTTTGAGTAAAAGAGTTCACAATATTCAAAATATTCAGAAAGTTATGAGGTATGTATGGTAGTCGAGCAATGGAACACCAATGAGGCGGGCCTACCACTAATTAAAATGAATTTTTTTAGTCGTTTGCGGGTGTTAAGTTGAAACGAAACAGTTTTTAAAATTTGGGCTATATATCTGCACGTTAGGGGGGGAGTAATCTAAAGTGAAGAGCTTTTAGGAATCATATAAGTAGGCCTACGTATCTTAGGATTTTCAGGATTACTTATGTCATTACTAAAAACGCCTCACTTTATTTTGCCCCTACCCCCCCCCCCCAAATATGCAAACATATAGCCTAAATTATATACTTCCGATGCATTTTGCCATACTGAGTTATACTGACCCGTAACCCGTAAATCATAATACAAAACGACTCTAACGAGCAACGAACAAAATACTAACCCGTAAATAGTGGTGTAGATATAACGGGAAAAATCTCAAATATGTTTAATCTACATTTTCCAAAATATTTATACAATATTTAAATTCGACTTTAATCTTTGAGACGCCATTCTTAATGACAAATTGTTTCAAAAGGGCTGCCAATTTATTTTGTTCAGTAGCAGCGATTTGACATTCTAATTGATAAGAAAGTTCCAGGCGTTCATGAAACAAAAGATAAACTTAAAGTTTACACTCATAATACAGGGATAGGGCCGGTGTCCATTGGCGTGCTGATTAATTGCAAAGGCATCAATTCGTGGAAATTAGAGGGTTGGGGGGGCAAACATAAATTTCTTGACATCTTGGGGGCAGTTTTTTTTGGCGTAAAAATAAGAAAAGTAATGTCAATAAAAATACCAAAAAGCGGACATTATGGTTCAATTCCAACCATAGGTTCAGTCAAAATTTTAAGGGGGGGAGGGGACAAGAAAAAATACATAAATTTTGAATATGTAATAACCAGTTGCTGAGTTTGTGAGATGACAGGCATAAAAAGAAGAACAAACTGTAGCGTGTACTGTTTTGCGAGGATCAGAAAAAACGTTTTGCCCCCTTCCCCCAGACCAAAATTTGAAGTCTATAGCCCCTTAAAAACACTTCCTGAAAGTTTAAATTTGACCCCCCAATTATGAGACAAAACAGGGTAGACATAAAAAAATTAAATCCTTATAGTCAAAATTAGTCCATTTTGGTTAAACCTAGGCCAACTGACGGTACTGTATAATGAGAAATGCCCTCTTGGTTTCAGATACATTTTGTACGACAACACATGGTTGTTTTCGGAGCTGAAGATTAGTGATTGGCAGGAAGTGCAACATATACAATTTTCAAAGAGTTCGTGGTTACGATATGTAAGTAAGGAGCGACTCGGCCCAGTAGCGGTTTAGATCTCATAATTTGGGGTGGCAAGGTATACCAAGGTTTATAAAATAAAAGGAATTTAATGTCAGAAAAACAAGGGGAGGGGGCAGCTACCCTTCCCTTGCCCCGGCCTAGAGCTGCGATTAACTCGGCCCAATAGTAACTGAAACTCTAAATCCAGTTCTTTTGATAAGGGGAGAGTAGAGTAGTACCTTATACTTCTGGACCTTGTATACGCCGTTTCAAAGAGATTCCTTTCTGTGCTATTCTGGACCTTGTATACGCCGTTTCAAAGAGATTCCTTTCTGTGCTATTCTGGACCTTGTATACGCCTTTTCAAAGAGATTGAGTATCCCCTCACATAGCCTTATGCTTCTACAATGCTCGCGTACAAACAGGTCTATAGGTCTTTACACTCTAGGAACGACGCAATTTCAAAGTTCAGTGCCTTTTTTTTTAGTTCAAAAAACCGGTGACTCTTCTTTTTTACTCGCCTATTATTTTTTGTATATATTCAGCTTCCATATTTGATTCTCCATCAGTTTCGAATAGTTTATATTCTAGATTAAAATCAATTTTTTTAAAAGACATTTATATGGAAAAAATGGATAATTCTAAACATTTTATTGTGAGTAAAAAATATTAGCATTATTAAAAAGAAATTTTCATTAATTTAATGAATAAATTCTTTCCTTACACTAGAACTAATTATACTTATGTACTTAGAAGCTTGTTGTTTTTATGAGATGAAAAAACCTCTAATTCTCTTATAGGTTTAAATTTACGGTGTGATTTTTTATCAATATCATTGGTCTTTTTAGGTAATGTTTTTTTTTGAAAAAAAAAAGTGCTTAGCTTTTCGATCAGTAATTTGGGGATTAGAATAAAATTTTTATTTTTTAATGTATTAATTTTTACAAAATATTAAATTTTTATAAATATAAGTGGCTTTTTTTTTATCAAGATCTGTGTTTTTTGTTTAGGGATGTTTTTGAAAATAATTACAGGCCAGTCTGCATTTATGGTGTTATTTTTTATAAAGATCAGCTGACTTTTTAATGATTTTTTTTAAAAAAAGTTATTATCTTTCGATCGGTAAATTGGGATTAGAATAAAATGTTGATTCTTTTAATGTATTAATTGTTACAAAAGCTTCCTTTTTTATTACAGTGCGATTTTTTTTTTTTATCACGATCAGTGGTTTTTTAGGGATGTTTTTTTGAAAATATTTCCTGACCAGTCTGCGTTGAAGAATCTCTTCCTGAAATTTAATGCGTTCAAAACCCTCACCCCCCCCCATTTCCTCAAAAATAAAATTTGTTACCTTATAAACCTATTTAATAAATAACATTTTTAGATATCCTTTTTATTTAACGGACCTAATTATCTCATAAGAGGGATTGACTGAGCCATGCTAATTAACTTTTCCACTTCTTAAATTTCAATTTATTTCTACATTTGATTGAAATATTATAGTTTTACTTGACTGTCATATGCAATTATTCTCCATATTGTTTAATAAGGAAAGAAAATACTGCTTTTTAAGTTTTAATTTACAAATACAGTCACGGAAACATGAACATCGGAGGAGAGGGGGGGGGAGCAGTTTATAAAAGGTCCACCAACCCACTATCAAAACCTCTGATTTTGAAATCAAGATGTCTAACATAAACTGAATTATTTTCCAAAAAAACCAAAAATGAATTTTTGCTAAATGCTAATTTTTTTTTTTTTTTTTTTTTAAGGAAGAAGAGACTTGCAATAATCCTCCTTCCGAGAAGAAAGCTAGATATGGCGAACCTTAATTAATACAGCCCACAAGAGCGTCTGTTATCAAATTCGCTAGAAAAGTTACACGTGATTTGGACCATGCATCGAACACTCAACTTATAGTGACAGAACCCTCTGACTCCCGCGTTGGCTCCATGGCAAACCCTCCTCAATTAGTACACATGAGTTCAGATATAGAAGGACAGTCATAATTTTTAATTACATAAATAATTTTTTTCTATCCCTATTTTCAAAAAATAAGACAAAAATTTAACAGGTGCCTATCTTTTTAAAAACTAATATATTTTTACAACGAATATTTTTTTAATAAAAATTTAAAACAATAATTTTTTTATGTATGTTTCTAAATGATTGAAAAAATATAAAAAAAAAAAAAAAAAAATGTGTATTTGTGAATTAAAAAAAGTTCATTGCTATTTGTTGCAAAATTTTTCTTTTTTACTTTAAATAAAAAAATCGTTTTTTTTAAAATAATTTAAAAATACTTAACATTTAAATAAAAATAATATCGTTAATGTTTTTGGTGTGGGAGGTGGGGGGGTGGGAGGAGTGAAATCCCCACCATTAATATTCTGAATAAATAATAGATTAAATAAATAAACAAAACTGTATTTTTTTTTCATGTATAGTATTTTTAAAAATGTGTTTTATGGCATTCCATAAAGGTAAAGGCTATTTGGTTCTAAATTTTTCTTATATACTGTACATAAATATCTCGTTTTTAAGACTATAATTGAACAACACGTCTCCTTTAAATACAAACAATATCATTAATTTATTTGGGGTGGTGGTTAGGGTGCACTCCCCCCCCCCCATTATTTTTGGTTATAAATTTAAATCTTAGCTATTGTGTGTAATTTTATTTTTTATTTTAATTTTTTTTTTTCATGTATCGTATTTAAAAAATGTGTTTTATAGCATTCAATAAAGTTATAGGCTGTTTAAGTGGGTATAATCTGGTTGGGTTTGCTATTGCGAGAGGACTCAAGCGATTTCTTTCTTTGTCAAGAGATTTACGTAATTAATTAAACCTGTATTATAAAACCAACGTGTCTTGTTTCGAGCTTTAACGGGCAAGGTTTTTGATAACTTGAACTGTTTGATCAATGACAGTAACGTTTGATAGATTTTTTTTTTTACGTGAAATACTATAGTTTCTTTTTTTATTTTTGAAAAAATTTTGGAAGAAAATAAATTTAATTTGGGAGGGGGGGGGGGTAACTTTTAAGTAAAAAAAAAAAAAAAATAAATTGTATTATAATTGTGATAAAAATTTCTGAAAAATAAAAAAAAAAATTAATACATTAATTTTATAGTTTAAGGGGGAAGCGGTGAAAACTTCTGCCTTCCCTGGTCCAGGACTTCAAAGTATTATGGGTAATTGCCCTCTCTCGCCAGATGTTAGTGAAGGTATGTTATTTGATATCCCCCTGGATTTTCAATTTACAGCTGAAGAAATGGACAGTCTTATTCAAATTGTTGGCCCTAATTCTTCCGGGGACATTTTTAATGAGAACTTTATAATTAGTGAATTGAGTCCTGAACAAACAGGGTCAGGACATGAAAACAGTGCTACGTCCTCGGAATTGCCTGATTTTTATCTGTTAGAATCTGCTCTAGGTCATTTTCAAACATACAGGGTAGATTTTAGCCTTCCCGAGGAAAACGTTGGCAATATTTTAACTGACCCCGTGAAAAATCTCCATAGCTATATCGACAAAATTCGAGCACTTATTGATATTCAGATCCAGAAATGGGGAGGTCAAGGGGGAATTAAAGCATCAGTGAACCAAAAAGTTTATTTACAAAAGGGGACATCTGGGGACATTTTTTATTTTCATTTTTCGACGGGGACCCAGACTTTTTACCCGGGTCTAAACGATTTTGAAGACAACTTTTTCAACTGGGTAAATAAACTAATTTCAACTTTGGATACATTTAGCGAGAGAGGGAGTGGGTCCACCATTTTATACATTGAACGAATGGATCATTTGTTGTTGTTGTTGTTTTTTTTCTCAAAAAAAAAAAAAATCTGTTGATACATTTAAGCAATAAATATCTTTAAGCTTAACCCCTTCATGTTCTTTAGAATAGTTCTATTGTAAGCAAGTAACAAACTCTTTCCTGAAGTCACCTCTTGGATACACAATACAGAAATTCATACTATACGTTAAATGCATTCAAACACACACACACACACACACACACACACACACACACACACACACATGTCTGACATAGTTATTAGATATTTCGACTATGCTGAACAAAATGGCTTTCTAAAAATTGACACACACACACACACACAGAGACAACAACCACACAGAGATGACACACACACACACACACAAACACACACACACACACACACACACACACACACACACACACACACACACACACACACACACACACACAGACGACACACACAAAGTGACGACTTACACATAGAGACGACACACACACAGAGACGACAAACACACAGAGACGACACAGAACAGAGACAACACACACACAGATACGAAACACACAAAGCGACGACACACGCACAGAGAGGACAAACACACAGAAACGAGACACACACACAGAGACGACACACACACATAGAGACAACACAGACATAGAGATGACAGACACACAGATACAAAACACCCACAGAGACGACACACACACACACACACACACTCACACACACACACACACACACACACACACACAGAGGACAAACACACAGAGACGACAGACACAAAGAGACGAATCACACACAGAGAGGACAAAACATAGAGACAACACACACACACACACACACACACACACACAGAGACAACATCCACACAGAGACGACACACACACACAGATACAACACACTCAAAGTGACGACTGACACAGAGAGACTACACACACACACACAGAGACGACAAACACACAGAGACGACACAGATAGAGAGACGACACACACACACACACACACACACGACTTACACATAGAGACGACACACACACAGAGACGACAAACACACAGAGACGACACAGACAGAGAGACGACACACACACACACACACAGAGACGACACACTCATAGTGACGACTTACACATAGAGACGACACACAGAGAGATGACAAACACACAGAGACGAGACACATAGAGAGACGACACTCAAACAGAGACAACACACACACACAGATACGACACACACACAGCGACGACACACGCACAGAGACGACACACACACAGAGACGACAAACACACAGAGACGACGCAGATAGAGAGACGACACACACACAGAGATGACGCACTCAAAGTGACGACTTACACATAGAGACTACACAGACACACAGAGACGACAAACACACAGAGACGACACACATAGAGAGACGACACGCAAAGACCCAGAGACAACACACACACAGATAAGAAACACACAAAGTGACGACACACGCACAAAGAGCACAAACACACAGAAACGATACACACACACAGAGACGACACACACACACACATAGAGACAACACAGACAAAGAGATGACAGACACACAGATACAAAACACACACAGAGACGACACACACACACAGAGACGACAGAGTCCACTAAAAAAAAGAGACGACACGCACACATAACAGACACACACACACACACACACACACACACACATACACAGAGACGACACACACACCTAGAGACAACAAACACACATACACTACACACAAACACACAGAGACGACAACACAAAGAGAGACGACACGCACACAGAGACAACACACACACAGAGACCACTCAAACATAGAGACGACAAGCACACAGAAACGACACACACACACACACACACACACACACACACACACACACACACACACACATACACAGAGACTGCACACACACAGAGAGACAACACACACACAGAGACTACAACACAGATAGAGACGGCACTCACACAGAGACAACACACACACAGATACGAAACACCCACAGAGAGGACACATGCACAGAGACGACACACACACACACACAGAGTCCACTCAAACAGAGAGAGGACAAACACACAGAGACGACAGACACAAAGAGACGAATCACTTGCCTTTCCTTGGCACCTTTCCAAACGAGCGGGGATCCCCCACTGATTCCTACACATTGTAAAAAAGTGACCAGCATGAAAACTCCACGTTTTCAACCAGACTGGTTTTTGACACGACACACAAACAGAGTCATAGTGAGAGAGATATCCAAAAAGTTGGGTTTAATCTCGGTACACTTAGAGTGGCGCGCCACTCTAAGTGAACCTAGATTAACCCCAACTTTTTGGATATCTCTCTCACTATGACTCTGTTTGTGTGTCGTGTCAAAAACCAGTCTGGTTGAAAACGTGGAGTTTTCATGCTGGTCACTTTTTTGCAATTTGTAGGAATCAGTGGGGAATCCCCGCTCGTTTGGAAAGGTGTCAAGGAAAGGCAAGTGATTCGTCTCTTTGTGTCTGTCGTCTCGGTGTGTTTGTCCTCTCTCTGTTTGAGTGTACTCTGTGTGTGTGTGTGTGTGTCGTCTCTGTGCATGTGTCCTCTCTGTGGGTGTTTCGTATCTGTGTGTGTGTTGTCTCTGTGTGCGTGTCGTCTCTCTATGTGTTGTCGTCTCTGTGTCTGTGTTGTCTCTTTGTGTGTGTGTCGTCTGTGTGTATGTGTGTGTGTGTGTGTGTGTGTGTGTGTGTGTGTGTGTGTGTGTCGTTTCTGTGTGCTTGTCGTCTCTATGTTTGAGTGGTCTATGTGTGTGTGTTGTCTCTGTGTGGGTGTCGTCTCTCTATGTGTTGTCGTCTCTGTGTGTGTGTGTCGTGTATGTGTCTGTGTTGTCTCTATTTGTGTGTGTCGTCTGTGTGTATGTGTGTGTGTGTGTGTGTGTGTGTGTGTGTGTCTTGTATGTGTGGGTGTCTTCTCTATTTTTTAGTGGACTCTGTCGTCTCTGTGTGTGTGTGTCGTCTCTGTGGGTGTTTTGTATCTGTGTGTCTGTCATCTCTATGTCTGTGTTGTCTCTATGTGTGTGTGTGTCGTCTCTGTGTGTGTGTGTCGTTTCTGTGTGTTTGTCCTCTTTGTGCGTGTTTAGTATCTGTGTGTGTGTTGTCTCTGTGTGTTGGTCGTCTCTTTGTGGGTGTCGTCTCTCTCTGTGTGTCGTCTCTGTGTGTTTGTCGTCTCTGTGTGTTTGTGACGTCTCTTTGTGTAAGTCGTCACTTTGTGTGCTTCATATCTGTGTGTGTGTCGTCTCTCTATCTGCGTCGTCTCTGTGTGTGTGTCGTCTCTGTGTGTGTGTCCTCTCTGTGAGTGTGTCGTCTCTTTGTGTGTTTCGTATCTGTGTGTGTGTGTTGTCTCTGTGTGCGTGTAGTCTCTCTCTGTGTCTCGTCTCTGTGTGTTTGTCGTATCTCTGTGTGTCGTCTCTATGTGTTAGTCGTCACTTTGAGTGTGTCGTCTCTCTGTGTGTGTGTGTGTGCCGTCTCTCTATGTGTGTCGTATCTGTGTGTTTGTCGTCTATGTGTGTGTGTGTGTCGTCTCTATGTGTAAGTCGTGTGTGTGTGTCGTCTCTCTATGTGTGTCGTCTCTGTGTGTGTGTGGTGTCTGTGTGTGTGTGTGTCGTCTCTTTGTGTAAGTCGTCACGTTGTGTGTGTCTTCTCTGTGTGTGTGTGTGTGTGTCTTCTCTGTTTGTATGTGGTTTCTGTGTGTGTGTGTGTGTGTGTGTGTGTTGTCTCTATGTTTGTCGTCTCTGGGTGTGTTTCGTCTCTGTGTGTGTGTCGTCTGTGTGTGTGTGGGATGTGTGTGTGTGTGTGTGTGTGTGTGTGTGTGTGAGTGGACTCTGTGTGTGTGTGTGTCGTATCTGTGTATGTTTTGTCTCTGTGTGTGTGTGATCTCTATGTCTGTGTTGTCTCTATGTGTGTGTGTGTGTCGTCTCTGTGTGTGTGTATCGTTTCTGTGTGTTTGTCCTCTCTGTGCGTGTGTCGTCACTTTGTGTGTGTTTCGTATCTGTGTGTGTGTTGTCTCTGTGTGTTTGTCGTCTCTGTTCTGTGTCGTCTCTGTGTGTTTGTCGTCTCTGTGTGTGTGTTGTCTCTATGTGTAAGTCGTCACTTTGAATGTGTCGTCTGTGTGTGTGTGTGTGTGTGTGTGTATGTGTGTGTGTGTGTGTGTGTGTGTGTGTGTGTGTGTGTGTGTGTGTGTGTGTGTGTGTGTCATCTCTGTGTGGATGTTGTCTCTGTGTGTGTGTGTGTGTGTCAATTTTTAGAAAGCCATTTTGTTCAGCATAGTCGAAATATCTAATAACTATGTCAGACATGCGTGTGTGTGTGTATGTGTGTGTGTGTGTGTGTGCGTGTGTGTTTGAATGCATTTAAGGTATAGTATGAATTTCTGTATTGTGTATCCAAGAGGTGACTTCAGGAAAGAGTTTGTTACTTGCTTACAATAGAACTATTCTAAAGAACATGAAGGGGTTAAGCTTAAAGATACTTATTGCTTAAATGTATTAACAGATTTTTTTTTTTTTTTGAGAAAAAAAAAACAACAACAACAAATGATCCATTCGTTCAATGTATAAAATGGTGGACCCACTCCCTCTCTCTCTAAATGTATCCAAAGTTGAAATTAGTTTATTTACCCAGTTGAAAAAGTTGTCTTCAAAATCGTTTAGACCTGGGTAAAAAGTCTGGTTCCCCGTCGAAAAATGAAAATAAAAAATGTCTCCAGATGTCCCCTTTTGTAAATAAACTTTTTGGTTCACTGATGCTTTAATTCCCCCTTGACTTCCCCATTTCTGGATCTGAATCTCAATAAGTGCTCGAATTTTGTCAATATAGCTATGGAGATTTTTCACGGGGTCAGTTAAAATAATGGCGGCGTTGTCCTCGGGAAGGCTAAAATCTACCCTGTACGTTTGCAAATGACCTAGAGCAGACTGTAACAGATAAAAATCAAGCCAGCCCGAGGATGTAGCAATGTTTTCATGTCCTGTCATTGTTTGTTCATGAATCACGACACTCAGGATAAAGCTATAATTAAAAATTTCAACTGAAGAATTATGGTCAACAATTTAAATAAGACTGTCCATTTCTTCAGCTGTAAATTGAAAATCCAGGGGAATATAACATAACGTACCTTCACTAACATCTGGCGAGAAGGGGCAAGTACCCATAATACTTTGAAGTCCGGGACCCGGGTAGGCATAATTTTTAACCGCTTCCCCCTTAAAATAGAAAATTAATTGTTTAAGTTTTTTTTTTCTTTTGACGAATTTCTTTAAAAAAATTTAAAAACCTTTTTTTATTTTTTTTTTTTTAAATCAATTTTACCCCCCCCCCCTCCCAACTGAAATTTAGTTTCTTCCAAAATGTTTTCAAAACTAATAAAATAAAATATAGTATTTCACGTAAAAAAAAAAATCTATCAAAAGTTACTGTCATTGATCAAACAGTTCAAGTTATCAAAAACCTTGCCCGTTAAAGCTCGAAACAAGACACGTTGGTTTTATAATACAGGTTTAATTAATTACGTAAATCTCTTGACAAAGAAAGAAATCGCTTGAGTTCTCTCGCAATATCAAGCCACACCAGATTATACCCACTTAAAAAGCCTATACATTTATTTAATGCTATAAGCCAAATTTTTTAAATACTATAAATGAAAAAAAAAAAATTTCAAAAAAAAATAAACTTAAAAATTTTAGCTACTTTTTAAATTTATTAAGAATCTCACTGGGGGGGGGATTGCACTCTTCCCACAACCCCAAAGCCCACACCAAATACATTAACACTATTCTTTTTGTTTATAGGAGTTGTGTTGTTCTATTATAGTCTTAATACCGAGATATGTCTGTAAATTACATAAGAAAAATTTAGAACCAAATAGCCTATACATCTATGTAATGCCATAAAACAAATTTTTAAATACGATACATGAAAAAAAAAATACAGTTTTGTTTAGTTTTTTAATATATTATTTATTCAGAATTTTTATTGTGGGGATTGCACTCCTCCCACCCCCCCCCAGCCCACTCCAAATATAATAACTATATTCTTTGTATTTAAATGATACTTATTTTTCAATTATATTATTAAAAAAGATATATTTATTTAAATTACATAACAAAAATTTATAAACAAATATCCTATACCTTTATGTAATGCAATAACAAAAATTTTTTTTTTTTTTTTTTTTATATTTAGAAATGCATGATAAGCACACCAAAAATAACATTAATTTGGTTAATGAAAGAAAATTAAATATCTTATAAAAAAATTTTTAGTTTTTAAAAAGCTATGCGCCTGAGAAAATTTTGTCTTATTTTTGAAAATAGAGATAGAAAAAAATTATGTATATACTTACAAATTCTGATTGGACTTCTATATCTGAACTCCTTTGTAATACTTGAGGAGGGTTTGCCATGGAGCCAACGCGGGAGTCAGAGGGTTCTGTCACTATAAGTTGAGTGCTCGATGCATGGTCCAAATCACGTGTAACTTTTCTAGCGAATTTGATAACAGATGCTCTTGTAGTCTTTATTAATGATGGTTCGCCATATTTTGCTTTTTTCTCGGAAGGGGGATTTTTGCACGTATCTTCTTCCTTAAAAAAAAAAAAAAAAAAAATTTAGCATGTAGCAAAAATGCATTTTTGGGTTTTTTGGAAAATAATTCAGTTTTTTTTAGACATCTTGATTTCAAAATCAGAGGTTTTGATAGTGGGATGGAGGACCTTTTATAAACTGCCCCCCCCCCCTCTCCTCCTATGTTCATGTTTCCGTGACTGTATTTGTAAATTCAAACTTAAAAATCAGTATTTGCGTTACTTATTAAAAAATATGGATAAGAATTGCATATGACATTCAAGTAAAACTATAAGATTTCAATCAAATGTAGACATAAATTGAAATTTAATAAGTGGAAAAGTTAATTAGCATGGCTCAGTCAATCCCTCTTATGAGATAATTAGGTCCGTTAAATAAAAAGGATAGCTAACAATGTTATTTATTAAATAGGGTTATAAGGTAACAAATTTTATTTTTGAGGAAATGGGGGTGAGGGTTTTGAAATAATTAAATTTAATTAATAGATTCTTCAACGCATAATTGTCATTAAATATTTTCAAAAAAAACATCCCTAAAAAAATCAATGATCGTGATAAAAAAAAAATCGCACTGTAATAAAAAAGTAAGCTTTTGTAAAAATTAATACATTAAAAGAATCAACATTTTATTATAATCCCAATTTACCGATATAAAGATAAGAACTTTTTTTCAAAAAAACATAATTAAACATTCCACTTTAATTTATAAAAAAAAAACAACTAACGGCATA
Organism: Artemia sp. Qi Xiang Cuo; assembly: GCF_049724085.1. Classification (NCBI taxonomy): domain Eukaryota; kingdom Metazoa; phylum Arthropoda; class Branchiopoda; order Anostraca; family Artemiidae; genus Artemia; species Artemia sp. Qi Xiang Cuo. The sequence goes on along the minus strand of NC_142799.1, from coordinate 53,791,742 downwards.
CGGTAAGTTAATTTTTTAAAAAAAACTAAAAAAAAAAAAAAAAAATTATATTTATAAAAAAAGCCAATTTTATTTATAAAAAAGGAAGCTGTTTTAAAAATAAATAAATTAAAAAATAAAAATTTTTTTGTAATCCAAATTTACCGATATAAATTATAAGAAATTTTTTCAAAAAAAAAACATTCCATAAAAATGCCAATGATATTTATAAAAAATCACACCGTAAATTTCAACCTATAAGAGAATTAGAAGTTTTTTCAACTCCTAAAAACAACAAGCTTCTAAGTACATAAGTACCCTTAGTTCTAGTGTAAGGAAAGAATTTCTTCCTTAACTTAATGACAATTTCTTTTTAATAATGCAAATATTTTTTACTCACCAGAAAAAGGTTAGAATTATCCATTTTTTACATGTAAATGTCTTTTAAAAAAAATGCTTTTAATCTCTAATATAAACGATTCGAAACTGATGGAGAATCAAATATGGAAGCTGAATATATACAAAAAATAATAGGCGAGTAAAAAAGAAGAGACACCGTTTTTTTGAACTAAAAAAAAAGACATTGAACTTTGAAATTGCGTCATTCCTAGAGTGTAAAGACCTATAGACCTGTTTGTACGTGAGCATTGTAGAAGTATAAGGCTATGTGAGAGGATACTCACTCTCTTTGAAAGGGCGTATACAAGGTCCAGAATAGCACAGAAAGGAATCTCTTTGAAACGGCGTATACAAGGTCCAGAATAGCACAGAAAGGAATCTCTTTGAAAAGGTGTATACAAGGTCCAGAAGTATAAGGTACTACTCTACTGGGGAGGGGGCAGCTACCCTTCCCTTGCCCCGGCCTAGAGCTGCGATTAACTCGGCCCAATAGTAACTGAAACTCTAAAACAGGGTATTTTGATAACAATTGATACATCAAAAGAACTGACTTTTTATGCTGATTCCTAATATATAAAATTCATTAGGCTTAATGTTATCCATCAAAAGCAACGAGACGATTTTAGAGAAAGGGGGAACACTTCCAAAATACCAAGGAGTCTTAATGAAAACAGCACCATCAGATTAAGCATATCAGAGAGCCTTGCTGTAGAGGTTTCAAGCTCCCATCTGCAAAACTATAGAATTTTGGATTTTTTTTCTTTGCCAGAAGAAAGATCACACATGCGTCATAAATTTTTGATAACCTTTTATTTGAAGTCTCCAACTGCCTTCAAATGGCTCAAAGAAACTCATAGACTATTTGAGTTACTCTAGTTTCATCACTATCTACTTCAGTTCTGCCCTAGGATGGATGGATGGTTGATAAACTATGAATCAACAGGGTGAAATTACATTATTTTCATGCAATTCTGAAAAGGGCGTATGCCAGCTTTGCCTCTCACTTAGACTATTTTCTTCGATTAGTAATGGCTCTTAGCTTAATCACAGTCCAACAGCTTGATTTTAATTCAACATCAATTTATGCCAGGGTGATCGTATCGAACTTTTGGTTCTATAAGATCGGGAGAGGGTTCATTCGAAAGGAAATAAACAGTTCTAGTGCACTTGTTAAGTGACCAAAATAATTGGAGGGCAACTAGTCCCCCTCCCACACCACTTTTTCCCCGGAGTCATACGAAGAAAATTTTGAGATAGCCATGTTCAGCATAGTTAAAAGGTCAAATAATCATGCCTCAGGGGGATGACCTGTTTCCCCACAATCCCTGGGAAAAGGGCTGTAAGTTATGAAATTTCCCTATTGTTTATATGTAGTATTTGTTATTGCGAAGTAAACAGAGATTTTTCAGGGAAGGGGAATTTCCTGAGGAGGAAGTTTTTCCACGGGTATAGTTTTGCGTGGGGAGGGAAATTTCCAGGGAGGAACTTTTTAGGGGAAATTTCACACGAGGGACTTTGCCAGAATTCCTATGCGAAATTGTTTTCGTTTGTCTTGCTTTCTCTTTGCCGGCTCAATTTTACATGCGGAGATGTCCCAGAGAAATTGTCCGGGGGAAATTTTCAAAGGGGTCGGAATTGTCTGGGGGTATTTTTCTATGGGGGGGGGGGTGGTCTGCGGAATTCTTTTGGTTTGTCGTGCTTTCTCTTTGCCGGCTCAATTTTACATGCGGAGATGTCCCGGAGAAATTGTCGGGGGGAAATTTTCAAAGGGGTCGGAATTGTCTGGGGGTATTTTTCTATGGGGGGGGGGGGTCTGCGGAATACATTTTCCATAACCCATGAGAGAATTTTGCACGGGAAAATTCTCTATGACAGAATTTTCTGCTGGATATATTCTTCATGGGGAAATTTTCTGCAGGATAAACTCCCCTGGGGAGAGGAATTTCCAGGAATAATTTTCCACAGGAGGGATTTCCGGCATGCTTTGAAAAAAAAAACGATTAGAAATCCGATGAAAAACAAGTCTTTTTTTCAAATGACAAGAGGCCAAGGGGAATTTACAGGGGTGTCAATAAATAAATGAAACCCAAAACAAACGGAAATTCAAATAAATAACAGAGTCAAACTCAAAACGAGCAAAAATTGATATGAGTAGGATTCTAAACCCCATGCTTTCTGAAAGCCAGAATATGATTCGTACTCTACTGAAAAAAATTCCAAGAGACTAACTGGAAAAAAATGTGCCTGGTCCGTTGAATATATACGTGCTGATATTTATTCCTTAAAATACTAATTAATTTTTGATTTCTTAAAGTTATGAAAGTGAAAACATTTAAAAGAATTTTTTCAGTAAAGTACATATTATATTCTGGCTTTTAGAAAGCATGGGGTTTAGAACCCTAATCATATTAATTTCTGCTCGTTTTGAGTTTGACTCTGTTATTTATTTTAATTTCTGTTTGTGTTGGGTTTCATTTATTTTTTAATATTGATTTAAGATAGTTGTATGCTTGGTAGATAATTTGATCCTATTTTTGTTCATTTTTGGTTTAATGGAGTTCTTTACTTTTTTTTGAAAACTTAACTTATGGAAAAAGTTTTTTTTTAACTAATTCCTGTTCGTTTTATATTGACATAGTCTTTTTCAGGGAGAAAGACTAAGCCTCTTCTAAAGTTAAACAACCATCCCATCCATAAAAACCATAAATACCCCCCTGGGCGTAACTTACAATCCTTGCCCTTAGTCTCTGGGGTTTGTTTCAACCCCAAAAGCCTCATTATAGGATATTTAGACTATTTTGAACCGAATGGCTATCTCAAAATTTTTATTACATGCATTTCGAGACAATACGACATGTGTGTGTGTGTGGGGGGGGGAGGTTTAACTGCCCTTCGATCACTCTGACTCTTAAAAAGACCACTAGAGCGTCTGATTACCAATCCAGTTAGCCCCCTCCGTAGTTTATATGACCGCGCTTACCTTATATGTCCCCAGGGCATAACTTACAACCCTTGCCCTGAGGGCTGGAAGGATTTTTTATCCTCAAAGACATAATTTTTGAACTTTCTGGTACGCTGAACAAAATGGTTATCTCAAAATTTTGATTGTAAGTGTTTGGGGAAATGATGGGCATGGAGGGCGGGAGCATTTGCCCTCTATCACTTTCGACTAATAAAAAAGTCACTGGTTCTCTCAATTTCCAGTCGACGAAGCTCTTTTTGAAGCTTCTACGACAAAACTCTATGAAAAACCTTATATACCCAAGGGCATAACTTATGACCCTTGTCCTGAGGGCTATGGGGGGAGGGTTGTTTTCTACAAAGAGATAATTTCAAGACCTTTCAACTACGTTTAAAAAAATGGGCATATCAAAATGTTGATCGGAAATGTTTGGGGAAATGATGGGCATGGGGCGGGGGTGATTCTGCGTCCGATTAGTTTCGACTATTAAAAAGGACAATAGCCCACTCAATTTCCAATGCATTGACCCATTTTTGAAGTTTTTACAACAACCCTTTCTAAAAAAACATTATATGCCTCCAGGGCATAACTTACAATCTTAGCCCTGAGGGCTGGGAGGGGGGTTGTCATACTAAAAAACGTAATTTCCAGACCCTTCAACTACGTTCAACAAGATGGCTATATCAAATAGTTGTTCGGAAGTGTTTGAGGAAATGATGGGCGTGGGAGGGGGGTGGGCATTCGCCCTCCGATTGCTTTGGAGCATTAATAACGACACTAGCCATCTCAATTCCCAATTGATGAACCCATTTTAAAGTTTCTACGACAACCCATTCAATAAACCTTATATGTCCCCAGGGCATAACTTGTCATCATCAAAGACCTAATTTCCAGAACTTGAAGCTACGTTAAACAAAATGGTCATCTCAAAATTTTGATTGAACGTGTTTGGGGAAATGTTGGATGTGAGAGGGGGGTTAGTTGCTTCTCAATCATTGTCGACTATTAAAAATGGTACTAGCCCTTTCAATTTCCAATCGAATGAGCCTTTTTTGAAGTTTCTACAACAACACTTTCTATAAAAACCTTATATGCCCTGAGGGCATAACTTACCCTGAACTTACCATAAAAACACTTACCCTGAGGACTGTGGGGGGGTGTCATCCTCAAAACTTAATTTTCAAAACTTTCAATTAGGTTGGAAAAAATTGCAATATCAAATTTTTGATTAGATGTCTTTGGGGAAATAGAGGGTGTAAGAGGGGATGGGGGAAGTTAGTTGCCCTCCAATCACTTAACTATTAAAAAGGGCACTAGCTATTTCAATTTCCAATCGAGTGAGCCCTCTTTGAAGTTTCTACGACAAAGCTTTCTATAAAAACCTTATATGCCACCAGGGCAGAACTTACAACCCTTGCCCTGAGGGCTATGAAGGGGGGGGGTTGTCATTCTGACAAACCTAATTTTCAGAATTTTCAACTACGTTAAACGTAATTGTTATCTCAACATTTTGATGGGATGTGTTGGGAGAAACTGGGGGCGTTACAGGGGGGTTAGTTGCCGTCCGATCACTTCCGACTATTAAAAGGGGCACTACCCCTTTGAATTTCCAGCCGAATGAGCCCTTTTTCAAGTTTCTAAGACAAAGCTATTTTAATAAAAACCTTATATGCCCCCAGGGCATAACTTACAACCTTAGCCCTGAAGGCTCTGGGGGGAGTGTCATCCTCAAAGACCTAATTTCCAGAACTTTCAACTACGTTGAACAAAATGGCTATCTGAAAATTTTAACTGTATGTGTCTGGGGAAATAATGGGCGTGAGAGGGGGGTTAGTTACCCTCCAATCACTTTCGATTATTAAAAAGGGCACCAGCCCTCTCAATTTCCAATTAAACGAGCCGCTTTTGAAGTTTGTACGACAACACTATCTATAAAAACCTTATATGCCCCCAGGGCATAACTTACAACCTTTGCCTTGGGGGCTCTGGGGTGTTTGTCATCCTCAAATACATAATTTCCAGAACTTTCAACTACGTTGAAAAAAAAGGCCATCTCAAAACTTTGATTGTATGTGTTTAGGGAAATGGTGGGCGTGAGACGGGGGTTAATTGCTCTTCCTTCACTTTCGACTATTAAAAAGGACACTAGTCCTTTCAGTTTCCAATCAAATGAGCCCTTTTTGAAGTTTCTACGACCGAACTTTCTATACAAACCTTGTATACCCCCAGGACATAACTTACAATCCTTGCCCAGAGGGTTGTGGGGGGGATGGTTTTTATCCACAAAGATCTAATTTCCAGTACTTTCAACTACATTGAAAAAAATGAATATCTCAAAATTATGATTGGATGTGATTGGGGAAATGGTGGGCGTGAGAGGGGGTTAATTGCCCTTCAATCAACTTCGACCATTAAAAAGGGCACTAGCCCTTTCAAATTGTAATTGAATGAGCCCATTTTGAAGTTTCTACGACAAATCTTTCTTTAAAAACCTTATAAGCCCCCAGGGCATAACTTACAACCCTTGCCCCAAGGGCTGTGGGGGGGGGGTGTTGTCATCCTCAGATAACTAGTTTCCACAACTGTCAACTACGTTGAACAAAATGGTTATCTCAAACTTTTGACTGGATGTGTTTGGGAAAAAGGTGGGCGTGAGAGGGGGGTTAGTGGCCCTCGAATTACTCATGACCATTAAAAAGGGCACTATCCATTTCAATTTCCAATCGAAAGAGCCCTTTTTGAAGTTTCTACGACGTTTTCTATAAAAACCTTATATGTCCCCAGGGCATAACTTACAACCCCTGCCCTGAGGGCTTGGGCGAGGGAGTTATCATCCTTAAAGACCTAATTTCTAAAACTTTCATCTACCTTGAACAAAATGGCTATCTAAAATTTTGATTGTATGTGTTTGGGGAAAAGGTTGGCATGAGAGGGGGGTTAGTTGCCCTCCAATCGTTTTCAACTATTAAAAAGGTCACCTGTCCTTTGAATTTCCATTCGAATGAGCCCTTTTTAAGTTCCTACGACAAAGCTTTCAATAAAAACCTTATATTCCCCCGAGGTATAACTTACAACCCATGCCCTGAGGGCTCTGAGGGGGGTTATCATCCTCAAAGACCTAATATCCAGAATTATGAACTAGCTTAAACACAATGGGTATCTTAAAACTTTGATTGGATGATTTTGGGGAAAAAGTGGGCCTGAGAGGGGGGCTAGTTGCCCTCCAATCACTTTTGACTATTAAAACGGGCACTAGCCCTTTGAATTTCCAATCGAACGAACCCTTAGATGATTTGATGTAGATGTGTTTAGATCTGATTAGATGTGTTTAGATAAATGGTGTGCGTGAGAGGGGGGTAGTAGCCCTCCAATCACTTCCGACTATTAAAAAGGGCACTAACCATTTCAATTTCCAATCAAATGAGCCCTTTTTGAAGTTTCGACGACAACGCTTTCTATGAAAACGTTATAAGCCCCCAGGGCATAACTTACAACCCTTGTCCTGACTCTGGGGGGGTGTGTCATCCTCAAAGACCTAATTTCACGAATTTTCAACTACGTTGAACAAAATGGCTATCTCAAAATTTTGATTGGATGATTTTGGGGAAAAAGTGGGCCTGAGAGGGGGGCTAGTTGCCCTCCAATCACTTTTGACTATTAAAAAGGGCACTAGCCCTTTGAATTTCCAATCGAACGAACCCTTTCTGAAGTTTCTACGACAAAGCTTTCTATAAAAATCTTATATGCCTCCCGGGCATAACTTACAACCCTTGCCCTGAGGGCTGTGGTGGAGTGTCCTCCTCAAAAACATAATTTCTGTCTGGACGTTGAACAAAATGGCTATCTCAAAATTTTGATTGGATGTGTTTGGGGTAATGGTGGGCGTGGAAGGGGTGTTAGTTGCCTTCCAATCACTTTCGACTATTAAAAAGGACACTAGCCATTCCAATTTCCAATCGAATGAGCCCTTTTCGAAGTTTCTACGACAACTCCTTCGATACCAAGTGCCCTGGCCTAGAATAAAAAAACAATACATTGTGCCAACATCGTTCTTTACTTAGGCAGCGCTATTGCACCGCCTATGATTTCTGATTGTTTTTCAAATAATGCTGGGAAATACAGCACCTCCTTCATGGAAATTCTCTTCTATCATGAAGAATTCCTTCATGGAAAGATCTTCCCACGTAACCTCCTCCCCCAACCCTCCCCACAAAAAAATCCCTCCTGAAAACGTCTGTATACTTCCCAATAACCAATAGTACATGTAAACAATGGGCAAAGTTCATATGTTGCAGCCCTTCCCCCCAGAGACTATAGGCGATTAAGGCGTCCTCAAAGACGTAGTTATTAGATTTTTCGACCATGCTGAACAAGATGGCTATCTCAAAATTTTGATCCGGCGACTTTGGGAAAAAGATGAGCGTGGGAAGGGACCTAGTTGCCCTCAATCCGAGGACCACTGGGTCAATACAATCACCCATTAAAAAAAAAAAAAAAACGCATCCGTGAAATTCCTTCTGGCAAAAATACAAAATTCCACATTTTTTTAGATATAAGTTTGAAACCTCTACAGTAGGCTTCTCTGATACGCTGAATCTGATGGTTTGATTTTCATTAAGATGATATGACTTTTAGGGGGTGCTTCCCCCTTTTTTCGAAAATAAGGCAAATTTTATAAGGCTCATAACTTTCGGTGGGTAGAACTAAACTTGATGAAACTTATATATTTAAAATCAGCACGAAAATCTTATTCTTTTGATATGTCTATTGGTATAAAAATTCCGTTTTTTAGAGTTTCGGGTACTATTGAGCCGGGTCGCTATTTACTTACAGTATGCCACGAACTGTTTGATATCAGGTTAACTGTTTTTTATGTATGTCAGAGGGTCTGACTAAGAACAAAATAGAAATGGGATGTCTGAAAATATCGACAGTTTACAGTGCTTAGACGATATAATAGATTATAAGTACTTATTCATTAAGAATATGGTCGTTCTTTTCATTGCTTGATATTTGTTGTCCAGTCTGAAAGTACGAACTGAAAAAAATCCTGTGCAAAAATCCTTCTATTCTTTAAGGAAACCCCTAAATGGTAATCATTTTGTGTAGCCTAGTAAGGAAGTTCGTTTCTTTAACGTCCAAATGAGCTGTAAAACAATAAGAAAAATTTTTGTAAAAAAAACAAGGTTCCAACGGCGTATTCCAAAAAGGACAAAAAGATTTCTCTATATTTGATCGAAAAAAAAGGCCAACTTCTTAATGGAAGCAATTATAACCTAATTCAGACCAACTAAAACAGGATTCCAACCTTTTTGGATTTGCTGGGTCTTATTGGACGAAAGACCTGTCTTGAGTTTCACTTGACCCTTACCTAGCTTATGATCATAAATTCACCAAACTGGCATATCATTTCAAACATTGGAAATATTAATACTTCTTACTTTCACATAGCTTTTTGTACTGTACTCATAGCCTTTACAGGTCACACACTGACTGCATATCTGCGTCTTCTAAAACAGCCATATTTCTAAATATTTTTTTTCTTTTACGTTTAACCCAATTTTTTCCATTTTTTTTTCTTTTACGTTTAGATGGATACAAAAACGAGATAGTGTCTGAGATGCACATAATAACACCAGCAATTATTCGACACATTTTGTAAGCAGGCCAAGATTTACCAATAGGCCCACTAAGCTCGGGCCTAGGGGCGCAATAAATTATCACTGAGTGATTTTTCTAAGGAAAAATTGGACTGATGCGATCTATCATCAAAGTGCCAGGCGCATTGCGCCGCCACGCTGCCTATTCACAGAGAAGTGATTCTGGAACAACGCAGGATTTCTTTGGCCACCTTTAAACTGTCAGGTTTCTACCAAGAATGGCAGCTGAGAGTTTGGTGTCATGTCTCTCTTTCATTACTTTTGGCTCATCAGATGCGTTCTGTTTAATGCTTCCACTATCCCTGAATTTTCAGAGATTTCCCAGAAAATCCCGCAAAATGGAGCGGCAAAAACGATTGGGCCTAAAAGCATCAAAGCTTGAAATCCAGCCCTGTTTCTACGTCTTAACTATGCACCATTTATGCCTTCAAGTTTTTTTCAGGGGAAATACCTAGGCTTTTAGGACAAGAATTATGAGGATTATCATGATCATATCTAAGCAATAGAGGAGGAAGGACGAGCAAAATGTTACTCCAAGAAGCGTCAGAGGGACCCGCTGTAGAAAACTTTGGAACTTAAAATGCCATTATTTCTGATCTCCTTAAAGTTCGACTACAATGGCACAACTACTGCTGTTTCATAGTCATATATAACAAAAAATCACCCCTTTCTTACTCATACTTCCACAGTAGCAGAATTGTTGTCAGGGTCTGAGATTCCAAATCCACCGTTTATGGGGAGTTTTTCACTTACTGAGTTTCTTTGTTACATAATTATTAAGCCTGTAACCTCCTCCAAATTCCGAACTGTCAACGCAGATGCAGACACAACAAAAGAATACAAGCTACTTAGATTCCTATTAGAATTTGGTGGCGAACATCTATGTCAAGGAAAAGCAGTGAAGCACAAACCAAGTGACCGCATATGATATGTGAAACAGCAAATCTTAATGAAGAGATTTTGGCAGAAGTTCTTTCTGAGGAAACGTTGGTGACATTTGCAAGCACCCGATAAATCTCCACTCTTTTGTCATATCATTTATGCCGGCTCTTTCAATAAATTTGACTTATCATAGTTCTATTTTTTTACAAGAATTATATGATAATAATTAACGGATTTTTGGAGAAATACTGGAGAGATTTTCAATACACTTACTTTTATTTTTTGTATAAATTCCTGTTCAGCAACAACATTTGGGGGTAAGAAGCTATCGCTTATAGCTACAACCAAATTCTCATAACCACCGGGTCCTGTGGGGGGTATGGTCACTGCATTGCATATAGACAATAAGTGAAGTAAAAGGATAGAGGATAACTTAAACAACAACATTTTCTATGAAAAAAAAACTAAAGAGGGAAATCAATTTTTCACATTCTTATAGAACCGAAAGCTTAGTCTTATCTTTGAATCAAATGGCGATAAGGAATTCTCAAATGACGCACAACGTTTCCTGTTGATCCTTATGATTGACCGTTTCAAGTAGTAATTTTGGTAACCCATGCAAATGCAAAAAATAATAATAATAATAAAAAAAAAATTGGAACTACTGATAAAAAAAAGTATTATTAATCATTTTAGATGGTATAAAAATTTCCCAATATCTTTTAAGAGCAACGACATTCATGAACCTATCTGTCCCTCTATGACGAGTCCCTCTATGACAGCCGAAACATAACTTAGCTGCTAGAAAGTCGGTGCTCACCTCATTCGTTTGAGTCCTATCAAACTGAGTCCTATCAGGTAGGTTTTATATATATATATATATATATATATATATATATATATATATATATATATATAATTAAAGGAAATGAAATTATTTAAAGGAAATGGGAACTTCGTGGACGGGTGTAAAAAGGGAGGCTTTGAATAGATTAGGGTGGAGGAGGAGCGTGCGTAGCTGTGTTTGCCTCAGGCGGCTTGGTGCTGCGATGAGTTGTTAGTAGTAGTAGTAGTAGTATATATATATATATATATATATATATATATATATATATATATATATATATATATATATATATATATATATATATATATATATATATATACATATACATATATATATATATATATATATATATATATATATACTCCTGCCATTTACCCGTGCCCCAGCCATTTAAACATTTGCCTCTCAATTACTTGGACTATCTGTCTTGGCTACCCAGCCCAGTCTTGATGCAACCTATTGCGCAAAATACTTGATAACTTCAATTCACATATATATATATATATATATATATATATATATATATATATAACCTACCTTGATAGGACTCAAACGATAGGACTAAACAAACGTGTCACCCAAAATATGCTACTTCTGCTACATTCTGCTACTTCGAGCAGCAGCTTCTTTGCAAAATCGCTGAAGCTCCGCAACAAGGAAGGCACACGCACACGACAATTTTCTTAGAATTTTGCCGGAAGTTTTTAAACAGTAGTCTTTTTAAGCTATCTCGAACAGTGTAACTTAAAGCAAATCTTGAAAATGTCTTTAAAAAGACACATACTAAAAAGTGCATCTCAGATTTGCAGTTAATTCTGAGAAATATTTAAGAACCTTTCTTCGCAATTAATAACAATAATTTACTATTTTGCATTCAGGTATTTATGACAGTTTTCTCCTTTTTTAAAACATCTGGTCCATATTCAAAAAAATACATAATTGCAAAAGTTTTTTTTTTCTCGCAAAATCCATACACTTTTCAACATTCGAGGTGTTCACCTGACGACAACACAAAAACCTACATTTATGTATGGCTATATAATTTTGAAAAGAAACTTGGAACCCCTTGCTTTTCTGAAATTTGTATCCAGGCCAAAATCGCGGGGAAAGGTCGGGCTTGCACTGCTTGCCTTCGACAATGAAGTGCAGGTCAATTTTAGAATGTTGCTGACTTGAATTATACAGAATTTGGGTTACTTTTTTCGATTTTCAAACTAATAGTATCATTTTTGCATGGGTTTACTTTTTTTTAATGAGAATATTCAGAATTTGGCTGCTTTACCACTGTTTTTAACGTATCTATATAAATTGTCTTGCAGCTAACAGAAGAGGCTACCAGATCTTAAAAACAATTGGTGAAGTTAAGAGCAAGTGGGACCTTAAGAAAGTAAGAACCAGTGTCCTGGCTGCGCCTTTCTCAATTCCAGTGTCTTGAGCAGCCAGGGTTTTAAATGCATCTTCCGAGGGTTTGGAGTCCGATCTGTTAGCTTATAGAGCAATTACTGCAAGAAGTATGTGTCTTACGAGCTTCCAGGTCTTTTTTCTTCTTTTTGTTAAGGTGCGTCTTCACATTTGTAAACCAACCGTTTTAAAGAAGGTTTGTAACGATAGAATATGGTCCAGGGAACCCACTGCGTGATCAAAGCAGAAACTTTGTTGATACAGAGATCCGTAAACAGCAGTATTATGTGTAGGGTTACCCATTTTATCACAATTTTGTGCATAAAAATCTAATTTCTAGAATTGTCAAAGTTTTCAGCAAACATGAAACAGAATAAACAATGTTTCTCAGCAAGACCCAGTTGTAGGTGCTACTCTGCAACTATGCTACGGTCATGCTTCTAACAACACTTCACTAGGCTTGGCACCTGAAGTCCAGCTCACATTTAAGTTCAAAAGGAAGCAGCATAATGTAGCAGGGGGGGGGGGCGAAATAGGTTGATCCGATAAACTTCCGTTAGGAGTAAGTTTAATTAACGCAAACTTGAGTTAATTAAGTAAACTACACTACTATAGACTACGCTAGGGGGGCACCCCTCGCCCTCCTCTGGATCCGCCACTGTAATGTAGATCTAGATTTCAAAATTTAGCAATTTTCCAACCTCAATTTTTTGAAACGAAGAAAATTAAATATGCATTTTAATGGTGTGGTACATTTTCGTAATACTATTGCTGTTTAGTGATAAGAAACAAAGCAAATTGTTTCCTATGAAGAAACCGTAATTATATTGGTTTAGTGAGCTAAATTAGCTGAAAAACATGATAACAGTCATATTCTACACTGACTAATATTGTTGCATTTTGTATGTTGAAAGATTAATTATCCTGGTCGTTTCTCAGCCAATAAGAGATATCTGGGCCAATCCTCAAGATCGCGTTAATACTTGTGCCTATTGCTTTATTTCTCGATGATTCATCGATCTACAGTGGTGGATAATTAATGATTAGCAGGATAAGGTAAACATGCCAGTTTGAGGAGGGACCTGGCCCGGGCGAATAGAAATGACAACACGAACTCCAGTAACAGCGGCATCATTCCACAACACCTTTGGTTTTGTTGAGAGGGGGGGGGCAAACCATTGAATTAAAATCATATATGTGGATAGAGATCCCCCCCCCCATATTGGCACGAATACCCCCCCCCCCCCCAAAAAAAAAAACATAAACAGTAGCGACATAAAAATTTACTTTTTCTAATTTTTTGACCTTATCCTCTGGAATATCAAACTGATCCCAAGTAGGGGTCAGAAAAGCGTGCATCTATGATTAAAATCGTACTATATTTTATAAGAAACTGAAATTACTTAAGGCTTTGTCGCCGTGTCGGAACAATCAAAACAGGAGTGTGGCCCCGCTGGTACTCTAAAATATGGTTTTACCAAAAGAATTTTTTAAGGCTACTTATCATCATAACTGAGTGATTACTTCACAATAAAAGAGATCCGAATGATAAGATGCTTATTTCCCCTCTTTCCCCCAAGGCAATTGTAGATAATTTGCAATTTTGGCAAGCCAAAATTGCACACAATGTGCATTATAGCCAGCCAGGTGGGGCCAAACAACAAGCAGATTCTGCCCAAACAGGAAGAGAAGAGATCATAAACAGAGATCCAAATAAATCAGGACTTCATAGAAGGGGATAAAGAGTGAAGTTTTGAAGAGATTAGGATAGAGGAGCCACGTGCACATCGGTTGCAGCAATGAGTTGTTAGTGGTAGTAGTAGTATTCAGTGTCGTTGCGCAAGTGTGACTGCTGCTTGCAGATCAGTACCGATCATGGAGAAGTACAGGGTAAGACTGTCCCTCCATCTAAACCGGGGTCTTCCACGGGGGCGCTTCCAACCACGTTGAGAAGGATCAAAATTGAAAAGTATGCTGGCGATTGCTTCTTCTGGCATGCGAATTAAGTGGCCAAACCACCGTAGAGTTCTTATGACGAGCTGACGAGAGTTGGGGGTCTGAGCTGTCATTGTTAGCATTCGGTTGTTTGAGACAACGTCACAACACTTGACCCCTTCAATTTCTCTTAATAAGTTTGTTTCGCTCGCACATGTGGCATCTCGAGCAGAAGGCACAGCCTGCCAACCTTTAATACCCTAGAGAAGGATTTGCATTACGGGCGTGTTGTGGATCTGCATTTTTGTTTTTCGGCTAATATTGGGCTTTGACCACAAGGAACGGCATAATCGAGCCATAATAGACGCAGCTTTCGCGATGCGCGACTGGACTTCGCATACAATATGTAAAATTACTGCACGAGTCGGTAAAACCACTGCATTTACCAAGCAAGATTCAGATTTCGGTACATATCATGTCACTATTTTAATACTGTTTATTTAACCACACGGAAAATTGTGGCACCATCTGTAAAATCACGGCAGGAGTTGGTAAAACTGCTCCGTTTATCGGCCAAGTTCGAAATTTCTGTAGGTGACATGTCAGTATTTTCGTGGTCTTTATTGAACCGAACAAAGACTTTTTTTACCGAGTGACCAAAAACATTGGGGGGGGGGGGCTGTCCCCCTCCCCCTATACGTGACGGCCCTAGTATTAGTAGTATATTTTGACATATTTGAATCAAACAATTCTAGTTTATGCGTAGCTACTGTCATAACATTGCCTAAACGGAGCTAAAAAAAAAATGACGGGGTCCATTTAGTTCGATTACGAGTTACCGCTTGTTTTTGGTTCAACTATGAGATAACTATCAAGTCAAGTAGAGGATGGATTTTGTGTCTATATACCAGCCCCTCGTCCTCCTGCCTTGAGAATTCATAACTTCCATAATTTTTGAACAAGTAACAAAATAATTTATATTCGACCCATAATTCCCCTCCCCACTTTTTCCTACGTACGTGCCTGTCTCTGCTGGAAAAAATATATTCAGTAGAACACTATATGTTTTTTTTTCTGAAATGATATGTCAACCATTTTTTTTATTAAGGGCACCTTGCCTTACACCAAGGCGAAGAGGTGTGACTATCTCCGTAATCAATCCATCTGGCAGATTAACCACGATAGTTAAATGATTATACATATCATACAAAATACAAATAAATCAAGCAGTGACACCGTGCTTGTACATTTCAGTCAGGATATGCGCGTGAATTATCGCGCGTGATTTAGCATGATTGATATCATGGCTCCCTAGAACAAGTAACTCTCCCAATTTATAAGCATCAATCAAAATTGATGACAGTGCCATCATGTCAATCTAGCTGCTCCTCTGTCAGATATGTGCAGACGTCCAGGCGGTCAATTGAAAAATTGGTGGGCAACTGTCAAAAACGACCTTGAACCAATTGGTGGATGTTGGAAGTTTGACAGAAAGTGGGAGAGCTGCTGGCTCCAGTTTGCTGAAGAGCTGGCAAAAGATTGCAACAAAAGGAGTCTTCTAGATGCCGGCTGAGGCATTTACGTCTGGTCCTGCCGCAATTAAAAGTACAAGTTAGTATTTTTAAAACAGTTTCTTATTCTAATTAATTAAAAAAACTTTTTCCACGAAATAAGTTTTTCAAAGAAAAGTAAAGAACTCCATTAAACAAAAAATGAGCAAAAATAAAATCAAATAATCTACCAAGCGTGAAACTACCACAAATCAGCATCGATAAATAAATGAAACCCAAAATGAACAGAAATTTTTATAAATAACCGAGTCAAACTCAAAACGAGCAGAAATTAACATAAGTTGGGCTCAAAACCCCTATGCCTTCCCAAGGCCAGAACATAATTTGCACTAATTTACACATAATATGCACAAATTTGCAGGATACCGCTGGTATGTCCTATTGATATTAAGAGTAAACGCTGGCCATTTCGATTTTATCTTAATGAAACATTTAGTTTTTAAACGTAGTGAGAAAAAGGAAAGATGAGCGTTGGAGGGGGATGAAAGGACCCCCAATCACGTTCAACTATAAGAAAGGGTATCAGACCTTTCTGGTTTCAATCGAATGAGCCCTTTTCGAAGTTCTTAAGACAACTCCTTCGATACGAAGTGCCCTGGTCTAAACAACAACAACAACAACAAAATAATACAATATACGCGCATCGATATTTACTATAAAAATGTCAAGCCTTCCAATCATTTACGACTATTAAAAAGGGCCCTAAGCATTTCGATTTTCAATCGAATGAGCCCTTTTTGAGTTTCTACGACAACGCTTTCTATAAACACCTTATATGCCCCCAGGACATAAATTAAAACCCTTGCCCTAAGGACTGTGAGGGTGGTTGTTATCCTCTAAGACCTAATTTCCAGAACTTTAAACTACATTAAACAAAATAGCTATCTCAAAATTTTAAGTGGATGTCTTTGGGAAAATGGTGGGCGTGAGAGGAGCGTTAGTCACTCTCCAATCATTTTTAACTATCAAAAAAGGCACTAACCCTTTCAATTTTCAAATCAAAAGAGCCCTTTTCAAGTTTCTACGACAACGCTTTCAATAAAAACCTTATATGCCCCCTGGGCATAACTTCGAACCCTTGCCCTGAGGGCTGAGGGGGGTTGTCATCCTCAAAGACCTAATTTCCAGAACTTTCTACTACGGTGAACAAAATCGCTATCTGAAAATTTTGATTGAACATTTTTGGGGGAGTGGTGCGTTAGTTACCCTCTAATCACTGTCAACTATTAAAAAGGGCACTAGCCCTCTCAATTTCCAATTAAATGAGCCCCTTTTGAAGTTTCTACGACAAAACTATCTATAAAAACCTTATATGACCCAAGGGCATATCTTACAACCTTTGCCCTGGGGGCTCTGTAATCCTTAAATACATAATTTCCAGAACTTTCAACTACGTTGAACAAAATGCCTATCTATAAACTTTGATTGGATGTTCTAGGGGAACTGGTGGGCGTGAGAGGGTGGTTAATTACTCTCCACTCACTTTCGACTATTAAAAAGGGCAATTTCAATTTATAGTTAGATGGGCATTTTTTGAAATCCTTATGAGAATACAGTTTATGACATAAAAGTAATGACTGAAATCCTTGCACTAAGGATCATAAGGGGGGTTATCATCTTAAAAAGACCTAATTTCAAGAAATATCACCTACGTTGAACAAAATGGATAATTCAAAATTTTGATTGGATGTGTTTGGAAAAATGGTGTGTGTGAGAGGGGGGCTAGTTGCCCTTCAATCACTTTCGAGTACAAAAAGGGCACTAGGCCTTTCAATTTCCAATTGAATGAGCCCTTTCTGAAGTTTCTACAACACCTCTTACTATACAAACCTTACATGCCCCCATGGCATAAGTTACGACCCTTGCCCTGAAGGCTGTGGGGGGGGGGAGGGGTCGTCATCCTTAAAGACCTAATTTCAAAAACTTTCAACTACATTGAATAAAATGGCTTTCTAAAAATTTTGATTGGATGTGTTTGGGGAAAAGGTGGGTGTGAGAGGGGGGTTAGTTGCCCTCTAATCACTTTCGAGTATTAAAAAGGGCACTGGCCCTTTGAATTTCCAATCGAAAGAGCCGTTTTTCAAGTTTCTACAACAAAGATTTCAATAAAAACCTTATGCCCCCAGGGCATAACTTATAACCCTTGCCCTGAATACTGTGGGGAGAGTGTCCTGGTCAAAGGTATAATTTCCTGAACTTGTAACTGTGTGGAACAAAATGGTTATCTTAAAATTTTGATTGGATGTATTTGGGGAAATGGTGGGCATGGAAGGGATGTTAGTTGCCTTCCAATCACTTTCGACTATTAAAATGGGCACTAGCTAGACCCCGGCGTCGCGCCGACGGATCGACCGAACGCCGCCGACAAGAGGCCCAGTCGAGCGACGCCGAAGTGTCGTACCGCCACCGGCGTGCCGCAGGCGCGCCGCCGCCGGCAGAGGTGGCGGCGTTCGGTCGACTTCAAATTTATTTTGCGGCAATTCTTTATTGCGTCAACCGCAAAGTCGGAGCTTTTTCTTCTCGTGTTGTTTAATATTTCGATTTGCCTGATAAGAAATCAAGCAGGGCTTGCACTATCCCCGAATTTTCGGGTATTTTCCCAAAAATCTATGCGCCACCCCGAAGAATTGAAGAATTCCCCAAATCCACGAAAATCACGCAATCACGGTGCCATCCCTAGCGATTTATCACCAGTGACTTTCCCTGCCAAATATTACTTTGCATACCATAATTCTTCACTACTCTCTTGTTCATTAATTTTCGTCTCTTTTGTTACTTTGCATAAAAACCAGACAGATGCAATATGCAATTGCAAATATTGTAATATACACAGTTCTTCATATGTTGACAAAAAAAGTATAGTCCTTATGATATAGACTGAAGCCCTTTCAAATGCAGTTCCCCAATTGCAATTTCTTACATCATTCATAGTCAAAAAATTAATTTTTAAGTTGAATAGAATTATATAACACATTCAGTATTACACAGCTTCGGCCTTTACTTAAATTTTGAAATTGACAGCCGACAGATTGTTTCTACAGCTGAATTGTAAATTTGCAGATTTTTTTTTTTTTTGCTGTTTTTAGATAAGATTTTCTTAATGTTTAATCCTCAATTGTTGAACCCTGATAGAAAATACGATCTTCCTTCTGAAACATTTTTAACCCCCCCCCCAAAAATAAAACAACCTTCTATTGAGACAAAATTTAGCTATAGACTAAGCTATGTACAAGGTTGGAGAAGTAAAGATTGAACCGGAATTTACCGCAAAAATATGCTTCATAAATAAATTGTAAAGTATTGCCTATAGGGGGGGGATAGGGGGCTATCATTTTCAAATGATAATACCTCATTCTTTTTATTGAAAGCAGGGATGCCAAAAAGATAATTATTTTTTTCATTTAAAGTGGAGACAGAAGAAAATGATATCAAATTCTCTGGAAAACCATTGAAATATTTTTAAAGACCCAGGGCCCCCCATTGGGCCTTGTTCATCTTATTGGGTATTTGGCAATTTTTCATAGGCTACTGTCGTAATTGGACTTTTGTGTATGCTCCCTTTTAATTAGATTCTTTGGATCTTATTGAATGCCACGGCGAATCTATGACTCGGTATTTCAGTAATTTGAGGTATATCTGAATAATTTCTGAATAATTATCTGAATAATATATCTGAATAGTTTTGTTGTTGTCTTTGTACCCCTTTACTCATACCCTCAATTTTTTTTTTTCCAAGGAACACTAAGCCGTTTCTAGTTATTTTGCGTGTTTGTTTGAACCATACAGTGGCCTGGTTAATTATTAAGTAAACTATTTTTCTAGTGAAAGCTGAGACGGTATCCTATCAAGGTGGTATCCAGAGGGGGGGGGGGTAGGGAGGTATTACATTTACATGATAATATCTTGGTTTTATTTATTGAAAGCAGGGATCCCAAAGTTATTTTTTTTAATTTAAAGCAGAAACGGCATCCTATCAAGGTGGTATCCCGGGGGGGGGGGATAGTGAGCTATCACATTTAAATGATAATACCTCGATTTTTTGGGAAAGCAGGGGTGCCAATAAGTTAATTATTTAATTATTAAAGAAGAGACGGTATCCTATCAAGATGGTATCCAGAGGGGGAGGGGCATAGGGAGTTATTATATTTAAGTGACAGTACCTTGATTTTTTTTTTCATTGAAAGTAGGGATGCCGAAAAGTTGACAAAAATTAACAAGATTTTCGTGAGTTATACTTGATACAGCACTTGCATGGTTTTGTCGTCCAAAGGGAAAGGGACATATGCGTCCAACCCGTTTTTTTTCTTATTGATGAAACGGGTTTACCTATCTCAAAATTTTTATACAACAGCTTTGGGGAAAGGAGCCAGGAGAAGGAGGACAACTGCCCTCTGACCTTTTTGGTGACTTAAAAAGGGGACTAGAATTTTTAATTTGGAAGTAACTGAACATTCAGGAATGATCAAATAATGGCTTACAAGTTTATGTGACAAACAATTTTGTGGTAAACAAGACAGAGAGTTGAGAAAAACAGGAGAAAAAAAAACCAGCTACATACATGATAACTACAGCAACTCAAAGGGTGCTTGTGAAAAGGCATTCCTAAAGAGGAAAGGGGCAAAAGTAGGCTGATGAAAAAATCCACTTTGGTGCAAAAACATATTTCCTTGAAAGTTATATTCTCCTAACTAAACTAATCTACTAACAAAGATAGCAAAAACCTCTAATCCGGACTTCTACCTAATTTTCATTGAAGTCCCAAGGCTAAGCTTGATAGGATAATATTATCATGCTTTAAAAGGGTTCAAACACCTTACCCATGGTCAAATAATTTATTTCTATAAAACCTACAGTTCTCTTAATAGTAGGCTACTTTTTTTCAATTTAGTAAACTATGATATTTGGAAAAAGAACTATTAGGTTTTTTTTCAAATATCATAGTTGCATTTCTAGCAATGCACTTGACCCCCTCTGAGGTCCTGGGATATACACAAAGCAAAAAGAAAATACTAAAACAAAGTTTTTATGAAGTTCAATGAAGTAAATATCTTAATGAAGATGTTATACAGCAAGTTTCTATTAATCAGATTACCTTGTTTCCTTCAATTTACTATCCATATTTTAAGTTATTTTTAAATATTATTCTGTTTTAAAAATCCATTGAAGCTGCTTCAGCAAAACTGAATTTCATCAAACCAAGACTATAGCTACCCATTATTTGACACATTACAAGATGAAAACCAACAAAAAAATATAGGCCTATTGTTTATTCCTAAGTAGCACTGAAGTTCCATCTCAAAATGATTTGGAATCACAAATCCAGTCAAAGGCCAAGACTTTGTGAGAAGTCTGTAATAAAAACAATACTGAATAGCCAATGTTTTTCTCTAGTAACAAATAAAGTGTTTCTTTTTATTAGTGTGTTTAATTTGTTCCTTTTAATTATTTCTTGCTCTACAATAATCTTTTGCAGATGGTGGGTAAATACATCATTGTTATTATTGAGGCTATTTATGGTACTGTCATAGTGGGGAGAGGAGTATACCATCAGAAGTGTGACTATGATTTTTGGAAAGAGCACAGAATAAGGAATATATTGGTAGCCTACTACCTTCATTTTATTAACATATTTTCTTCAGAAGAGCCTTAACTCATAAGCCTTAGCTATATTTGAAAAGACCATATAAAGATGCATCAAGCCATGTAGTCACCTTAAAAAGTACTCCACAAAACTTTAAACTTACTACTAAAGGTGATACAACTTGCTCTTGGGATTTATTTTAGATCCTTTCAAAAACATGAATTTAACCATAAAAAAAGAGCATAAGAAACAGTAGTCTAAAAATGGCTCTCTTTTTGTTCTAGCATATCTGCTTCTAAAGTGCCTATATTCAGCAAATTCACCTTAATCAGGGGCAAGGTCAGGGTAGACTAGCTTCCTCCCTTCTCCTGATATTTTGAAAGATAGTGTATCTTTTTTCTGGTATTTCCATAGAAAAATTGTCTTTATTATATTTTCATTGAAAAAACTAAAAAAAGTAGAAATTAACCCCCTCAATTTTGCAAAAGACACTTTTCCTCCTCTACATTTTATTGATTGATGGCACCAGGGACACAGAATAAATATTTTGGGGCACCAATAAAAATTTGGCTCCCTCATTGGGATCTTATGCCTCTCTATCCCTTTGTAAGTAAATGCAACTTTTTACCTTCTAGAGGGGTACATGTCCCTAAACCACCCCATGGATGCAGTTGTCTTGCCAAGGCCTATTGATTAATCTAGCCTGGTCTAGTCATCAAACAACAGTTAAAAGTTAATTAGAAAGAGCAGGGATCTGATGGGATGATATTTCTTCTATTGTCATAGTAACTAATGTGTCACAGCCTAGGTCTACATTTCAATGTTGCTTTCATATTATTTTCAACCTATTATTGGAAACAGGTGAAAATACAAATTTTTACCTTTAAATATCAAAAAAACATTCTAACAGTCCATATGATTGCCCATAAGTCACCAGAGTCACCATCATCATCATTGGCCAGCATCTACAGGATTTGTCCTTATCACTGGCAAGTGTGATTTAAGGTCTATAAGATCCTTCACCTTTGGAAATTTTCCTCTGTGAAAGATAGGTCTATTGAAGGGCTCAACAAAGTTAATAAAGCTTTCCACAAAGTTAATAAATTATTTTCCTTGATTAACTTAGCTGAATTTATTGCTGTTGGAAAAAAAGTTGAACTTTATTCATCTTTTTCAAGAAAGTCCACAAAGTTCAGCCAATAGCAGAAGACTTGTGAAAAATTCAAAAAAAAACCACACAATTAGTGTCTCTATATATAATAGTGTATACTTATTTAAATATTTTGTTTGGTAAAAGAAGGGTAATTTTTTGCAGTTCCTGTTATTGACTTATGAATAAAGTAAACATACCACTTGATGCCTTTTTTTATGTTCTTTCCAAATATAAAAATCATTTTGGGTAAATTTTTGTTGTTCATATTATTGACTTACAAATAAAGTAAACATACCACTTGATGCCTTTTTTATGCTCTTTCCAAATATGACAATCATTTTTCTTGGAAATAAATTTTACCCCCATCCCTATATATACCAATTCAGGGTATATATTTACATATTAGAGGGGGTGGGGGAAAGTTTATACTTACTTCTCATTTACATCAGAAATAAAATTTACCAACCCCCCCCCCCCAATGTGCAAATATATACTTTGAATTGGTTTATATAGGGGTGGGGTACAATTCATTTCCAACAAAAATTATTATTCTATTTAGAAAGAGCATAAAAAAGGCATCAAGTGGTATGTTTACTTTAATCATAAATCAATAATATGAACAAAAAAACATTTACCCATTTTTGTTGCAAATGAATTTTACAAAGATACAACCAGCTGGCTATGTTGACAGTGTATATATATACAAATCTTTAAATTAGCCAACCGGCCAACTAGTATTTTAAGCCTAAGATTCCTGCTGGACATAAGGAAATATATTAAGAAACAATTCTTACTCTATAATATGCAGAATAATCCTATTTAATACATTTTGCAGGGGGAGAGCCTTTATCTTCACTTCTTTCCTTGTTTTCCTAGTTTTTCTAAGAAATTCATGAATTTCTTAAAACCTATAGCCTATATTCACAGAATATATACCCCCACCCCCTAATGTGCTAATATATGCCTAGAATTGTATCCTCAATCTAAATATGACATCCATCTGCATCACAAATGAACTTTACTCCCATATTAGCCATGTGCTGGATGTCCAATTTTATCCCCACCCCTATAGGCTAATAACTGATTCAGGGTATATATTTTCACATTAGGAGGATGGGGATAAAGTTTATTTCTGATGAAAATGAGAGGTATTATAGTTTAATCCCCCCCTCCTGTGAAAATATATATCCTGAATTGGTGTATATATAGGGGGGGGGGGGTAAAATTCCTTTGCAACAAAAATGATTATTGTATTTGTAAAGAGCACAAAAAAGGCATCAAGTGGCATGTTTACTTTATTTGTA
Source organism: Artemia sp. Qi Xiang Cuo (assembly GCF_049724085.1). NCBI lineage: Eukaryota > Metazoa > Arthropoda > Branchiopoda > Anostraca > Artemiidae > Artemia > Artemia sp. Qi Xiang Cuo. The sequence continues at coordinate 53,768,068 of NC_142799.1, read as the reverse complement.
AGTTAATATCATAAACTGTGAAAAATTTACCAAAAGAATAAGGGTAACACAAAAAATATATTTTCATTCATCATTAAAAAGATGGTTTTCACAGCCCCATGTTTAATTATTAAATTTACTTTCTGTGAAAATTTGCAGTAAATTCAAAAAAGTAAAATACTTGTGTGAGTGGAACAAACTTTATGGTTCGCACTTTATGAATAACTTTATTAACTTTATTGACGCCATGGGATCCCGGCATATGATTTTCCATGTGCTAACAATTTCAAAGTTCAAAGTTTTTGCCGAAGCCACGCGTTTAATCCTTATGAGGCCTTCCCGTTGATCAACAGTCGGATTAGAAGGGTTTTAATTATCAACATTGTGGGTAAAACGACGCGCCATTGATAGTGTTGTTTTTCAAACTCATTGGTCAAATTCATACAAAAAATTTCAAGGATGACTATCATGGGTAAAAATTGTTTTCTTTTGGAATTACATAAAAATTACATTCTTGTGAAGATTATTGTTGATAAGCAAATCTGTTCTTGCGCTTGTTAAATAATGGCCATGGGCACCGGCAAGGCGGGGGGGGGAGGCAAGGGGGCCATACCCCCTGGATATCTGGGACTATAAGTTAATTGTAAGGAAACCAAAAGAAAAAAGCAGAATGTGCAAAAACCATAGAAAAAATGTGTGTTGCCCATTGTTAAGAATCAGTTTTTTGTGGTGATCCTAATTATGTACAGGTTTATTACTAATTAGTGCTGTTATTGGTACCCAAAAAAGTTCGTATAATTAAAGAAAACACAAGGAAAACAACTTCATAAGGGGCAATTCGGAAAAAAAAATGCCGTCAATTTTCGCTTGCATTGCCAGAGTACCACTGAGCTGATATATGAATCCACTATAATTAGAAATGTTTCTCCTGAACGGAATGCTGGGAATTTTTATATCTTTCCACTGAACGGATACGTTTTTTGTGTTGTATTGTCATTTATTTATTTTTCAAGGAGTGATTGTGTTTATCTAGTTGTCTCTTTGAAAAAGATTTAATTTTTTACAGTTATGAAGTGTAAAGGTGTCAAATATATTGGTTTTTTATGTTGAAAATTAAATTAAAATATTGAATAAAACAAATCTATTTGATTTTTTAATCTTAGTTTAAATATTTTAATTTGAACAAACTACTTTGATAATACGTTAATTTTTATAAAAAAAAAAACTGATTCTAAAGGCAATTAATATTTTCGTGTTTGATAAACAAGTTCAAAACTGTCGATATTGTTAAAAAGTATCCGTCCAACGCCTCGGCATAGCTCAGCAGAACTGAATAATGGGAGCTTGTATCTTAGTTTTTGTAAGTAGCCTATATTTTCGTGCAATTTTTTTAATACTTACTTTTTCCATTTTTAAATGCTTTTACTTTAACTGACATACTTTTTTCATTACCTTTAGAAAAACGTTTATCTTTAATCTTCATTAAATAAAAAAGAAATTTTTCAACTGAAAGCAAGGAGCAAAATTTAAATTTTAAAACGAACAAAAATTATTACGTATATGAGGGGGGTTGCCCCCCTCCTCAATACCTCGCTCTTCACGCTACAGTTTTCGGCACTTCAAAAAAAGTTCCTTATTGTTGTAATTAAACGATCCTTGTGTTTCAGTAGCCGTTTTAAATGATTGGGGTAAAATTTGAACTTTAGCGTAAAGAGTGAGGTGTTGAGGAGGCTGCAACCCCCCTCATATACCTAATAATTTCTGTTCGTTTTATGTTTTAATGTCGCTTTTTACTTTCAATTGAAAAACTTGTTTTCTTAATTAAAATCTGATCATTTTCTTAATAACACGAGGATACCAGTAGAGGTGACCCTATTGACCCGGGACGAACACATGTGCTGCCATCTACAATTTAGTTTAATGCTGACGGGACATAATTTATTCAAGGATTATCGATCGAGTCTAATGTGTGTGTGTCAAGGTCAATCGATCTGTTATTGTTTGGCCACGTGCGAATGACATGAGGGATGATTTACATAATCGATGGGGGAATTATTGATTCTCGAGCGTTTGGATGACGGGACATAATTTATTCAAGGATTATCGATCGAGTCTAATGTGGGTGTGTCAAGGTCAATCGATCTGTTGTTGTTTGACCACGTGTGAATGACATGAGGGGTTATTTACATAATCGATGGGGGAATTATTGATTCACGAGCGTGGGGAATTATGAAACAATATGGTCGTAGAGTCTCTAGGGAGAAAGATTACGTATTCGCTCAATGACCTCTTTTTCCAAGATCGATTTATTAGATGTTTTTATGTGTAATAGCTCCGAGACGAAGGTTGCACATGCGCATTGAATTCTAACGGGAACAATGTTATTGATCTAGGACTCGAGGGGGAAGTGAATTTCCGTGGATTTACATAATCGCTAGGGGAAATTATTGATTCACGAAGGGGTGAATTATGAAACAAACATGGCTTCATTGTTGTTTGGCTAGCCTAACCTGAGAACTTGATTTACATAATCGCTAGGGGAAATTATCGATTCACGAAGGGGAGAATTAAGAAACATTAAGGCTTCTTTAATCTTAGGTCTGAGGGATAAACATTCTTTAGGTCAGAGAGAAAAATTAATATTCTATTTTCAAATAGGGCTTCATTGATCTTTAGTGTCAGGAATCATAATTAACATCACTTGTTATCTTGGAATTATGCGGGAGTCTAAAGAGATAGAAATTCTATTTTTAAATACGGCTTCACGGAGTTTTAAGTCGGAGAGATAAATTGATATTCTAACGAAACCATAATAGTTTAGCTAGGAAAATTTATGAGATGAAGATATTAACGTAGGAAAGGGTTTCCTAGAAATTTGAAATGCGTTAGCGCAGAGATGCCAAACAAAAGGAACACGCTGAAATTACGTTTAGGGATTATTTGGGCGAAACCGTTTTAGACAGGCTATGGAACTATTTTGGCGAAACAGTTAGAGACATTTTGAAAGAAGATTTTAGGAAAGGTTTTAGAAGAGAATTTGAGGGTGAAACTCTGTGGTCGTTATAATACACAAGTTCCATTTGAACAGTGTTGTGAGGTCCTCTAACCCAACCCCAAAGGGTTCCAATCCCTCTACCCCAACCCCGAAGGAAGCCCCCGGTCCTCAAAGGCCCCCCAAGCTCCCAAAGGCCCTCCACCGGTCCCCAAATGTCCCCCAGGACCCCAACTGCCCCCCCCGGACACTCAAAGGCCCATCAAGTTTCCAAAGGACCACCGGCGCCCCAAAGGCCCACCCAGACCCCCAAACGCCCCTCCGGACCCCCAAAGGCCCTCCCTGTGCCCCAAAAGCCCCCCCCTGTGCCCCAAAGGTCCTCCTCCGGTCCCCAAAGGGCCATCGAGCTCCCAAAGGACCACCGGGTTCCCCAAGGCCCTCCCCCGGTCCCCAACTGCCTCTCCAGACCCCCACAGGCCCACCCCCGGCCCCCAAATGTCCCCCAGGCACCCAAAGGTCCTCCCCGGCGCCCCAAAGGCCCACACAGACCCCCAAATGCCATCCCCGGGCCCCCCAAAGGCCCATCGAGCTCCCAAAGGACCAACGGGGTCCCAGAGGCCATCCACCGGTCCCCAAATGTCCCCCAGGCACCCAAAGGCCCTCCCTGTGCCCCAAAGGCCCTCCCTGTGCCCCAAAGGCCCTCCCCGGCCCCCTCCTCCTCCTCCCTCCTCCCCCTCCCACCTCCTCCTCCTCCCACCTCCTCCTCCCCTCCCCCCCCCACCCCATTCCCTCCCCATTTTTTATACTTTTTTTGTGCATTGAGACACAGAACGACCCCCTCCCCCCGGCCCCTCCCCCTCCAAAGGTCTGATTTTTTCAAAGTTCATTTTGAATTTCTTTCATTGAAATGCAAGAGTTGGAATATTTCACTAGTGTTTGGTTGTGGTTTACCATGTCACAGTTACATTCGCTTAATTTTTCAAAGTTCATTTTGAATTTCTTTCGTTGAAATGCAAGAGTTGGAATATTTCAGTAGTGTTTGGTTGAGGTTTACCTTGTCACAGTTACATTTTCTTGATTTTTCAAAGTTTATTTTGAATTTCTTTCGTTGAAATGCAAGAGTTGGAATATTTCAGTAGTGTTTGGTTGTGGTTTACCTTGTCACAGTTAAATTTTCTTGATTTTTCAAAGTTAATTTGAATTTATTTATATGAAAAGAAAGAGTTGTAATATTTCAGTAGTGTTTGATTATGGTTTACCCTGTCACATTTAAATTTTCTTGATTTTTCAAAGTTCATTTGAATTTCTTTCGTTGAAATGCAAGAGATGGAATATTTCAGTAGTGTTTGGTTATGGTTTACCTTGTCACAGTTACATTTTCTTGATTTTTCAAAGTTCATTTCGAATTTCTTTCGTTGAAATGCAAGAGTTGGAATATTTCAGTAGTGTTTGGTTGCGGTTTACCTTGTCACAGTTACATTTTCTTGATTTTTCAAAGTTCATTTTGAATTTCTTTCATTGAAATGCAAGAGTTGGAATATTTCAGTATTGTTTGGTCGTGGTTTACATTGTCACAGTTACATTTTCTTGATTTTTCAAAGTTCATTTTGAATTTCTTTCGTTGAAATGCAAGAGTTGGAATATTTCAGTAGTGTGTTATTATAGTTTACCCTGTCACAGTTACATTCCCTTAATTTTTCAAAGTTCATTTTGAATTTCTTTCGTTGAAATGCAAGAGTTGGAATATCTCACTAGTGTTTAGTTGTGGTTTACCTTGTCACAGTTACATTACCTTCATTATTAAAAGTTAATATTGAATTTCTTTCTTTGAAATGCAAGAGTTGGAATATTTCCGTAGTGTATGGTTGTGGTTTACCTTGTCACAGTTACATTTTCCTGATTTTTCAAAGTTTATTTTGAATTTCTTTCTTTGAAATGCAAGAGTTGGAATATTTCAGTAGTGTTTGGTTGTGGTTTACCTTGTCACAGTTACATTTTCTTGATTTTTCAAAGTTCATTTTGAATTTCTTTCATTGAAATGCAAGAGTTGGACTATTTCAGTAGTGTTTTGTTGTGGTTTACCTTGTCACAGTTACATTTTCTTGATTTTTCAAAGTTCATTTTGAATTTCTTTCGTTTTAATTCTTGATTTGGAATATTTAAGTAGTGTTTGGTTGTGGTTTACCTTGTCACATTTAAATTTTCTTGATTCTTCAAAGTTTTTTTTGAATTTCATTCGTTGAAATGCAAGAGTTTGAATATTTCAGTAGTGTTTGGGTGTGGTTTACCTTGTCATAGCTACATTCTCATGATTTTTCAAAGTTAATTTTGAATTTATTTCTTTGAAATGAAAGAGTTGTAATATTTAAGTAGTGTTTTGTTGTGGTTTAACTTGTCACAGTTTCATTTTCTTGATTTTTCAAAGCTCATTTAGAATTTCTTTCATTTAAAAGCAAGAGTTGTAATATTTCAGTAGTGTTTGCTTATGGTTTACCTTGTCACAGTTACATTTTCTTGATTTCTTAATATTCATTTGAATTTCTTTCGTTGAAATGCAAGAGTTGGAATATTTCACTAGTGTTTGGTTGTGGTTTACCTTGTCACAGTTGCATTTTCTTGATTTTTCAAAGTTCATTTTGAATTTATTTAGTTGAAATGCAAGAGTTGGAATATTTCAGTAGTGTTTGATTGTGGTTTACCTTGTCACAGTTACATTTTCTTGATTTTTCAAAGTTCATTTTGAATTTCTTTCTTTGAAATGCAAGAGATGGAATATTTCAGTAGTTTTTGGTTGTGGTTTACCTTGTCACAGTTACATTTTCTTGATTTTCTCAAAGTTCATTTTGAATTTCTTTCTTTGAAATGCAAGAGTTGGAATATTTCAGTAGTGTATGGTTATGGTATACCTTGTCACAGTTACATTTTCTTGATTCTTCAATGTTCATTTTGAATTTCTCTCGTTGAAGTGCAAGAGTTGGAATATTTCAGCAGTGTTTGGTTGTGGTTTACCTTGTCACAGTTACATTTTCATGATTTTTCAAAGTTTATTTTGAATTTCTTACTTTGAAATGCAAGAGTTGGATTATTTCAGTAGTGTTTGGTTGTGGTTTACCTTGTAACAGTTACATTTTCTTGATTTTTAAAGGTAATTTTGAATTTCGTTCGTTGAATTGCAAGAGTTGGAATATTTCAGTAATGTTTGGTTGTGGTTTAACTAGTCAAAGTTACAGTTTCATGAATTTACAAATTTCATTTTGAATTTCTTTATTTGTAATGCAATAGTTGGAATATTTCAGTAGTGTATGGTTATGTTATAACTTGTCAAAGTTACATTTTCATGATTTTACAAAGTTCATTTTGAATTTCTTTCGTTGAAATGCAAGAGTTGGAATATTTCAGAAGTGTTTGGTCATGGTTTACCTTGTCACAGTTACATTTTCTTGATTTTTCAAAGTTCATTTTGAATTTATTTCGTTGAAATGCAAGAGTTTGAATATTTCAGTAGCGTTTGGGTGTGGTTTAACTTGTCACAGTTACATTTTCTTGATATTTCAAAGTTTATTTTGAATTTCTTTCGTTGAAATGGAAGAGTTGGAATATATCAGTAGTGTCTGGTTGTGGTTTAACTTGTCAAAGTTACATTTTCTTGATTTTTAAAAGTTCATTTTGAATTTCTTTCGTTGAAATGCAAGAGTTGGAATATTTCAGTAGTGTTTGGTTGTGGTTTACCTTGTCACAGTTACATTTTCTTGATTTTTCAAAGTTCATTTTGAATTTCATTCATTGAAAAGCAAGAGTTGGAATATTTCAGTAGTGTTTACTTGTGGGTTAACTTGTAACAGTTATGTTTTCTTGATTTTTTAAAAGTTAATTTGAATTTATTTCGTTGAAATGCAAGATTTGGAATATTTAATTAGTGTATGGTTGTGGTTTACCTTGTCACAGTTACATTTTCTTGAGTTCTTCAAAGTTCATTTTGAATTTCTTTCGTTGAAATGCAAGAGTTGGATTATTTCAGTAGTGTGTGGTTTTGGTTTACCTTGTCACAGTTACATTCTCTTGATTTTTCAAAGTTCATTTTGAATTTCTTTCGTTGAAATGCAAGAGTTGGAATATTTCAGAAGTGTTTGGTCGTGTTTTACCTTGTCACATTTACATTTTTTTTATTTTTCAAAGTTCATTTTGAATTTCTTTCGTTGAAATGCAAGAGTTGAACTATTTCAGTAGTGTTTGGTCGTGGCTTACCTTGTCAGAGTTACATTTTCTTTATTTTTCAAAGCTCATTTTGAATTTCTTTCGTTGAAAAGCAAGATTTGGAATATTTCAGTCGTGTTTGCGTATGGTTTACCTTGTCACAGTTACATTTTCTTGATTTTTCACAGATCATTTGAATTTCTTTAGTTAAAAAGCAGGAGATGGAATATTTCATTAGTGTTTTGTTATGGTTTACCTTGTCACAGTTATATTTTCATGATTTTTCAAAGTTAATTTTGAATTTCTTTCTTTGAAATGCAAGAGTTGGAATATTTCAGTAGTGTTTGGTTATGGTTTACCTTGTCACAGTTACATTTTCTTGATTTTTCAAATTCATTTTGAATTTATATAGTTGAAATGCAAGAGTTGGAATATTTCAGTAGTGTTTGGTTGTCGTTTACCATGTCACAGTTCCAATTTCTTGATTTTTCAAACTTCATTTTGAATTCCTTTCGTTGAATTGCAAGAGTTGGAATATTTCAGTAGTGTTTGGTTGTGGTTTACCTTGTCACAGTTACATTTTCTTGATTTTTCAAAGTTCATTTTGAATTTCTTTCGTTGAAATGCAAGAGTTGGAATCTTTCACTAGTGTATGGTTATGGTTTACCTTGTCACATGTACACACATGTATACACATGTACACACATGTGCTTATCATGAGTGCTCATGATAAGTTAACCTAACCTTTTCCGGTGAGTATGGTTAGGTTAGACTAGATTAAGTTAGGTTAGATTAGACTAGGTTAGGTTAGCCTACGTACGCTTCACTTAGGTTAGCTTAGGTTAGGTGAGAGACATGCGAAAAGTGAGGGGTATGATTAGGTGAGGTGAGATTAGTTTAGGTTAAGTTATCGTTGAAATTTTAGAGTTGGAATATTTCAGTAGTCTTTGGTTGTGGTTTACCTTGTCAAAGTTACATTTTATTGATTTTTAAAATTTCATTTTTAATTTATTTAATTTAAATTAAATATTTGGAATATATCATTAGTGTTTGTTTGTGTTTTAACTTGTAAAAGTTACATTTTCTTGATTTTTCAAAGTTCATTTTGAATTTCTTTCGTTGAAATGCAAGAGTTGTAATATTTCAGTAGTGTTTACTTGTGGTTTACCTTGTCACAGTTACATTTTTTTGATTTTTTCAAAGTTCATTTTAATTTCTTTAGTTGAAATGCAAGAGTTGGAATATTTCAGTAGTGTCTTGTTTTGGTTTACCTTGTCACAGTTACATTTTCTTGATTTTTTCAAAGTTCATTTTGAATTTCTTTCGTTGAAATGCAAGAGTTGGATTATTTCAGTAGTTTCTGGTTTTGTTTTACATTGTCACAGTTACATTATATTGATTTTTTCAAAGTTCATTTTGAATTTCTTTCGTTGAAATGCAAGAGTTGGATTATTTCAGAAGTGTTTGGTCGTGATTTACCTTGTCACAGTTACATTTTCTTGATTTTTCAAAGTTCATTTTGAATTTCTTTCGTTGAAATGCAAGAGTTGAACTATTTCAGTAGTGTTTGGTCGTGGTTTACCTTGTCAGAGTTACATTTTCTTGATTTTTCAAAGCTCATTTTGAATTTCTTTCGTTTAAAAGAAAGATTTGGAATATTTCAGTAGTGTTTGCTTATGGTTTACCTTGTCACAGTTACATTTTCTTGATTTTACAAAGCTCATTTGAATTTCTTTCGTTAAAAAGCAAGAGAAGGAATATTTCAGTAGTGTTTGGTTCTGGTTTACCTTGTCACAGATACATTTTCTTGATTTTTCAAAGTTCATTTTGAATTTCTTTCCTTGAAATGTAAGAGTTAGAATATTTCAGTAGTGTTTGGTTATGGTTTACCTCGTCACAGTTACATTTTGTTGATTTTTCAAATTCATTTTGAATTTCTATAGTTTAAATGCAAGAGTTGGAATATTTCAGTAGTGTTTGGTTATCGTTTACCATGTCGCAGTTACAGTTTATTTATTTTTAAAACTTCATATTGAATTTACTTCGTTGAAATGAAAGAGTTGGAATATTTAAGTAGTGTTTGGTTGTGGTTTACATTGTCTCAGTTACATTTTCTTTATTTTTTAAAGTTCATTTGAATTTCTTTCGTTGAAATGTTAGAATTGGAATATTTCACTAGTGTTTGGTTGTGGTTTAACTTGTCACATGTACACACATGTATACACATGTACACACATGTGCTTATCATGAGTGCTCATGATAAGTTAACCTAACCTTTTCCGGTGAGTATGGTTAGGTTAGACTAGATTAAGTTAGGTTAGATTAGACTAGGTTAGGTTAGCCTACGTACGCTTCACTTAGGTTAGCTTAGGTTAGGTGAGAGACATGCGAAAAGTTAGGTGTATGATTAGGTTAGGTTAAGTTAGGTTAGGCTAGGTTAGCCTACGTCCGCGCGCGTACGTAGGCTAACCTAGCCTAACCTAACTTAACCTAACCTAATCATACACCTAACTTTTCTCCTGTCTCTCACCTAACCTAAGCTAACCTCAGTTACGCGTCCGTAGGCTAACCTAACCTAGTCTAATCTAACCTAACTTAATCTAGTCTAACCTAACCATACTCACCGGAAAAGGTTAGGTTAACTTATCATGAGCACTCATGATAAGCACATGTGTGTACATGTGTATACATGTGTGTACATGTGACAAGGTAAACCACTGCCATAAACTAGTGAAATATTCAAATTCTTAAATTTCAAAGAAAGAAATTCAAATGTAATTTGAAAAATAAATAATCTTTAACTGTTAAAATTTAAACAAAAACCCTAGCCGACTTAAATATTACAAATCTTGCATTTCAAGGAAGGAAATTCAAATTGAATTTTGAAAAATCAATAAACTGTAAATGTGACACGGTAAACGAAACCCAAACACTATTGAAATATTCCAACTCTTGCATTTCAACGATAGAAATTCACAATTAATTTGAAAAATCAAGAAAATGTAACTGTGACAAGGTAAACCATAACCAAACACTACTGAAATATTCCAACTCTTGCAATTCAACGATAAAAATTCAAAATGAACTTTGAAAAATCATGAAAATGTAACTGTGACAAGGTAACCCATAACTAAACACTACTGAAATATTCCATCTCTTGATTTTTAACGAAATAAATTCAAATTAGATTTGAAAAATCAAGAAAATTTAACTGTGACAAGGTAAACCATAAGCAAACACTACTGAAATATTCCAAATCTTGCTTTTCAACGAAATAAATTCAAAATGAGCTTTGAAAAATCAAGAAAATGTAACTGTGACAAGGTAAGCCACGACCAAACACTACTGAAATAGTTCAACTATTGAATTTCAACGAAAGAAATTCAAAATGAACTTTGAAAAATCAAGAAAATGTAAATGTGACAAGGTAAATCACGACCAAACACTTCTGAAATATTACAACTCTTTCATTTTAACGAAATAAATAAAATATTATATTTGAAAAATCATTAGAATTTAACTTTGAATATTTAAAACATCCAATTATAATACATTAATTCACCAATTCTTCCATTTCAATGTAATTAATACATAATGTACTATGAAAAAATCAAGAACAATAACAGGAGAAAATGAACTAAATGAAAAGAAAAACATGACCTAATAAAAAAAGATATTATCAACGCACTAAATAAAAAAGAAATTTGAAAAAAATCAATAAAATGTAACTGTGACAAGGTAAACCACAAGTAAACACTACTGAAATATTCCAACTCTTGCTTTTCAATGAAAGAAATTCAAAATGAACTTTGAAAAATCAAGAAAATGTAACTGTGACAAGGTAAACCACAACAAAACACTACTTAAATATTCCAACTCTTTCATTTCAACGAAAGAAATTCAAAATGAAATTTGAAAAATCAAGAAAATGTAAGTTTGACAAGTTAAAACACAACCAAACACTACTGAAATATTCCAACTCTAAAATTTCAACGATAAATTAACCTAACCTACTCTCACCTAACCTAATCATACCCCTAACTTTTCGCCTGTCTCTCACATAACCTAACCTAACCTAAGTAAAGCGTACGTAGGCTAACCTAGCCTAGTCTAATCTAACCTAACTTAATCTAGTCTAACCTAACCATACTCACCGGAAAAGGTTAGGTTAACTTATCATGAGCACTCATGATATGCACATGTGTGTACATGTTTATACATGTGTGTACATGTGACAAGGTATACAGCAGCCAGATACTAGTGAAATATTCCAACTCTTGCATTTCAATTAAATAAGTTCAAAATGAACCTTAAAAAATCAATAAACTTTAACTGTTGCAATGTAAATGATAACCATCCGCTACTTAAATAGTTAATATTTGGTTATCGATCTATTGGAAATCAAAAGTAAGTTTGAAAAATCAAGGATATCTACTGCCGCCAGGGAAAAAGTAACCCAGTCACTACTGAAAAATAACAACTCTTGATTTTAAAAGAAAGAAATTCAAAATTATATTGAAAAATCAAGAAAAATGTAACTGTGACAAGGTCAACCATAACCAAACACTACTGAAATATTCCAACTCTTGCATTTCAAAGATAGAAATTAAAAATGAACTTTGAAAAATCATGAAAATGTAACTGTGACAAGGTAACCCATAACCAAACACTACTGAAATATTCCATCTCTTGATTTTTAACGAAATAAATTCAAATGATCTTTGAAAAATAAAGAAAATGTAACTTTGACAAGGTAAACCATAAGCAAACACTACTGAAATATTCCAAATCTTGCTTTTAAACGAAATAAATTCAAAATGAGCTTTGAAAAATCAAGAAAATGTAACTGTGACAAGGTAAGCCACGACCAAACACTACTGAAATAGTTCAACTCTTGCATTTCAACGAAAGAAATTCAAAATGAACTTTTAAAAATTAAGAAAATGTAACTGTGACAAGGTAAATCACGACCAAACACTTCTGAAATATTCCAACTCTTGCATTTCAACGAAAGAAATTCAAAATGAACTTTGAAAAATCAAGATAATGTAACTGTGACAAGGTAAACCATAATAATACACTTATGAAATAATCCAACTCTTGCATTTCAACGAAAGAAATTAAAAATGAAATTTTAAAAAATAAAGAAAATGTAAATGTAACAAGGTAAACCAGAACCAGACACTACTGAAATATTCCAACTCTTGCATTTCAACTAAAGAAATTAAAATGAAAATTTAAAAAATCAAGAAAATGTAACTTTGCCAAGGTAAACCAAAAGTAAACACTACTGAAATATTCCAACTCTTGCTTTTCAATGAATGAAATTCAAAATGAACTTTGAAAAATCAAGAAAATGTAACTGTGACAAGGTAAACCACAACCAAACACTACTGAAATATTCCAACTATTGCATTTCAACTAAAGAAATTCAAAATTAACTTTGAAAAATCAATAAAATGTAACTTTGACAATTTAAACCACAACCAAACACTACTGAAATATTCCAACTATTTAATTTCAACGAAAGAAATTCAAAATGAACTTTGTAATATCTAGAAAATGTAACTGTGACAAGTTAAACCACAACCAAACGCTACTGAAATATTCCAACTCTTGCATTTCAACGAAAGAAATTCAAAATGAACTTTGAAAAATCAAGAATATGTAACTGTGACAAGGTAAACCACCACCAAACACTACTGAAATATACCAACTCTTGCATCTCAATGAAAGAAATTCAAATGAACTTTGGAAAATCATTAAAATGTAACTTTGACAAGTTGTACCATAACCATACACTACTGAAATATTCCAACTCTTGCATTTCAACGAAAGAAATTCTAAATTAACTTTTAAAAATCAAGAAAATGTAACTGTGACAAGGTAAACCACAACCAAACACTACTGAAATATTCCAACTCTTGCATTTCAACGAAAGAAATTCAAAATGAACTTTGAAAAATCAAGAAAATGTAACTGTTACAAGGTAAACCACAACCAAACACTACTGAAATATTCAAACTCTTGCATTTCAATGTACGAAATTCAAAATAAACTTTGAAAAATCACGAAAATGTAACTGTGACAAGGTAAACCACAAACAAATACTACTGAAATATTCCAACTCTTGCATTTCAACGAAAGAAATTCAAAATGAAAATTGAAGAATCAAGAAAATGTAACTGTGACAAGGTATACCATAACCATACACTACTGAAATATTCCAACTCTTGCATTTCAACGAAAGAAATTAAAAATGAAATTTGTGAAAATCAAGAAAATGTAACTGTGACAAGGTAAACCACAACCAAACACTACTGAAATATTCCATCTCTTGCTTTTCAATGAAAGAAATTCAATATGAACTTTGAAAAATCAAGAAAATGTAACTGTGACAAGGTAAACCACAACCAAACACTACTGAAATATTCCAACTCTTGCATTTCAACGAAAGAAATTAAAAATTAACTTTGAAAAATCAAGAAAATAAAACTGTGACAAGGTAAACCAAAACCAAACACTAGTGAAATATTCAAACTCTTGCATTTCAACGAAAGAAATTCTAATGAACTTTAAAAAATAAAGAAAATGTAACTGTGACAAGGTAAACCATAAGCAAACACTCCTTAAATATTACAACTCTTTCTTTTCAATGAATGAAATTCTAAATGATCTTTGAAAAATCAAGAAAATGTAACTGTGACAAGGTAAACCACAACCAAACACTACTGAAATAGTCTAACTCTTTCATTTCAACTATATAAAATCAAAATTAAATTTTAAAAATAAAGAAAATGTAACTGTGACAAGGTAAACCACACCCAAACACTACTGAAATATTCCAAGTCTTGCATTTCAACGAATGAAATTCAAAAAGAACTTTGAAAAATCAAGAAAATGTAACTGTGACAAGGTAAACCACAACCCAACACTACTGAAATATTCCAACTCTTGCATTTCAACGAAAGAAATTCAAAATGAACTTGAAAATCAAGAAAATTACGGAAGACATTGCAACTCTTGCATTTCAACAAAGAATTCAAATGAACTTTGAAAATCAAGAAGTAACTGTGACAAGGTAAACCACAACAAAACACTACTGAAATATTCCAACTCTTGCATTTCAATGAAAGAAATTCAAAATGAACTTTTTAAAAAATCAAGAAAATGTAACTGTGACAAGGTAAACCACAACCATACACTACTGAAATATTCCAACTCTTGCATTTCAATGAAAGAAATTCAAAATAAACTTTGAAAAATCAGGAAAATTTAACTGTGACAAGTTAAACCATAACAAAACACTAGTGAAATATTCCAACTCTTGCATTTAAAAGAAAGAAATTCAAAATTAACTTTGAAAAATTAAGTGAATGTAACTGTGACAAGGTAAACCACAACCAAACACTAGTGAAATATTCCAACTCTTGCATTTCAATGAAAGAAATTAAAATGAACTTTGAAAAATAAAGTGAATGTAAATGTGACATGGTAAACTACAATAATACACTAGTGAAATATTCCAGCTCTTGCATTTCAACGAAAGAAATTCAAAATGAACTTTGAAAATTCAAGAAAATGTAACTGTGACAAGGTAAACCACGACCAAACACTACTGAAATATTCCCACTCTTGCATTTCAATGAAAGAAATTCAAAATGAACTTTGAAAAATCAAGAAGATGTAACTGTGACAAAGTAAACCGCAACCAAACACTATTGAAATATTCCAACTCTTGCATTTTAACGAAAGAAATTCGAAATGAACTTTGAAAAATCAAGAAAATGTAACTGTGTCAAGGTAAACCACAACCAAACACTAGTGAAATATTCCAACTCTTGCATTTCAACGAAAGAAATTCGAAATGAACTTTGAAAAATTAAGAAAATGTAACTGTGACAGGGTAAACTACAAGAACACACTACTGAAATATTCCAACTCTTGCATTTCAACTAAAGAAATTCAAAATGAACTTTGAAAAATCAAGAAAATGTAACTGTGACAAGGTAAACCACGACCAAACACTACTGAAATATTCCAACTCTTGCATTTCAAAGAAAGAAATTCAAAATGAACTTTGAAAAATCAAGAAAATGTAACTGTGACAAGGTAAACAGCAACCAAACACTACTGAAATATTCCAACTCTTGCATTTCAACGAAAGAAATTCAAAATGAAATTTGAAAAATTAAGGGAATTTAACTGTGACATGGTAAACCACAACCAAACACTAGTGAAATATTCCAACTCTTGCATTTCAATGAAAGAAATTCAAAATGAACTTTAAAAAAATCAGACCTTTGGAGGGGGGAGGGGCCGGGGGAGGGGGTCGTTCTGTGTCTCAATGCACAAAAAAAGTATAAAAAATGGGGAGGGAATGGGAGGGGGAGGGGAGGAGGAGGAGGAGGTGGGAGGAGGAGGAGGAGGAGGAGGAGGAGGAGGAGGAGGAGGAGGAGGAGGAGGAGGAGGGAGGAGGAGGAGGGAGGGAGGAGGAGGAGGAGGAGGAGGAGGAGGAGGAGGAGGGGGCCGGGGGAGGGCCTTTGGGGCACAGGGAGGGCCTTTGGGGCACAGGGAGGGCCTTTGGGTGCCTGGGGGACATTTGGGGACCGGTGGATGGCCTCTGGGACCCCGTTGGTCCTTTGGGAGCTCGATGGGCCTTTGGGGGGCCCGGGGATGGCATTTGGGGGTCTGGGTGGGCCTTTGGGGCGCCGGTGGTCCTTTGGGAGCTTGGTGGGCCTTTGAGTGTCCGGGGGGCAGTTGGGGTCCTGGGGGACATTTGGGGACCGGTGGAGGGCCTTTGGGAGCTTGGGGGGCCTTTGAGGACCGGGGGCTTCCTTCGGGGTTGGGGTAGAGGGATTGGAACCCTTTGGGGTTGGGTTAGAGGACCTCACAACACTGTTCAAATGAAACTTGTGTATTATAACGACCACAGAGTTTCACCCTCAAATTCTCTTCTAAAATCTCTTCCTAAAATCTTCTTTCAAAATGTCTCTATCTGTTTCGCCGAAATAGTTCCATAACCTGTCTAAAACCGTTTCGCCCAAATAATCCCTAAACGTAATTTCAGCGTGTTCCTTTTGTTATTGGCATCTCTGCGCTAACGCATTTCAAATTTCTAGGAAACCCTTCTCGCACGCTAAATCTCTTCATCGCATAAGATGTTTCCTAGCCTAAACTACTTAGGGTTTCGTTGAGAAGTATCAATTTACCTCTCCGACTTAAAGCTCCGTGAAGCCGTATTTAAAAATATGAATTTCTATCTCTTTAGACTCCCGCATAATTCCAGGATAACAAGTGATGTTACATTATGATTCCTGACACTAAAGATCAATGAAGCTCTGTCTAAAAATAGAATATTAATTTTCTCTCTGTCCTAAAGAACGTTTATCCCTCAGACCTAAGATTAAAGAAGCCTTAATGTTTCTTAATTCTCCCCTTCGTGAATCGATAATTTCCCCTAGCGATTATGTAAATCAAGTTCACTGGTTAAGCTAGCCAAACAACAATGGAGCCATGTTTGTTTCATAATTCTCCCCTTCGTGGATCAATAATTTCCCCTAGCGATTATGTAAATCCACGGAAATTCACTTCCCCCTCGAGTCCTAGATCAATAAAATTGGTCTCGTTAGAATTGAATGTTCCGGGATATCCGTTGCCCCCCGATCTATTACCCATGTAGACAACAAATAACTCGACCGTGCACAAAGAGGTCATTTAGTAATGAAGTAATCTTTCCCCCTAGGGACCCCACGACCATATTGTTTCTTACTTCCAGATGCCCATGAATCAATAATTCTACCATCGATTATGTAAATCACTCCTCATATCATTCGCACGTGGCCAAACAACAACAGATCGATTGACCTTGACACACCCACATTAGACTCGATCGATAATCCTTGAATAAATTATGTCCCGACATCCCCAAGCAAGTGAATAATTAAGTCCCCCATTGTTTATGTAAATCACCCCACGTGTCATTCGCACGTGGCCAAACAACAACAGATCGATTGACCTTGACACACCCACATTAGACTCGATCGATAATCCTTGAATAAATTATGTCCCTTCAGCATTAAACTAAATTGTAGATGGCAGCACATGTGTTCGTCCCGGGTCAATAGGGTCACCTCTACTGATACCTGGCTCCACCTCCAAGGAAAAATCCCCCTGCCCAAGTAATTATCATCTGAAATATTCAGTCCTGGTGAATATTTAACCCAGACAATAACCATTAACATCTCCACGTTTAAAATTGAATCGGTAAAGACATAACCCCCTGAAAACTTCCCTCTCCGTCTAAAATTTTTCCAGTGTAAAATCCTCCCAGCAGAAAATTCTTGCTCCTTTCCCCACCCAAAAAATGTATGTATATTCCCAATAACAAATAAAACAGTATATTAATTTTATAACTTAAAAACCTTTCCCCAGGGGTTGTAGGGGATCATATTATCTCTAAGGACATAGTTATTGGGCCTTTAAAGTATGCTGATTGTGATAGTTTAGTATAAGTTTTAAAGTATGAGTTTATTTTGTGATAGACAAAATCTATCACAAAATTTTGATCGGACGATTTTGAGAAAAAGGTGGTGTGGGAGGGGGCCTAGTTGACCTCCAATTATTTTGGTCACTTAAAAAGGGCACTAGAACTTTTTATTTTATTAGAATGAACCCTCTATCGACGATCTAGGCCCACTGGATTGATACAATCACCCCTAGGGAATAAAAGAAAAAAAAAACAAATAAACCCGCATCCGTTATCTTTTTTCTGGCAAAAATTACAAAGTTCCACATTTTTGCACATATGAGCTTGAAACCTCTACAGTAGGGTTCTTTGATAAACTGAATCTAATGGTGTGATATTCATTATAATTCTATGACTTCAAGGGGGCTTTCCCCCTTTTTAAAAAAATCAGTCAAATTTTCTCAGGCTCGTAGCTTTTGATGGGTAAAACTAAACTTAATGAATCTTGTATATTTGGAATCAGCATAAAATTCAATTCTGTTGATATATCTATTGGCATGACAATTTATCTTTTTAGAGTTTTGGTTACTATTGAGCCGGTTCACTCCGTACCTATAGATCATTACCACAAACTGTTTGATTGCCCACCAAAATCCTAACAGAGATAATCAAAATATAAAAAAATGCTTTTCTTTCGCTATTGTATTTTTTTAATGTCTGAATATATAAGGGATTTAAGTTCAAAGGGGAGAATTGTCCTGTTGTGAAACAGTTTACATGACTGTTATAAAATCAAAACGTGGTATTTGTGTAGGCAGGAGGATTTTTTTGAGAATATCTACTCCTTCTAAAAACTATTCTAAGATGTAGGAAATTGCATAAAGACAAGTCTACATTTGTTATAAACTACGGAAGCAATCTTTCTGTAATTTTAGCTTGAGTTGGGTTTTCTTTTAAGATTAAATTCATAATCATAAATTCATAATCAAATATATATATATATATATATATATATATATATATATATATATATATATATATATATATATATATATATATATATATATATATATATATATATATATATATATATATATATATATATATATATATATATATATATATATATATATATATATATATATATATATATAATATATATATATAATCATCTTAAGCTTTCTGTCATTATAGCTCTTTAAAGTGAGATAGATTTATAATTTTTCGAGTACTTGCTATTGGTCATTTAAAGGAGTTGCTCCAAATATCTTTAGGTTATTACTTTGGAGAATGTCCCAGATATTTTTTCCAGCCTCTTCAAGTATATTAATAGTAAAAGTTTGTTTAAAAAAAATGGGGGGATTTGAAAAAGAGCTTGGAATTTCTCAAAAATGACAGCGGATCAAATTGAAAAACATACATTAAAATATCATTCTCAAAAATTCTAAGCTGGAGAATTACACGTCCCTCTTCGAAGAACAAGGCAAATCTCTTTTTAATGTGAGTAGCACTCATGTGTCTCCTTTTCCTCCCGGAGTAATCTTAAAAATTTTGACTACGGGAAAAGAAGGTCCATTGGTTTTCTGGTTGACATTGAAATTATAAATTTAACTGGCAAGTTCAAAATGGAACGTGAATTGATGACATTAGTTCAGAAATATGACGGTTTTTCTTGTTCAAAAATGTTATTCGACGTTAAAATAACCTATTTGACTGAATAACAGCTAACAGTTAGTTAATTTAGTATTAAAATATTATTTTTGTAATAACCGCCAAGAGAATATGCTATTTCAGGTCGACATCAAAGGCAAAAGTCAAACTCTAAAGATCAGATCTGATCTGAGAGATTTGAGTCTCCTCTTGACAGCAATGTCAGTTGAGACTTCTTTCAATATGACTAATTTTCTTCCTTCTCAGCACAACACCATTAGCTGCAAATACTTTCAATACAACACTTATTTATACATGTCAGCTTCAATCTAAAAAGAAAAGACAATCTTCCTTTACAGTGGGATTTTTTTCTTTTGTACTTTTTTTTTTTTTTATTTCCTTTTTTTTTTGTAACACGGAAATATATCATTGCTAAAACTACCAATCAAACCTATTATGCATACAAGATCTATCCCTTTTCAACACTGACAATACAGCAATTACATTACTATCAGCATCAGATAAAATCATTTTCTCTACCACTTTCCTGTATAAACTTAATAAACAGGTCTATCATCCTATACTTCAAAGAATCATCATCAATCAAAATTCCTAATGCAAGTGCTACTGAAAATTCTCCTAAATTTTCCTCTTTGCAAAAATTCATCATTTCTTTTCTCAAATATTCATACTCCTTACATTCAACAACATAATTGAAAATACTTTCTATCTCACTACAATTATCACACAGAGGACTATCAGTTTTGCCTATGATAAACAACCTATGCTTAATACCTACATGGGTCGACCGAAAACGGAACATTAAGCAACCATATTTTCTTTTTAATCTACTACAATTATTCATATCAAAGCCATGCTTCTTTTTCTGGGTAAGAGCTATATTACTACTATTATCCCTCATTTCCTCAAAATGTTTTTGGTAAATTTTTCTAACCATCTCTCTAATCTGTTTGTATGTTTCTGTAGGGGGTGTAAGGGCCATATTTTGTGCTGTCAGTTTGGCATATTTGTCTGCTTTTTCATTCCCTGCCACCCCCACATGGGCTGGACACCACAAAAATTGTATCACTATTCCTTTCCCAACAATCTTCAGAATTGAACTATAGCACTTATGGACTTCATCATTTTGTTAATTCGGAAAATTCTTTAGGGACTGGAGGGCAGATTTTGAGTCCCTGCATATGAGGAACTTAGATTGGTTTTCATCACTTTCACTAGTTTTCCTCAATACCCATTCTAGTGCACTTTCAATTGCTTTTATTTCTGCCTCAAAAACAGTTGATTCTTTACTTAGTGACTTTGTTATCATTGTATTTAATTCTGGAACCACTGCTGAACAACCCACTCCTAAACCATATATTTTTAAAACATCTCTATATATTTTATTATAGTCTTGGTACTGGCTATTCAAAACTGAGTGGACTTCATATCTCAGTATTTTGGGGGTATTTTCCACTTTTTCCAAGTAATAAATCTGACACTCAATCTGAACCCAATCCCAGGGGGAATTTTTGGTGGTTTTTCATAATGTAGCATTTGGGTAATAGGTACTTCTATACCTTCCTGAGTTAGTAGTTCTTCAAATTTTTCAAAAAGATTTAGACGTTTCCTTTTTCTATGGTGATTTCTAGTGTGGGTTAGACCAGGTTTAATTATCAATTTCTTAACTGGGTGATTAAAATCTGCTTTCCATAGCTGGTTCATGTACACTATAAGCATTTTTTCTCGTCTTGTGTTGAGTTTCTCCACTCCAGACTCACCCAGGAGAAAAGGAATTGGGGTGCTCTGGTGGGCTCCAAATGCCAATCTTAGGGCTGTATTCTGTATTGTATCAAGTTTTCTGAGTGTAGATTCTGGGGCAATGCTGTATATCAAACTCCCCTAATCGATTTTAGGTCTTATGTATTTGATATAAAATTGTCTTGCTGTAACTATGTTGACACCATGCTTCCCACATGAAAGCATCTTCATCAAATTCAGTCACTTTGCAGAGGATTCTTTTAGATATTTGACATGTTGACTAAATTGAAGTTTATCATCAATGTGTATTCCAAGGACTTTATGACAATTGGTTACAAGCAGTTCCTCTCCAAATAGAGTAATTAGCAGAGGTCTAATATTCCTCTTAGATGTGAGCACCATAACTTTAGCTTTAGATGGTTCAAAATCAAGATCTATTCCTAGGGACCATAACTCTATTTGGTCTAATGTTTCTTGGACAAGTTTTTCTGCTTCTTCCACTGTGTTTTGGATTGTCCATGTATTATTATCATCTGCAAAGATTCCTCCTTTGCAGTTATTGTCTTCTAGAGGGATCTCTAATTCTCCAACATTATAAGAGTCTGGTCCAAGAACACTTCCTTGTGGAACACCTCTTTCCACCTCAATTTCCTTTGATCTTTTTTGTCCTACAGTCACAGCAATTTTTCTATCTGACAGGTGGCTCAGTGTGAATTTCATCAAATTTCCATTAATTTTTGCCCTAGATAAACCTTGTAGTATCTGTCTGTTAACCAAATTATCAACAGCTCCTTTAACATCCAAGAACACTGCAATCATTACTTTGCCATTATCAAGTGCATCAATGATGTCTCTCTGCATCCTGACCAGGTTATCTACTGTATTTCTCTCTCTGCGAAAACCTGTCTGAATATCCTGCAGCAGGTTAGCTTCATCTATTGCAAATCGCAGTCTTTCCTTTAATCGCTTTTCATACATATGACCTTCAACTGAGAGCAGAGTTATAAAACGACGATGTTCTACTGTATGTGGTTTATTCGTTCTTGGGATCATCTTAGATGTGCCATTTTTCCAAACTGTTGGGAACTCACCCTCTTTCCACACTCTGTTGATGAGCTGTAGCAGACTATCCTTCAATTTGTCAGTCAACCTTTTAAAGAAAACAGGGTATATGTTGTCACTGCCAGACGAAGTCTCTGGTAGAAGGGTTTGTTGTAACTTGATACTGATTGTTGCATAGAAAGTTTTCTTGCTTTAGTGAAAGTTGTTGAATGTGGGCTGGTTCCTTCAAATGGATCTTTCTTACCTAGTGTCTGGTGGAGATGACTTGCTCCTGCCTCAGCTTTTGTTTTGTTATCAGCAATCACTTGTCCTTGGTAGGTTGTTGGCTCCTGCAGGTGGTGGTACAATTCTCTCCTATTCATCTTTCTTATGAAGGTATACACTTTTCCAAATGGATCCCTGAAGTTGAGATTTGAAACAAAATGCTTCCAAGATTCTTCTTTAGCTTGATTTATTGTTTTTCTAAATTCAGCCTGTGCCAATATTTTTTTTCTATAATTTTCAATTGTCAGAATCTTGTTGTAATTGTTTGAAGCTTGGTTTAGTTTCTTCTTATTTAAGCTACACTGTTCATTCCACCATATTGGTTCATTCCTTGTCTTGTTGCCCAATGTCTTGATGGGGATAGTCTTCTTAGCCACTTCCATCAGTAGATCTTGTAATCTTTCAATTTTCTTCTCTGTAGTCATAACTGTTGCCAGTTCTTCTTCAAGACTTAACCTTGTAAGTTCTTCCTGGAAGTAATCCCAGTTAACTTTCTTAAATTTAAAGGTAGGGCGTATTGGTGGGATTTGACTTCTTAGTGTAGATTCTTTATACTCAATTATCACTGGCTCATGATCACTGGTTAAGGTTGGTTCAGGAGTTAAACTTATATTTAGTTGATTGATTATTGCTACTGCAGAGAATGTCAGATCAATGGTAGAATATGCTCCTGTAATTGGGTTTCTTCTAGTTTGAAGTCCAAGTGGGGTCACTAGGCCAATGTCATCATTCTTATCCAGAGCACTTAGGATACCTATACCACAACAATTATGAGATCCACACAAACACCAAGCATCTGAATGGGCGTTAAAGTCACCAGCAATAATAAAAGGCTCTTTGGCTTTAATCACTTTTTTCACTTTATTGAAAAAGTCCTTTGTTTGAGGCTCATTTCCATTGGGGTTATATATATTAACAATAACTCTTGTATCCCTCTTACCCCGGAATACTCGGCAAGCTACCATCTCAATTTTAGAACTTGTGATGTCTTCAATATCTAGTTTTTGAAACATTAATGACTTTTTAATGCAAACTAATATTCCTCCTCTTGACTGTTCTGCTCTATCTTTTCTTATTACTTCATAATTTCTAAGTCTCCAGGAATTCTGGGGTTTTAGCCATCTTTCTTGAAAGCATCCAACATCAATTTTTTCTTTTTCTAAATGGCACTCTAATAAAGCCTTTTTGCCTTTCATAATAGATTGGATGTTAAAAGATAGCAAGTTCATTCTAGTTTATTTGCTAGATTCCAAACTTCTTCTACATTGATTTCAACTTTGAATAGTGAGTGCATAAGTTGACATAACTTCACTATCCTATCTTTCATTTCTAATTGCTTGATGTCTATCACTTCTGGCACTTTTGATACAAATAACACTAGCTGTTGAAGGGTGTTTGCTCTTTCACCGCCTTCTTATTCAGTACATCTGCATAACTCCGGTATGCATTAGCTGCTCTTTTCATTGGTATGTTTTGGGCAACTGCAATTTTTATGATTTCACAGTTTTGTTGGCGGGCTGGGCAGCTACCAGATGGTGTTGAATGGTTTTTCCCACAGTTAGCACAGACATACTTTTGGTATTTTCCTGACTCTTTGGTTTCTAGTTTTAAGGGACACTCATTAGAAGAGTGTTTGTTTGCACATCTCAGGCATACAGCATGTGGCGACCTACACTTTTCTTGAGTGTGGCCATACTTTTGGCATTTAAAGCACTGAATAATGGGTCGGTTGTATCTCTCAATACTTCTTTTTCTTCCATATAGCCAAATAGACTGGGGAAGAGAGTTACTCTCAAATGCTACACAAATACTCAGGCTATCTTCTAATTTTTTGGTCTCTCGGTTGTATCTTTTCAATCTCTTTAATTCCTTAATCTCAATATTAGTTTCTACCCTGAGGTCTGTCAGCAGTTCTTCCTTTGAATAATCTAGTGCTATTTGCTTGATTACACCATAGGCTAGCTGACCTGTCTTTTCTCTTCAGGTGCTATATCAACAACATCTAGCTTCTGAATTTTCATTAAAGTCTCAAATGCAGTTTGTGATTGAACATATACTGATAGTCTATTTCTATCATAGTTTGAGTAAAAGTCAATTTTGTCTATTTGGAGAATTTTCTTAAGTTCTAGAGTGATTGCTCTGTCTGATGGAAGTTTTACCTGTGATGTGAAAACCACTGTTAGATTAGTCCCTGATTCACTACTTATAAACTAACTAGCTGCCTCTATTCTGTTATTTCTAGCTCTGAATTTCTCTGGAAATCTTTCAACTATAGGAGGTTTAACAGTTTTAGAAGTTTCTTGCTCAAGAGGTGAGCCACTTCTCTTACCATTTCTTTTCAGTAAATCGCTGATCCCTTCAGCCTCCATAGGATTTACAACATGTGTGATGTCCTCATTTTCTTCCTGGGGGAGGGGAGGATAATCAACTGACAACCCTGAAAATCTATTATGGGCACTTATTGAGGGTACAAATTGTAAATATTGGGGTTGGGGTGCATGACACAAATGACCTTGAAGACTTGAATATGGCAGAGGTGCATAGTAAACTGTAGGGGGACCTTGAGTATCTTGATATGTTGAGTGAGGAAATTGTATAGGCTAGGTGTTTGATGGGGCTGTCCAGAGCATACTGGAAATGGATGGGTGTGAGATGGTGAGTATGCTATGTGTGGTGGTGAGAATGATATTTGTGGAGGAGACAGTCCTACTAGTGCTGATCCTGTTTGTATATGGTTTGTCTGTTGTGGATGGCTAGTTCCCACTTTGACACTTCCCCCAGGGGGAACCCCCATTAGAGGGTGGGAATTCATTAATCAATTTTAATCCAAATATTGTAAATGCTCTTACCCGAAATCAAAACTTCAGAATGCGAAATAGTCTAGAAAATAAGCCTGGGCAACAATTTTTTAATTTTACCGCGTTGTCCGTTTTCCTCGATCTCTCTAAAGATCAGATGTCAATTATCTGTCGAATTTTGAATTTCCAGCTAAAACACATCTTCGGCGTTGCCACCAAGGTACAATTGTACCGTTTTAGGTACAATTTAGAGGTTCTGGTACAATGCGGTACATTTGTAAAATTTTTGGTACAATCCAAATTTTAACGTCGTTCCCAACTCGTGAACGACGTTTATGGTGAAGTTGGTTTCGACGATCTGTGCGAAATCACCAAGAACCAGAAATTCTCGATAATAGTTGAAAAAAGCACGACTTGAGTAACAAAAAGAGCCTGGTTATAGTTGTTCGCAATCTTGATCTGAATAGTGCTGATCGAGAAGCAGTTTTCCTGTAAGAGGCCCTTCTTGTGACTTATAGATATTTACCGGGCTGTAACTAACTCCTTTTTCAAGAAATTGGAGCTCCAAAGACAAACCTAATAGGATTTGCCGCAGAAAATGCATCGGTTACGATAAGGGAGCAAGGTGATCCTTAGGCAAAGCCGCCAAAAGACTGCACAATTTTTTTTGTACTTGGTTGTTATATTTATTCTATCCGACGACATGTTAGAGCGGCCGGCTGTTAAGGTCCAAAAGAAATTGAAGATTTTTGTAAGAAAGTAAGTAGAAGTATTTTTGTCGCACTCAAAAATAGGTTTATGAGACATTGTGATTGCAAAACCAAATTGAGCTGAAAGAACATCAATTTTTTAGGAATTAGCAAATTGATAGCTCTCTGGATAAGCCGTTGTAGTGTAGCGTGATCGAAAATCTAAAATTGCAAACTACTTTTCCTTTCAATTTAAAAATACGTATGTAAAACAGAACCTGCTTAAACTATTGGCCCAAACTCATGAAACCCACAGAAGTCAATTAAATAATGCCCACTCATGCAAATTAAAGATAGTGAACAATGTATCTCATTTGAATGAACTTTCTAGAATCTTTTTGGCCACAACAAATGTTCGGTTGCAATCAATAAATTAATCTTGAAGCAAAAACACACAATGTCAAAAACGTATGAGATGTATATCAGTTTGACTAAATTTCTCGTGACAGGCGGTCAAAAATACAGTTTATTTTACGAATCTTACTAACTGAAACAGATGTTCAATCGCAATAAATGATAATCTATTTTGAAACAAAAAACGACCTGTAAAGAAAAGGTAGATTTTTATTAGACAAAAATAACCACTAGTTAAACAATGTAGTCAATTTAAAGAACAATATATTGTTTTTCAATTGTCTGAAACAAAGTTTCATCGCAATAAATAATAAGCTATCTTGAAGCTAGGAGATAGGTCGTTAGGAAAGAATGTAAAAATGATACTTTGTTTGACAGGAAAAATTCCGAGATGTCAATTTCATAGTGATAAATTATGCGGAATAAGTTGTCAATTTATGTGTATTCTAGTCCAATAGGCATGCAGGAGGTGCATCCCAAGTGACGCCTCAACGTAACCTTAGGGGAATTCGAAAGGTGTAGTCAGTGAGAATTAGCAAAAAAGAATAGTCAATTTCCAGTCTTGATAGAGTAAACAATCAGTTTATTCTCAGTATATTGAGTGTCTATTATGGGACTAATTCCAGTCTTGTTGCGGTAACAAGTGAATTGTGATGAGTTAAGTTTAACATTATGGTCTTACTTTACATTAGACTCCGTCTATGAACCTTTGGAAGTTTTGATGTACTTTAGCTATGCTCTATAAATTATAGTGTTCATGTCAGTGTATTGAAGTGCCCTTATAGTTGACGTTCCTGTATACAGTCCTGTACTACTCATGTGAGTAAAAATAAAACAATTACTTTCTTATTTGCAACTCTTCATGTTAGTATTTCTTAGAAAATTAGTCTTCTTGTGTCCCCAATCGCTCCCTAAGGATTCTGATTCTTATGACCTAATGTACAGGTATAAAAAAAGAAACTTAGTAGTACGACGACCCTATTTTTTATGGCTCTGCCTTGTGGTAAGTTTCTTTAACAGTAAAATCGAGGGTCAGTCGAAAAGAAATTATGTGGTAAACAATAGTTAAGTTCCCCCCACCACTACAACCACTCAATCCCATAAAATCCCGCCATTCAATCCATAAAATCCTCCCATTTCAATTGACGCGGTCCTTTTAAACACGGAGGAAAACACAAAGACTTATTTTCTGGGAAATACTAACATGAAGAGATGCAAATAAGAAAGTAATATTTTTATTTTTACTCACATGAGTAGTACAGGACTGTATACAGGAACGTCAACTATAAGGGCACTTCAATACACTGACATGAACACTATAATTTATAGAGCATAGCTAAAGTACATCAAAACTTCCAAAGGTTCATAGACGGAGTCTAATGTAAAGTAAGAGTATAATGTTAAACTTAACTCATCACAATTCACTTGTTACTACAACAAGACTGGAGTTAGTCTCATAAAAGACACTCAATATACTGAGAATAAACTGATTGTTTACTCTAGCAAGACTTGAAAATGACTACTCTTTTTCGCTAATTCTCTGTGACTACACCTTTCGAATTCCCCTAAGGTTACATTGAGACGTCATTTGGGATGGACCGTCTGCATGCCTATTAGACTAGAATATACATAAATCGGCAACTTCATATTCCGCATAATTTATCACTATGAAATTGACATCTCGGAATTTTCCCTGTCAAACAAAGTATTACTTTTATATTCTGTCCTAACAACTTGTCTCCTAGCTTCAAGATAATTTATAATTTATTGCGATGAAATTTTGTTTCAGACAATTGAAGAATAATACAATGTTCTTTAAATTGACTACATTGTTTATCTGGTGGTTATTTTTGTCTAATAAATTCTATCTTTTCTTGACAGCTCGTTCTTTTGTTTCAAAATAGATTATCATTTATTGCGATTGAACATCTGTTTCAGTGAGTAAGATTCCTGAAATAAACTGTATTGTTGACAGCCTGTCACGCGAAATTAAATCAAACTGATATTCATCTCTTACGTTTTTGACAGTTTGTCTTTTTGCTTCAAGATTGATTTATTGATTGCAACCGAACATTTGTTGTGGGCAAGAAGATCCTATAAATTTTATTCAAATGGGATACATTGTTCGCTATCATTAATTTGCATGAGCGGGCATTATTTAATTGACTTCTTTGGGTTTCATAATTTTAGGCTAATAGTTAAAGCAGGTTGTGTTTGCATACGTATTTTTAAATCGAAAGGAAAACTAGTTATAGATTTTCGATCCCGTTACAGTAGCTTGATATTTGGAACAATAGGATTGCTTGACTTTGTTCTTCCGCGCGGAAAACCTTAAAGAAGCCAACAGGCCGGGGAAGGCCAGTGCCCTACTTAGAAAAAAACCTGCTATTAGCGGTTTTCAAGGCTTACTTTGTCTTCCTGGTGTATATTTTGAAGTATATCGAAGACCTAAACAATCAATTTCAGGCAGAAGACACCCAGATCCATGTTGTCTATAGTCGTTTCTCTTAAGTTTGCAAGACAATAGCATTCCACTTTTTATTGCCTAGTTATAAAAAAGAAAGTGATTTCTGCCTTATAATCCCACAGGAAACCAACTACTACGTCGATGTCAAGGCTGTGGAATGTGGGGGCCGAGTGGAAGTGGTTTTTGCCAAAGAAAAGGTATCTCTATATGCTGAAAATCAGTTTAAAAAAGAGTTTAGGAAATTTTTGATCGTGCTCTGTGATGAGATGAGAAAGCGTTTTTTAAACTCCAGGTATTCATCAGTAAGAAACTTCGATAGGCATCATCCACGCTGTACCATGGGAGTAGAGTAAAATCAGCCAAACCTGGCACCACTTCTGACTGAGTTTCTAAATATACTGATTGATAATGATCTGGACTATATCTTCCAAGAGTGGAAGAGATTACCCTTTTGCTCTGAGCTTGGTACTTTGATTGACTCAGATCCTTCCGGCAAAAATTTGTTAATGGGTCAATGCGGTTTCCTCTGTTCGGGCATTTCACTTTAAGCCTACTTGTTCTGCCACACTTCCGCTGCTGCTGAGCGAACTTTCTCAGCTGTCAATCTGAACAAAACCAGCATTAGAAATCGTCTCGGTTTCACCACCTTGAACGGGCTTCTCAGTGCAAAACGGATCATCTCAATGGACTGAAAACCACCCTTGAAAACGGTTCTGTATCCAAAGTGGAAAAACTGCGGAAGGGAATATGAAAAGTTGGACTACAAGAAGAAACACCAGAAAAAATGACCAACTAGCACAAATTTTTTTTGGCATGTTACAATTTTATTACCTTTGTACGGTTCAACCTGATTTCTTTCGCAATATAGTCGAAATACTTCTTTTAAATTATTTTAGTTCTGATTAGTAGAATCGACCAAGAACTTATGTAGGATGACCAGTGCATTATATGGTCAACGCTTAACTCGCCGATGGGTAGCCTAGTCCGTGGACCCATGGAAATCTATGGTGTTAGTCACTTTCATGGCGTGATTGCTGATATGTTTTGTTTGTAGCTTCTGGTGCTCGTTACTCATCCTATAGGTGGATTATAAGTTGTTGACATTACGTTATTGGACTTTTTACTTTATCCATTTATTACATTATTCGCCTTAACGCCGAAAATTTCGAAAGATAGGATTAACCCGACATTCAGATTCGAGAACGCTTTCAGATAATTTTGCTAAAACCTTCTTCTAAAATGCTTTTAGTGGTTTGGGTCTGCTATTTTGTTAATCTGAGAAAGTTTATGGAAGTATTCTTCATATTTCAAGCTATGAGGTTGCTAATGCCTTGGGTTTAGTTTTCCTGCTCTTACCCTAAAACCTTTTCTCAGTTTTTGCGAAATCAATTAAACATAATTACCTGCGAGCGTCGCAAAGCGACACAAGTGGCGAATTTTTAACCTATTGTTCAGATGGTACAAATTCATGTTTGTGGTACAGCTTTGATCGGAGAACCGGTAAAATTTATCTCAAAGCGCTGGCAACGCTGCACGGCTCTTGCTGCATGAAATATCAATAATAAAGCAAGGTGAATTAAATAAGGGCGCCCTATATTACAATTTTTAGTTTGATTGAAGGTGGGCCCAAGTTTTTCCTATCTTAAACCGTAGCACAGCTAGTTGAGACAGGCCTAGGCTGCATAACTGAAATTTACTGGAATTTATTCAGTGCCCAAAGTAGGCTAGGTGGTAAACATTTAGGCTAGAATAAGGTAGATATCAGATAGGCTATAATAAAATGAAAATAATCTTTGATTTTCCATTCAGTCTAATTAAGCTATACAGAATGTCATCTACAGAAATTTCTAA
The DNA here is from genome assembly GCF_049724085.1 of Artemia sp. Qi Xiang Cuo. Lineage (NCBI taxonomy): Eukaryota > Metazoa > Arthropoda > Branchiopoda > Anostraca > Artemiidae > Artemia > Artemia sp. Qi Xiang Cuo. The sequence continues at coordinate 53,737,479 of NC_142799.1, read as the reverse complement.
CTTGGTTGGTAAATGCAGCAGTTTTACCAACTCCTGCTGTGATTTTACAGATGGTGCCACAATTTTCCAATTTTTTAAATAAACAGCATTGAAATAGTGACATGATATATACTGAAGTCTAAGTCTTGGTTAGTAAATGCAGTACTTTTACCAACTAAAGTAATGCCCCTGCACACAAGTACCAAAATATATAGGCTAATTAGTGTTATATAGCCTATCTTCACATTAGGGGGGATTAGGCCTATAGCCTATTAGGGCTGGATGCAAAATGTGTTAGTTACAATTATTCTGCATATTATAAAGTAAGAATGATTTTCTTAACATGATTCCTTTTCTATAGGTAGATAATTAGGCATATAGCATCAATGCCATTTCTATGCTATTTCCAAATATAATAATTGTTTCCAGGGGAATTTCAATTTTCAGCCCTTAAAGAGGCCACAAAAGGTAATTTATTACCTTGTCTAGGCTTAGTCTACTGTTTTAGACAGGCCTATGATGTAAGGTAAAATATATAGATTAACAGAGTATTCAGATAGTTGAGGAACAAACTTACCTCTAGAATCAGAATTTCATTATCACTTTTGGATATGCAGCAGCTTTCTATTAATTACATTGTTGTGTTTTCTTCCATTGTTCTCAATATTTTGAAATAATATTGTTATCCTATGATTCTATTGCAATCATTTGGTTGTTTTCACAGGTCAAGGATACAACAAACCAGTAAAAAACAATATATAATGAAGAAATATAACTATTTAGGACTATATCTGGCACCATCAGGGGGGGGGGGTATATTACCCAAACAATGTAATTATGATGTTTGAAAAGTGCATTAAACAAATAATCTAATTGCTCTACCTCATTTTATTTAGATGTTTCACTCTGTACAGCTGCTGATCTTGGATATTACCAAAACAAGCACAAAAAATAATGCAAGCAAACAAAATTGGTAAAGTATGTATATAGCCTGGGCTATTTGTTTATTTGATTGAAAACCCATCTACAAAAAATTGAAAAGGACAGAGCATAAATGAAAAAAAAGAAAAGAAGACAAAAAAACCCTTTATACTAGCAGAACAATGAAAATAGTGACAAATAATAGCCTAATACAAGACAATTGTCAACAAAATCAAATAAGAATGCCAAATTATAAATAAATTTAGGACAAAATCAAAGACAACTAAGACTGCAGGGTCTGCTACTTTGAATTTAACAACAATTAGTGAGCTGCTGTACCATGGAGGCAGATGGAGTAGTTATTTATCAATTCTGAAAAATAGGATCTGATTTTGTGCTTTTCAGTTTTTGTTAGCAGTTCCCAAAAGGGAGTAGTATACAATAGCCTATGTGAGGAAGTGCTGTGGCATTATAAAGACTAGCTAGAAGCATCTGTAGAAGAATAAGCTGCTGAAATTCAATGTATGATCTCATCAAGTAGAAGAATGAGCTGCTGAAATTCTGCGTATGAGCTGATGTACAGTAGCCTATGTGAGGAAGTGCTGTGGCATTATAAAGACTAGCTAGAAGCATCTGTAGAAGAATAAGCTGCTGAAATTCAATGTATTAGCTATAGAAGGAAAAGAGCATGGTGGATTGAGGATCCTATAGGGAGCTTAAGATAAATGAGGTGGTCATGTCTTGTGCTCAAGAACATTGACAACACTTGTGTCAATCATGTTTTTGGTTGAAACAACTGACGAAAACAATATTATCTGGTACATTACTGTTTTTTTTTTCTCTAGAAAATATCCCTAAAAGTACAAACTGCAGCTTTGGCTTCTTTAGGCCCCTCTTCCTGTTTTTTTTGCCATTAAAAGGAGCATCCTCACCAATGGTAAGGGATTCTACAATTTCTTTGTCAGTTAACTTGCTGGTTACTGCTACCCCCTGTCATCAAGTGTAAATTCTTCAAATATTGGTATCTTGTCTGATGATGGCTGCATTAATACCTCATTCCACTTAGCCTTGATTTTACTGTTTGGTAGTTCCACTTCTAGTTGTTCTTTCACTTGTTCTACTTATTGCCCATTTTGTGTTTCAGCTTAATTTTCTGGCAGTTTGAATCCACAAGACTTAAAGTAGTTGGCTGTTGTTTTGCTTTTTATGTTATCCCAACATTTCTTGACAAATTGCTTGGCCTCTAAGAGGTTGATAGTGTACACCTTTCTGTCTTCAGTGTTAGAAATTCACTGAAAGGGGTCAGTTTTCTTTAGTATATCTTTGTCTTTATGGCACTATATGGCTCATTTTTGATTTTTCACCATCATTTTCTCTTGATATAAAAAAATTGGCTCCAACTTTGCCCCCCTACCCCCTTTCTGACCACTTCAGTTCTGTAGAGTACCCTGAAGTTTTTTATTATTCCTGCATCTAATGGCTGTAATTTAGATATTGTTTTGCCTTGCAAAAATTTTACATTAACCAGTTTTAGAGATGGAATGGCAGTGTGTTTGTTCACAAAGAATTGAATTTTGTGGTTTTTTTTGCCCAGAGTTTTATCTAATTTGGTCAAACATGAGGAAAATACCTCACTATTCTTCCATGCGCTTTTGTTTGATGTGTATTCAGTGTTGTTACTAGCCAAAATGTTTGGGGGGGGGGGGAGCAAGAGATATTACCAACTGGCTGGCCATTTTTACTAGCTGTTTTTTTTTGTCCAAATAATTAGCATATTGTCTATTTCAAATACAATATGTAAAATCACTGCACAAGCTGGTAAAACCACTGCATTTACCAACCAAGATTTAGATTTCAGTACATATCATGTCTCTATTTTAATGCTGATTATTTAACCAAATAGAAAGTTGTGGTGCCATCTGTGACATGTTTCACCTTTAAATTGATAGTTTTTGTTAGGGAGGGACTTGAAGTGCAAAGCTGTTTCATCAGAATTAAAGATATTATTCTGGCAATAGTCCTTCAAAATCAATTCTTGAGCCTACTACCTGGGATGTTATATATAACAGCTATGTATTTCTTGTTTTGCATCCCTTCATGCACCATCTTAGTTATCTCCAACTTTTCACCTACCATCAATATTTTTACTTGTCTCTTACTACTAATTTTCACTGAATACTGTATGCACAATCACCACACTAACAATGTAAACAAGATGCACTCTGCAATAAAGTATAATACTTAATACTAAGAGAATGTTTACAGCCACTTTTGCAGTTATGATTCACTGACTTGTTAGAACCTGTGCCCTGGGGTTTTGTTTTCCAGAGCTATGGTGAAAATACTTCAGGATACAGAGGTAAACTTAGACTTATGCAGGTAAAGTGAAAATTAAATTTGACTTACCTACTGAATTCTGAGTTATAGAGGTAATTTTTGTATCACTTTGACTTACAGGGGTAAAATACAACTGCAAAATTATTTCGAGTTATGCATGGTTTTCTCTTTGATTTAGACAGGTTTTCCCAAGGGGATTGAAAATAATTCGAAATATTGAAGATTTTGAGTTATCAAGAGTCAACTGTATTCAAAATGTTGTCAGCATACCAAAGACAGGCTGATAGAGGACAAAATCAAATAGGATGGATCAAATAGGAAGAGATCTTGAGCTTTGATAACTCAGTTAGTGAAAAGGCTTGACAAAGTGACTACTCCTTGACAGACCCTCTTCTTAACTGGAACAAATCTACTACAAGGAGCAGATGGCATGCCCTTATTGCTGCATGGACAAGGGAATTGAAGGCACATTTAATGTTGTGCCTGGAAAGGACATGGATTGCTCTGGAAGAATCATTATTAGCAATTATAGCTTGGTCATCAGCATATCCTGACCCTCATTCTAAAGCCAAACTGATGTGGAGGGATATATCATATTTCTTCAAGTTTTGTTAAAAACAGCACCCTGCAGAGGGATGTTGCAATGGTAATTGGACAAAATGATGAGCAGTAGAGCTTGGATTTTCCCTTTTTTTTTAATGGGAGTGGGATCTCCAATGCAGAAAGAGACTATCATCTGATAGTCTCTTCTTGGGACCTCTGGGTTGATATCATCTGCATAAGAAGAGAGAGATGCATCATGAGAAGTCTACCACCATGTTTCAAATGGATTGCACTAACTCCATCAACACTATTTGCTATTGAATCTCGCCCTCCACCCTTTTAATGCCTAGATTCAGCCCTGGGCTAAATGCTATGGTGGACCCCCCCCCCCCCCAATGTAATGCTTGGATACAGCCTTAGGCTAAACACTAAGTTTGTTTATTTTGATGGTTAATATTCTTCTTGCACTTGTTTCTTATCAACAGCTGGTTCATAATGACAATCAGAAAAAAAGAGTCCATAAATTTAGTGTGCATGCTAAGTATTCAGGCCTTAAAATGGGAAGGGAAGGGCAGGAGCGTCCCGAGGGGGAAGAGGCACGCCGCCCCCGAATTTTTTTTGGCATTTGGTAAAATTTTCGCTGAAGGCAAAAATTTCGGCCGAAATTTTGCAAAATCGGTCAAAATTATAGCAAAATTCTTGATTTCTGCAGAAAATTTGGCATAAATCAGGTAGCGATTCGGTAAAATTTACGAAGGTCGCCCCCCCCCCCCCCCCGAATAAAACGAGCCTCGGGATGCTTCTGGGGAAGGAATTCAAATTTTGCAATTGCAATTTTTATAATTGAGCAATAAGACCACTAAATAGTAAATCAAATAGTATATTTATTCATTCAACTAGCAAATTATTATTATTATCTAAAAATTTTATGAGATTTTGATTGCTTAAGTTAAAACAGTTAGGCTGTAGACCTGTCCAGAGGATATTCTTTAATAGATATACTTTGAATTGTACCTTATGGAAATTCAAGCAAATAAATTTAATTTCCGTCCTGTAAAAATAGGAAGCTTTCAGTGGTAGTTTTAAGAATGCAAATAAATCGAATTTATCCTGGATCTTCTGTGGGCAGCCCTCAATATAATTTTAATTTTGTCTGCAAGAGCATGTACTGGATCTTCACATAGCCCTGCCTCTTATTATCAAAATCATCATTTGGTAATGTGAACCTGGATATTTATTCTAGGAAGACTATTGTTATTTTTGGCTTTGTTAAGCAAAAAAAAAAAAAATAAAGACAATAATTCAACTCTTGTTTGAATTGTGAATGAACTTAACATTTCTAAAAAGAAGTTTCACCAAATGGTAGGCTTTGAAGACCCAATATGTCACTTGGAGTTCTTAAAACACTGCTTTTAAAAAATATTGAAGTTACTGACCTTGCCTAAGCTAGGAACCAACTTAACAAGATATTTAGTTGTAGTTTTTTTTTTTTTTTCTAATTCATAGTTTCAGTCAAGTAAGCCATGTTGATTGGTACTCATGGGGATGCTGATCCAAACACATCTTGGTTGGCAAGTAGAGGCATGTGGTTTTCATATGTGGCAGGCGTCTTAGGTCTCCATTTAGTTCTTCTCTCTATACCACTGTGGTCAACCTCAACAGCTTGGACACTCACAAATATTATCCATAATTTGGTAAGAGTTTTATTTATTTTGACTCCGGTTTAAGACCCAATTTTTTGAAAGGATACTAATCAGCATCATTTCCTTGCTAGTTGGTAATACACTTATCTTAATTTCCCTTAATCATTGTTTGGCTGGATAAAGCTACCCTGTTCAACTAAACTTTCTTTTCACTCAGAAAACAGCATGAGTGAAAGTTGAATCCATAATGTTAGTTTTTTTGTTGTGCAAATCATTTTCGGACCATTTGGGGGGGGGGGGTAAAGGCCCCTGAACCCGTCTTTCAAATGACGTCCCTAATAACAAAGAAGAAAATGAACGGTTGTACAAAAATCATACAAGGTGTTTCTCTTTGATAAAACGAATTATTTCAGAATTATTTAAGAAGCCTCTGAACAGAAAGTTATTATTATTTTATCTAGTGTCAAGTTATACCTAGGAAGTTTACCATGAAAGATAGAAGTTTCAGAAGTAAAAAAAAAAATCAAAAGAAAGTTTCAAAGTTTTCAATGACAAATTTTCAATGTCTTTTATATATTATGAATTCAGCAATAAGTAAAATAGTCGGATCTTGGGTGATGAAAACCTTGAAGACAAAATTAGGAAACTGGTATATAGCCTAGGGCTATTATCTGGCCCCATTAGGTGCAGGTTGGCTTATATATAATTCTAATATTAGCAATTATTAGCCTATATTCAGAATAAGGATTACATTGAGAATCTAATAGTATAGTCTTTTTCTGTATGGATTCTGTTCTATTTTATATCTTTACTAATTAAACTAGGTCTATTCACTGACCTCGTTGATTCTTGTGCTAAATCGAAATTCTGGTTTCATATTTGGAAGGAGTGTGGTGTGCCATGCCATATCAAAGGAAACATTAAGATCTTTTGTTTGACAATATTAAAAAACTTTATTTTTTTGAAAAGTCGAGTGAATACTAATTATAATAATTGCTCTAACTGTAGCAGTTGAATGATAATTATGAATGAAGTCCAACGATTTGTCAAAAGTCACTAAGAATTTGGATTGATGCTTGCTAAAGCAGCCATGGTGGATTTTTAAAAGACATTTTATTCAATGTGTAATCTTAATTTCGTTAAAAAATCAGCCTGACAAGATTCTTTAATGTTCACCATCTTGTCATTAATTTTGTGTGTCTCCAAGTAAAGGTTGTGTTTCTCACCGTATGTTGAGGATCAGAAGTACTTTATTTACAGTAATTTTCAAGCAGTTGATTGATAAGCATAGCACTTAATTGGGTAATCGTAAGCCAGGCCGTATCCACTAGGGGTGGGGGGAGGGGGGGGTTACAGTTTGAACCTCCCCTCCCCCGAAATTTTGTTCGATTTCGTAAAAACGTAGCAACAATGTATATGAAAAATTTTGGTCCGTTAAAAAAAAAATTGTAGCCCCTCTCCCCGCCCCCGAAAAACCTCACCCCCACCTCGCTGAACGAAAATCCTGGATACACCCTTGGTCGTAAGTATGATATCCCTCAGAGGGAAGGGGCGCATCTGCTGTGTCATTTCAATTTTATGTCGGGAAGGGTTCAATAATTAACTCAAGGAGAAAAAATGAAAAATATTCTATTCTTCTTCATTTAATGTACCTTTCTAACACCTTTGGATAACTTTTGAACCTTTAGGGGGATGCCATCCCCTCCTCCAGTGATATCCTTGGGAGTTCTTAAGGGACTTTTGGAGAGATTTCACATAGCCTTAGACAAAATCCATACTAAAATATCCTTTAGACACCTAAAAAGCAATACACAACAACTTTAACCGAATTTTGGCGTGTTCCAGAACTCAATTATGATTAATGATTATTAAATATAATTGATTATTAAATTATTTCTGATTAATTTCAGTCAGAATGGCATAAGCCTATTGTCAGCCTAAAAAAGGGGCTAACATTGTAGCACGTTCTGCACTTACAGTAATACAAATTGCTTATAATTTCTTGTTATCCTCTGTTTTGGAACGAAAAATTGTAGCAAATAATTGATTATAATTAACGATAACTAAACTCCGCAATAAACCTCATACCAGAAGAGATTTGATTTCAAAAATTAAAAAAATGTACTGGAACATTTCATAACAAATAAATAGAAATTGCACTTGTAAATAACAAATGATACAGTGTCTATCATTACATTATGTATGATCTGTCAATTAAGCACCAGATGAGGGTTCCAAGGATATTTAACCTTCATCTATTATGTCTAATGAGCTCACAGCCTCTTCAGTGTCCACTACTTCCAACCTACGAAGCATTCTTGAGTTTTAGGCCTATGGAGGGAGACAAGGATTTCCAAAATTTTTCAGGGGGTGGGGGGCTCGTTATTTTGGAGGGGGTTTTACAAAACAAAACTTTGAAAAAACGTATCAAAAATTTGTTTATATGCATTTTTGTTCCGTTTTTGCTGAATCGAACTAATTTTCAGGAGACGCGTTTCAACCCCCCCCCCCCCCCTTCTGGATACGGCCTCTGAGGGAGATCCAGCAAGTATTTAGAGATCATGAAGAAGTATAGAAGAATTTTCCTATTATCAGGTTTAGTAAAAATCTTCCAAAAGGGAACATAGGGAATTTGGGGAACGGCAAAGTAGTTGTAAAGATTGCAATAATTTTAGTGACTAAATTAGTGCTATTGAAGCCTAAGCTTTTATTTGAGATTGAACGAGAGCCAGAAGTGGATTTATTTTAATGAGGCCTAAGCCATTGAGGTTAAAACGTATATGTCCAATTGTCTTTTATGATGAAAACCTTGTTTTTCCAATAATAATACCAAAATAGTATTTTCAAAATCTAGGGTGGGTGGGGGGCAATTGCCCCTCCCCTCGATATCTTCACGTATATTTTTAACCATAGAGCAATAGTAGAAGACCATAGAGTTGCAAGAAGGTTGAAGGTAAAAGGTGAAGAGAAAAGGTAAATAGACCTTGAAAGAAAAAGTATTCCTTTTTTTTCTTGTTGCTGTCATTTGGAGAAATTAAACGCTATAGGGCACTTCATGAACCCAACTAGGCATGATTTTACCTGTACATCTTTAAATAATACTTTTTCTGGTAGGTGTTATTTTTCACTATACAGAAATGATAGCAGCTGTGTAATTTTAAGGGAGAGACAGGTAAGAGGGCTTCCACTCATTGGCACCCATAAGCTGAATTTTAGGGGGGGGGGCTTAGCTGGTCTAATCGGCACTTCCAGTGCTGTATAATAGAAATCTAAAAAAACTATAAAATATAAGGCAGCATCATTCAGGCAGGGGGGAGGCTGGAGCCCCCCTCTGCCCCCCATATGGGCGTCCATGCTTCCGCTGCTTAAATCTACGAAACATATTGTCATATGCAGGCTTAATTTAATCTGCTTTTATCTCATATTTTGAATTCTTACATCGGGTTTTATTCATGAGTGCTTTTTTCTCTCTTTTCACTTATTTGCTTATCATCTACTGTTACTACTGACAATTCATTGTAGTTCGCTTTTGGATTTAATAAAATATCACTGTGTTAAGGTATGAGTAGGAATATTTGTCAAGAGATTAGCACATTAAACATGCACAGCAAGTTGTTCTATAACCTTGGAAACCTTCTACCTGGATGACGGTTGTTATAAGATCCTCAGATTACCCATTTCCTCAGCGGAGCCACAGACAACTCATCCTTTTGTTCTTATTTCACATGAGTTGACATAATTTGATTCCTATGAGGAATCAAGTACAGATTTATTCCCACCTACACATTCTCAGGTGGAAACTAAGTGTTGGAATCTCAGATGGGAACTAAGTCCCACCTACACATTCTCAGAACTATTCAAATACCCTTTTAAGTACTGTAGGGAAAGTCATATAGATAGAAAGAAAATATAATTGCTCCTTGAAAGAAAATATATATTGAGCAAATGCAAGTGAATGATTGAGTGCAAAATTTATGTAAATTTTTGTTGTTATTACGGCAGTGAATTGAGCAATATTAATTATTTAAAGCTAAATTGTTTTTTATAACGCAAAAAAAGGTTGATACTCCGCTTAAAAGTCTGGCTGCTTATAATCTACTACTCAACAAGTTTCAACCAAACAAGGGTATATATATATATTTTTTTTTATCCGCTGGTTCCCGTTAAAGGTTATTTTATTTGGTTGAAGCAACAGTTTTAATGTTATTTGTTTCTTCTTTTTCATGTAATCTATATGTAGTAATAAAATTGTAATTGACCTTCCATCTCCTAGTCTCGGTTTTGTTAATTAACTTTCAGTAAACTTTGTTAATATTCTTTTTTTTTAATTTAAATAAAAGAATTTAGTAAAAATAAATAAGTAACTTACAAACAAATATATAATTCAATGAAAATGAAGGAATTTTGTCAAAGAAATATATAAATGTCATAGTATTATTTTTGTTGTAGAGTTTTTATTGCAAAAAAAAAAAATTATTATAAAAACGTAAATTGTAAATTAATAAGTAATATAAAATAAAAATATTTTAAATAAAATCAAATTTAAAGTTTGACAATTTTGGTGACAAACTTTTTTCTCATTTTTGAAAGCTGTGTTTATAACAAATAATGATTTTTATTGCTCCAAAACTCTTAGGTCCATGACAATACCAAATGAAAAATTCAGTTCTGATTTATTTTTACTCTATATTGACTGACTGACTTTTCTATTTACACTTACAACAACCGCCAAGAGAAGGCAAAAAAGCGCCTGATAAAAGACTGCTACAATCCTTTGATTGTAGCATTTTTTTTTTAATTTAAATAAAAGAATTTAGTAAAATAAATAAGTAACTTACAAACAAATATATAATTCAATGAAAATAACGGTTTGACTTTCAACCGTTTTTTTTTTTTAACAATTATTAAAAAAACAAAAATGAATATATTCAGGGGCATAGCTCCAGTATTTTTATTGGGGGGGGCATGAGGGGTCCATGTCCAAGTAGTTAAAGGGCATGGGTTATATAATAATGTTTTCTCTCCGAAGTATTAGGGGGCAACTGCCCCCCCCCCCTGAATATACTCTCTCGCCATACTTTTTTCATAAAAAAATCTTAACAATAAACAATAATTCTTCGTTCAAACAATACTTCTTTAATCTGTTTTTAAATAAACCGATGTGCTGAGTCCGCCGAATACCAGTCGGAACGTTATTTCAATTTTCCGGAGCTAACTAACGGATAGTGAAGCCGGCACGTGTGGTGTCTCGATACTCATCTACGAAATCATCGGCATTCATGGTATTATACGATTCAAGGGCACTTTTAACACGAAGGAACTGGCTAAAGGCTGAAGGACACACATTATACGAACATTGAATGCTAAAATTACATCTTGGTAATGAATTTGTCCTAGATTAAGCGCTCTTAAACAGTTGAAACATGATACTGTGTCATTAACGGCTTCAACATAATTTTCCAACAATTGAGCGGCTTTATTCTGTAAAATTTGCACTCTTCTAAAATTCGGATAATAATTACTCGACCACAAAACAATAAGAAATGTAGGGGCTCATTAATGCTTGGTTCAACGTTAGAAGAGCCGATAGAGGTAAAATATGCTTCAATATCCATATAACCCCCAGACCTCTTGCAACTTCTGCTACAACTAGATCGCCGTGAAGCTTCCAACATATAACATAATCCAGGAAGAAACCTAGGTAACGCACCTCATTCACCTGTGACAAAGCAAAACTCTAATCGACATTTGCCGGACTTCCAGCTCTGCTATCAAACAGGTGAATTAAAATCAAGCGTTTTGCAATCATCAGGGAGTGGCTAACTGTGGAAAAAGCCAAACCAGACTGTCCGGGTAATTGAGATCCAAATCAGGGATAAACTCTTTTTAGGATTGTATTAAAAATGTAATTTCATTTGTTGATAGATAAGTCTATCTATCATCCATCCGTTGGTCATTCCTAGGGCAAAACTAAGGTAGATAGTCATAAAATTAAGGGATGAAAGATTGGATTTATTTGGGGTTGTCGCGTGACAGAGAATGTTCTCTGGACTTGTAAGTTAGTAAGTAAGGAGTGACCCGACTCAATAGTAACCGAAACTGTAAAAAACGGAATTTTGATACCAATGGATACATCAAAAGAATCGGATTTTTATGCTGATTTGAAATGTATAAATTTCATCAAGTTTAGTCTTACCCATCATAGGTTACGAGCCTGAAGAAATTTGCCTTATTTTCGAAAAAATGGAGAAACACCTTCTAAAAAGGATAGAATATTAATGAAAATCACACCGTCAGAATCAGCGTATCAGAAAACCGTAATGTAGAGGTTTCATGCTCCTCTTTACAAAAAATGTGGAATTTCGTATTTTTTGGCAGAAGAAAGATCACGGATGCGTGTTTATTTGTTTGTTTTTCCCAGGGGTGATTATATCAATCCTGTGGTCCTAGAATATCGCAATAGGGCTTATTTGAACGGAAATTAAAAGTTCTAGTGCCCTTTTTAAGTGATCAAGAAATTGGAGGGCAACTAGGCCCCCTCCCACGCTCATTTTTTCCCAAAGTCACCCGATAAATTTTGAGATAGCTATTTTGTTCAGCATAGTCGAAAATCTTATAACTATTTCTTTGAGGATGACTTAATCCCCCAAAGTCTCCGGGGGAAGGGCTGCAAGTTATGAACTTTGCCCATTGTTTACATATAGTATTGGTTGTTGGGAAGTATACAGACGTTTTCATGAGGGATTTTTTTCTGTTGGAGGGGGAGGGGTGTCGGGGGAGGGGATTATGTGGGAGGATGTTTTCATGGGGAAGGGACATTTCTATGAACAAATTTCCCAGCACTATTTAAAAAAACGATCAAAAATTAAATACAAAACAAGTTTTTTCAACTGAAAGTAAGGAGCAACATTAAAACCTAAAGCGAACAGAAATGATCACGTATATGAGGGGAATCTCCCCCTAGTCAATACCTCGCTCTTTACGCTAAGTTTTCTTAGTAATTTCAAAAGAGCTATCTATTCTAATAAAACGACCTTTATGATTCAGGGGTCATTCTTAAAGAAGTTGAATAAAGTTCGAACTCTAGTGTAAAGAGAGAGGTATTGACGAGGGGGCAAACCCCCTCATATACGTAATAATTTCTGTTCGTTTTAAGTTTTAATGTTGCTCCTTACTTTCAGTTGAAAATTTATTTTTATTTAATATACAATAAAATCCGTTTTTCTTCGCATTAACTGACAGAAAGCTTAAAACTTGTAAACTTATGCTTAACCAACAAAAAATTTACACACATCTATTTCTGTGTCCCATTGCTAGCCTGAGAAATCGTTCTGATCTTTCAACAGTTACAAAACACTCATCATTCACTATACTCACCAACCATCTTTCATCAAACAAGTATTCTCCGTACACTTGCTTTTACAAGTCACTCAATTCTTTGCTCTTATATATCGTATGCCCCACACTCTGGTCAGATGCACAATGAATCACAAAAGGCCTCTTTTGATGTAAACATTCCTCTAAATTACCATTGGGGGTAGGGGAGACAATAAGAGGCATTGAGTGTATAGTTTATTCAATTAAAACTTAGAGGGAGGGGGTATAATAATTTTAAAAATACGGTTTTAATGCCCAAATATCGTCGTGCCCAAAACCAAAGGGCGTATCTGACACTTTTTACGAAAACGAGTTTATGTGATCCAAAGAGTCATCTAGTGGGGTACTATCCAGCGGGTGCATTTGCAGGGACGTATATTAACACACTTTTGATTTACAGCATAGGCACCTGGGCGTACCTGAAAACACTGACCAGAACCAAAGGACGTAACTGAACATACGCCCTTTGGTTGTGGTCACTTTTCGAAGAAAAGATTTAAGTTACAGATACACCGCGAAAAACAAGGAAAACTCAAAACACTAATTAGTGAAATTTTCATCAATTTTCGGAGCTTCAAGTTGTTCCACCACCACAGTCGTAAGCTAGGCCTACCATTCTTATGATTCCAGTACTTTGTACATTATAATGTTGGGGGAGAGGCCGGTTTTACCTTACTTATTATATTGCCTAGTGTTAAAACAGACTGATTATGTTGATTATTGTTGACCATGGATACACAACCTTCATTTTATGAAAGATCCCAAATTGGGCTGCATGAGCCTGGAGCCTGACTTATTTTTACTTTTATTAATCTTTCGCTAAGGGCAATTCCATGAAAACGTCAACCTCGGGGTAAATTTAAAATTGTCGGAGGAAATATTTGTTTGTGTCTATCTTATTACAAATTGTCTGAGCTTTATGAATATGCAAGAATCATTTTAATGTGAAAACCGCAATTAAGTTTTTTTTTAGGTCAAAGTCGCATGTTTTATTGACATCGGAATTGGAAATTTTACGGTTATTTTACGGTTATATGGAAATTTTGAGCCTGACTTATTTTTACTTTTATTAATCTTTCGCTAAGGGCAATTCCATGAAAACGTCAACCTCGGGGTCAAATTTAAAATTGTCGGAGGAAATATTTGTTTGTGTCTATCTTATTGCAAATTGTCTGAGCTTTATGAATATGCAAGAATCATTTTAATGTGAAAACCGCAATTAAGTTTTTTTTTAGGTCAAAGTCACATGTTTTATTGACTTCGGAATTGGAAATTTTACGGTTATTTTAATCCGATCACCACGGGATTAAAATAACAGCAATTTTGAGTAACGTGGGCTCATATTTAAGCCGTGACATTATTTAATCGATGTCAGTTCATGATTAGCAGTTCTTAGTGGTTTTCCATATCATTCAAACCTGCCTTTCAGAAAAATGCGACAGAAGAAAATTCTCAAGACAGAAGAAGCATTGCAGTATCTGGATGAATCTGACGAGCCAGAAGATATGTCCAACAGTGAAGGTGATGGTGACCCTTAGTTTCTGCCGTCTAGTGACTCTGAAAGTCCCAGTGAGTTGACACCAGCGCTGGTTGTGAATGTAGTACTGAGCCCCATGCGACAGTTTCAGCTAATTCTGAAGAGAATGATCCTGCAGAGGTAAATCTTATAGGTATCATTTCCTCCAATGAAAGTCTCTTGGCCACGGGTTCGACATCCAAAAGAGCCCACAGAAAGGCTCAACAGGTTTCAGGTAAAGAATACGTATCTCCTGCTACTGGAAAGTTTGTGAAGGCGAAAGTGAGGTCTGAAAATCCCTGTAATCACGAAAAATGTAAGAAAGGCTTTACAGACGAGATGTTGAACGGTATGTTAGCATCGTTTTGGAATCTCGGAAAAGAGGCAGGCAACCACGATCAGCAAAGACAGTTCATCGCTGGGTTGTGTAAACAAGCTCCTAAAAAGCGACATACTGTGTCAGATTCTTCAAGAAGATCTAACAGTCTTGTTTACAGTCTACCGTCCGAAACAAACTACTTTCCAGTTTGCAAGAAATTTTTTCTTGGGACTTACGGAATATCAGAAAAATTTCTACGACGTTGCGTGAAATCAGAGTTTCAAGAACCAAGTACATCAATTGTGAAACCTGATCAACGAAGAAAAAATAAAAATTCCAAACGGGTCACAGCAGAACAACTTGGATTTATCCATGATCACATCAAGTCTTTTCCCGCGGTCGAGAGTCATTATTGTCGCAAGAGCACAAAAAACTCTATTTGGATGCGAATCTTTCATTGCGGAAAATATATCATCTGTATAAGGAAAATGTAAGGAAGAGAAGAAAGTAGCCCTTGCATTAGAAAATTACCGTCTTCAGTTCAAGAAATTCAACCTTGGGTTTCACAGGCCTAAAAAAGACCAGTGTGGACTTTGTCTTAGGTATAACCAGCTCGCAGACAAATCAGAAAAAGATGTGAAGCAGTATGAAGAACACCAGGAAAGAAAGGCCAAAGCGCGAACTTTGAAAAACGAAATCGTTCGGAAGATTAAAGAAGAAGAGGAGGGCTTTGAAAAGGCTACGTTCATTAATTTTGATCTTCAACGCGTTCTCGAAACCCCGAAAGGGCCAGGTGGTCCTATACTCTACAAACGAAAGCTTGCTTGCTATAACTTAACCCTATACAATATGAATAGCCACGCCGGATTTTGTAATATCTGGTGTGAAACAGATGGACAAAGAGGAGCAAACGAGGTTGCATCGATAGTGTTTGATACTGTTTCGAATGACAAAGATCATTCTGACTTCTACTTTGTGTCTGACTCTTGCGGAGGACAGAATCGAAATCAATTTTTTTCTGGAATGTGCTTATGGGCAGTCCGCACCTTACATCATGTCCGATCGATTACTCACGTCTATCTGGAAAAGGGGCACACAGAACAAGAGGGGGATAGTATGCACAGTGCCATTGAACGAGCTTCCAGGCATACCTCTATAAATGCTCCAGTTGAATGGAAAAACATTTGCATTTTAGCGAGGCGGAACAATCCGTATACTGTGAGAACACTCGATTATTCCTTGTTCAAGGACTTCAAGAAGCTGACTGGCCAGGTCGTAAAGAACGTTAAGGTGAACACTTGGGGAGAAAAAGTTAAGTGGCTTGATATCAAAGTTCTCCGTTACACAGTGGACGATGCGGCTAAAATATTCTATAGCTACGATTACAGCGGGGAATACAAGGCAATTGATGTTGACAAGGTAAAACGATCAGTTGGACAGAGTGGGACAATGTTAAGCCTGATGCCAGCTTACGAGAAAAAGTTGCCAATAAATGATGCAAAATTTAAAGACTTGCTTTCACTGTGCGAACAACGGCTAATCCATGCAGACTTCCATGCATTCTACCGAAACCTTCCCCGTGGCCAAGCCATGAAGGATGTCCTACAAGACAGTGATATTGACGACGAAAGTGACAACGGAGAGTAATGTGAATTTGTGCCTTCCTTTGATAATTTTATTGAAGCTTTATTGTACTCTTTTTTAATATTTGAAGCAAAATTACACAAACTTATTCAAAAATCACTTGGTCGTAACTAAAGGAAATGTTTTAGAATGACCAGAACCAAAGGGCGTATCTGGTTTTTCTAGTGTTCTAAGAACTTTTGACAGATTTACTGTTCACCAATCGATTTCTCGTAGTGAAGAACCTATAAATACATTGCGACTACGTCATTAAAAACAAAAATCTCTTCTTAAAAACAGCTTCACAAACCTTGTTTTTGCTCTCCTGTAAAATTTGTAAAATGTTAGATACGCCCTTTGGTTTTGGGCACGACGATATAAGGATTGTCTAATATTAATACATAGTACATATACCATTCACTATACTCACCAACCATCTTTCATAAAACAAGCATTCTCCGTACAGTTGTTTTTACAAGTCACTCAATTCTTTGCTCTTATATATCGTATGCCCCACACTCTGGTCAGATGCACATTGAATCACAAAAGACCTCTTTTGATGTAAACATTCCTCTAAATTACCATTGGGGGTAAGGGAGGCAATAAGAGGCATTGTGTATATGGTTATTCAATCAAAACTTAGAGGGAGGGGTATAATAATTTAAAAAATACGGTATTAATGCCCAAATATAAGGATTGTCAAATATTAGTACATAGTAAACTCACCATTCACTATACTCATCAATCATCTTTCATCAAACATGTGTTCTCCGTACACTTGCTTTTACAAGTCACTCAATTCTTTGCTCTCATATCATATGACCCACACTCTGGTTAGATGCACATTGAATCACAAAAGACCTCTTTTGATGTAAACATTCCTCTAAATTACCATTGGGGGTAAGGGAGGCAATAAGAGTAAATTAATATTACCTTTGACTGTACAATTTGCCCGGGGTAAAAAAAAAGAAGAGAAAAACAGGAAAAAACAACTTTATCAAAAAGAACAAAATAAGCATATATGTATTCATTTTAAACAACCCTGTTTGAACTATTAGAAAAGTAAAAATATAAGTATACTGTCCAAATATTTTACATCGAATTCAAATAAACCCAGACCTTTAAAATTGCAATCCAGATTTTATCAAATTAAAATTAACCTTGTTTTAAATATTTCTAGTCCTGGTGGGTATGGCCGTATTGTCAACAGAGCAAACAGTTTTTGTTTCAAATAAGTCTATGTTACAGCGACAAAGCATCCTCTTAAGGCTTTCATACTTCTGATAAGCTGTAAGTAAGAACAAAAAAGAGGGGACACCACCCACTTTTCGAGGGACGAGGGTTTGAAATTGGATGTGGTACAGTTTGCCACGAAAAGAACTTCTCACGGCAGATTTTTAGAGCGAGTACTGGCACGAGAGGTCACTGTAAACGAGTTAAACGTTACGTGTTTTGCTTTGGGCAACGTTCAGTTAAACTAAGCTTACTTTCAACATTTCTGACTTTGTACGGTAGCGTTGTACAGTCATGTCTCAAGTACTTTTTAGTTCCCATTAAACTCATGTCAAAAGCACTAAGCTCTCCTCGCTTACCAGTTTTCCATCCTCTTTGGTTTTGGATAAGATGTAGGGAAGAAAAAAAGATATTTGTTAATTAAACGAAACACACACAAGAAGTGAAGTTATGTTAATCCTAATTAAATATAACCTTAAGTTTATATAATAATTTGGGCTATATGTTTGCACATTAGGGGTGGGTGGTGGTGGTAATGTATTTCGACAGTGTCCCTAACCTAACCTATACTAACCCCCACTCCCCTAATGTGCAAATATATAGCCCAAATTATTCAAGTCCAATACATTCTATCACCCGTCACTTGTCTTTGTTGCTGTGAAATCGGTTTTCTGAAATATATGTTTCGTTTAATTAACAAGAACCGAAAAAAAGAGGAAATAACAACGATTTTTTGTTGTTGTGGGGAGGGGGGCTATGGGTTCGAAAGGGATTGTGGTACAGCTCGTCTTGGTGACAACTTTCACGATAGATGTTTTGAGAGAGCGTAGGTGAGAGAGTTGATTATAAACGACTAACACTTTATGGACATTGTTATATGAATGATTTGATGATCTTAGTGACGACAACATCTGTGTCGAAAACAATGCCAGTGGTCAACCACAAATGTCTGTGAAAGCCAAATATTCTTCCTGTCCCGTTTTTAAAAATCTAAATACTCATAAACTTGTTGATAAAACTTTGATGCGTCAAAATTTCTCATACAATGACTATTTAAATCTGTTTTACAAGTTTCATCTTTAAAAGTAAGAGTGAACTAATTTTTTTATTTTATTGTGCAACGTAATCCTTACAACCAATAAAAATAAATGAAGTGTGAAAACGATGGGTTCAATCCCGTTCGAATCCCTATTTTTATGGTCTGACTTTGACTTGAACAATTTAGTCCTATCACTGATTCAAACTGATTAAGTTCCAGTTCGATATATTTTTATGCTTGAATTTGACTATGAAATATCAAATAATATGAAATTGAGTCTAACTCTTCGCAGTGTAGAATTGTAATAAATGTTCTAATCTGTAGTTACTTACTTACTTAAGTCCCATCCGTCCTTGAAGGTCGTCTTGGGGCCTCTTTCTTCGTAACGGCGTGGATGTGCCTTCTGTATGCTTCACGGTCTTTTGCTAGGCGAAGAAGGTCCGAGAGGCGGTGAGGTGCAAAGTTTTCCTTCCACCTTTTTGGGTGACGACCACGAGGACGAGAACCGTGAATTTGGCCTTCGAAGGTGATTTTTGGGAGACGGGACCGACTCATCCGTTGTACGTGACCGAGCCATCGAAGTTGCTGGAGCTGGATCTTCATGAGAAGTGTTTGTTGTACTTTAAGGCGCTCGAAAAGTTCGAAATTTGAGATTCTATCAAGGTAAGTGATCCCGCCGATGCGGCGGAGGCACTTAGTTTCAAATGCTGCAAGTCGACGGTTGTCATTTACCTTCAGTGTCCATGTTTCACATGAGTAGATTGCGATGGGGGTGATCAGGGTATCAAAAAGTCGTGTCTTAAGCCGCAGAGACAAATCCTTGCTTCGCCATATGGGCATAAGGGCCTTGAAACTGGAACTCGCGAGGGCGAGACGTCTTTTGATGTCTTTTGATGGACTGTTGTCGCTGGTGATCAGACTGCCGAGGTAAGGGAACTCGTCAACCAACTGGATACTCTCTCCATTAATTTTCAGGTCTGGCTTAACTGTATCCTGTGGCTTTCGTGAGCAGCACATAGCCTTTGTTTTTGATACATTTATGATCATTCCAAAAGAACTAGTGGCTTCGAAGACGTCGTTAAGAACGGCTTGTAGATCCTCGGGTGTTTCAGCCATTTCGTCGATATCGTCGGCTTAGGCTAGCTTATCTATCTGAACACCCCCCTATATGTGCGCCACAAGTTGTCTCCACCAGGGATAAGACTGCTGTGAGGAAAAGGTTGAACAGCTCTGGAGACAAAAGGCATCCTTGAAGGACACCTGCGGAAGTCTGGAAACTGTCAGTGAGACCTTCACTAGTCATCACACGACTCCCAAATTTTGAGTACATATCCTTGATAAGATCTACTAGGTTTCTTGGGATTCCGTAATGGAGAAGGATATGCCATAGGCCATTTCTCCAAATAAGGTCAAATGCTTGCCTAAAGTCGATGAAGAGCTGATACAGGCCGCGACCGAATTCCAGATATTTCTCTAAAATTTCGCGAACAGTGAAAATTTGATCAACGGTCTATCTCCCAGGGCGAAAACCGGCTTGGTATTCTTGGATGACTAAGGATGACACGGCTCTGATCCGTTGGAGTATAATTCGGGTGAAGATCTTGGCAGTTTGACTTGTTAGGCTAATAGGACGGTAATTATCACATATCGCCTTTGACCCCTTCTTGTGTAGTGGAACAATTGTGGCTTCGCACCAAGAAGTTGGGAAATGACTCTTTTGCCAGGCACCGGATACAATCTTGTGGAAAAGATCTATAAGTGGTTCACACCGGACTTTCAGCAGTTCTGCCTGTATCCCGTCCGGGCCAGGGGCCTTGTTAGTCTTCAGCGCTTGGATGGCATCTTCGACCTCAGAACGGAGAGGAGGTGGGCTGGGATCTGAGACAGTAACGGGCAAGAGGTCAAGGACAGCAGAGTTTGGAAAGATATCAGGATTAAGCTTTTCTTTGAAATGCTCCATCCATCTCGATCGGATACCTTCTGTGCTTTGTATCTGAGAGCCATTTTTATCTAGCAGTGTACAAGAACTGAGGCTTTTCTTGCTTGTTAGCTCACGAACTCTCTTATACATAAAGTATGAATCGCCTCTCTCAAAATCAGCCTCACACTGTTCACATTTGTCTTTAATGTAGGTGCGATGGGCTCTACGGGTGGCTTTTTCTACAGCATGCTTCAACTGCTTATATCTGTCCCTGCTCTCTCTGTCTGACCTGTTATTGTGTTTTCGTTTCTCAGTACATAATAAAATGATTTCATTTGTTATCCAAGGCTTTTTATCACCCGTTTTGGTTCCTAGGGCGGACATCGCTACTTTGCTGATGATCTTAGAGGAGTCTGTGACCAGTTTATCGATATCCTCTTTAGATAGAGTTACAGGAATATTAGAAAGAAGGTCCGATATTTGAGTAGACAGTTCATCGATGTAGGTTTGGCGAATTTGAAGGGCTTGGAGAAGATGTGTGTTGAAACGAGCGGGTCTATTATTTAGCTTTGAGGAAGATTTCAGGCGTATCTTTAGTGCAGACATGACCAGGGAATGGTCGCTGTCGAAATCGCCACCTGCGAGGGTGACAGTATCTAGCACAGATGATTTCCACCGCCTAGAGACGAGCACGTAATCAATAAGATTACGGGTTTTTCCATCCGGCGAAGTCCATGTCTCATTACGACGTTCTCTATGTTTGAAGAGAGTATTGGTAATGGCTAGATCACTGTCTCTGCAAAATTCAATGAGGCGTTCGCCCCTCTTGTTAAGTCGTCCAAGGCCAAATTTACCCATAACATCTTCATTTCGAGCAGAATCGTTACCAACAATAGCATTGAAGTCGCCAATGACAACAATAAGGTCTTTTTTAGGAACTGCGTCAATTAAGCTTTGCAGTTGAAGGTAGAAATTGTCAGACTCTTCATCTGGTTTGCTGCAGTCAGGAGAGTAGACTTGTATGATCGTGATGTTGATCGGTGATCCCTTCATTCGTATCATAATCAACCGTTCTGACACAGGCGTTACGGAAATCAAGGATCTTCGTGCCTTAGTCGACATCAAAAAGCCAACACCTTGGTGATGGACGCCATCGGTTCTCCCAGACACTATCAGACTAGTGTTGCCGATCCTTTCTTCGCCGGTGCTAGGGAGATGTGTTTCTGAAAGTCCCACAATATCCCATTTATATCGGTTTAGTTCATTTAGGACAAGATCTATTTTGCCTTGTTTAGCAAGCGTCCTAACGTTCAGGGTTCCAACAGATAAAATAAATTTAGGAGAAAGCATAGCCTCCGGGTTTGGAGTTGTCAACACTGTTAAAGGGAGATTCTGGGTCGTCAGTTCGTCGGTTGTCCCGGACGCGGTAACTTCGTCGGTTGCCTCGGACGCGGTAACTTCGTCGGTTGCCCCGGACGCGGTAACTTCGTCGGTTGCCCCGGACGCGGTAGTATTGGTTCTCGTTCTTGATCGTTTGTACTTCATATTTTATAGGAGAAGAGGTTTCTTGGCTAATTTCAGGACGGTGGTAAGCCACTCCTCTCCATCCCTAGAAGGGGCTGGCGATACCTACTACTGATAATTCACCCTTCTGGCGTCCTGCATCACTTGTAATTTTCCCATTGCTGGGAGTAGTTATGTGACGGGCGGGAAGTATCCATACGCCGATGGGCCCTGCCCAGTGCACATCAGAGGGTCCTTTCACCTCCTCCGCCTGAACTTATGGCCCCCAGACGTGGGTGCTCCAGCTATATTTCAAGACCCCCAGAGACCGGGTCCTCCCTTGGTCCGCACCTCCCTACCGGGAGGTGCCCTGCATATCGACAGGACGTTCCCCTATCCGCCACCTGGGGACGCGCTGAGTGGCCTGGGAGAGGCCCCACTGATAACTCTGAATTTCTCAGTAGTTCTCAGTAGTTAGATCTACTTCTAACTAATCTGTAGTTAGAAGCAATTATATTACTAATTTTTAATATTTTGGGCTTTATGTTTGGCTAAACTAATTATTGGATCAAAAGTCTAAACATTCCAGAATGGTTACTGTTGAACCAATAATTACTTTATCTGTTACTATTTCCTATATTTGATTTAACCAATTTTTATTCTGTTTTTGTGTGATTATTCTAACCAATTTAATTAAAAATTTCTTAAACAATCGCAACATCCCCCCTCTCCCGATTTAACGTGACCCTGTTTGTGTCAAGGTCCATGATGTTTAAAGAACAATTTTCTGATGGAATTGTAATTTACGAGCATTTGCATGCACCTTAGAAAACTAGAGTGTAAACCCACTAGTTTTCGAACTTTTTATTCATATCTACATTATGAAGGTGTAAGCTTTTTTCTGAGTGTAATAACTTTATGCGATATTATTAATATTAGAAAAAAATTAACTTTTTTCTTTTTTTTGTATACGGCATGACGCGTGGTCCCATAAATTACCTAATATACGCCTCTAATAAGGAGGATTAACTCAGAAAACAATAAATTTCGGATAAGTTTAACACAGAGGTTGCGTTTATTTATTTATCTGGGCTTTGTAATATAGCACAGGTTATTCAAAATCTGTCGATATAAATTAAGGCATACGGGAAGGGGTGAGGCATAGGTCCGAAATTTTCACCATTTTTCTCATATGATTTACTTATTTTATTATTTTTTAAATCTTTTAAAAATATTTTATTACTTAAAATTTCAATATATATATATATATATATATATATATATATATATATATATATATATATATATATATATATATATATATATATACCAAAAAATAACAAAAAAACATCGAATAATACAATCACAAATCCGCTTAAAGGTTCCATGGCCTGTAGAGGAACGGGTTACATAATCGAAGATTGATTAGGCGTACGTGTTAAATGTATTATTATATGATTAATTATATATTATATAATCAAAGGTGAAATCTGCTTGTTTAGTTTCGTCTTTTTTTTTGCTGGATCGATAATATTGAATATGTTCTATTTCAGTGTGTATTAGTATTCATGCACTGGTTAAAAGGAGCCCAGTTTACTCAGTAATATTGAGTATGTTCTATATTGAGTATGTGTACTAGTATTCATGCATTGGTTAAAAGGAGCCCCTTTTACTCAATAATATTGAATATGTTCTATTTCAGTGTGTATTAGTATTCATGCACTGGTTAAAAGGAGCCCCGTTTACTCAGTAATATTGAGTATGTTCTATATTGAGTATGTGTACTAGTATTCATGCATTGGTTAAAAGGAGCCCCTTTTACTCAATAATATTGAATATGTTCTATATTGAGTATGTGTACTAGTATTCATGCATTGGTTAAAAGGAGCCCCTTTTACTCAATAATATTGAATATGTTCTATTTCAGTGTGTATTAGTATTCATGCACTGGTTAAAAGGAGCCCCGTTTACTCAGTAATATTGAGTATGTTCTATATTGAGTATGTGTACTAGTATTCATGCATTGGTTAAAAGGAGCCCCTTTTACTCAATAATATTGAATATGTTCTATTTCAGTGTGTATTAGTATTCATGCACTGGTTAAAAGGAGCCCAGTTTACTCAGTAATATTGAGTATGTTCTATATTGAGTATGTGTACTAGTATTCATGCATTGGTTAAAAGGAGCCCCTTTTACTCAATAATATTGAATATGTTCTATTTCAGTGTGTATTAGTATTCATGCACTGGTTAAAAGGAGCCCCGTTTACTCAGTAATATTGAGTATGTTCTATATTGAGTATGTGTACTAGTATTCATGCATTGGTTAAAAGGAGCCCCTTTTACTCAATAATATTGAATATGTTCTATTTCAGTGTGTATTAGTATTCATGCACTGGTTAAAAGGAGCCCCGTTTACTCAGTTAGATGAAGGAAATTCAGAGAACAGAACTCATTGGGAACAAATAGATGTAGGCGTTCAATGGTCTATAACCAAAAAGTTTCTTACCGTAATACCCATTGCCTTGTGAGTAAATTAATTGTCTTTTTATCTGGCTTGTCGCTTCTGAAACTTACTCTGTATTGATCTTCAATTGCATTAGCAAAAGTAAAAGAAGAAAAAAAAAATCCGATTTTGCCAGCTCCTTAGCAATCAATTAAATGGTGAAGTTAGTGTGGTGGTCGTGACTGGAAAACCACATGGGTTTAAAAAATGCCTCATGCTCTCAAAACTTCTGCTAAAAACGAAATAGCCTACTAGGCCGTCCAAAATTAAAGCATATTGTTTGCAAAAAGTAAGTTTTGATGGGTATCTATACAAAGTTACTAAAGTCTTTAGAAAAGGGTGTTACATATCGCGTTCTGAATACGTGTGAATAAAAAAAAAGATACATAGGCTTTCTCAAGCTCCGCCAACAGTTACAGTAGGCCCGACAGTAATACAAGATGTTTTAAAACTAGGCTTGCACTCTGACCGTTCATGACTCGTCACTTACAATTCCACTCTAAGTTTAATTAGTTCTTATAATTATAGACGTATATAAAGAAAATGTGAAAGCGTCAGAGGAAGCACAGAAACAACAAGGACATATATAGACTGCTTAGAAGACGTTTTGCTTAGCAATTCAACCATGCAACATCCCGTTGCTGCCACACCAAGAGTTTTCCCTCTTTTGTTCATACACTTCACATAAAGAGTAACTATTTGTAACTTAAGGTAATTTATCCGTAACTCCAGCCCTCCTGTGCTGAGGTATGAGCATAGAGGGGGTCACGTGTCTCGTTTCCGTGTCGAGATATTTTTCCAAAACATGAATTTAGAAATTTGTGAAAATAAATTTAGAACCCGAAACTTACTTAAACACTGTAATCAGACACCAGCAAAGCCTTAAGAACGACAAAAATAAATATAATGAGGAAATGTCAAGGTTCATTTTCTTTTCTTCTTTTGATGGATAGAAATTCTCGCTAATATTATGAATAATAAATACAAATTCTTCCACCACTAGTACTATAATAGCCTTGGTATTCTAAAAACCCTTCTTGGCGAGTCCTGGGGATGGGGCTTTCCCTATCTCCTTGAGTTCAGTTTTTTTTTAAGATAAGTTTGACGTGTTTTTGAATGGATAACGAAAAGGGAATAAAAAGTTGCAAACCATCTCTGGAAATGTCACTAGCATATTGCTTTGTATTTTTTCCCAAACGGAGTTCCCGTATTATTCTACTCTTTTTTAACAAGGCGTTCAGCTTTTAATGGGGGAGGGGGAATTGGAGGAAATATCGTTTAATCAAGGTTAAGTTTCTTTTTTAGAGGTTAAAAGATTGTTTGAGGTCTTTGGTTTTTATCCCTAATGGAAAATTTTTGGCCCGTATTTGTTATCTTCAAGATTAAGGTATGACTCAGTTAGTAATTCACAATCAGATTAAGAAAATATTTATGTTGAGTCTTTAAATATTAACAAATTAGGCTTTCTTAAACATTCTTCCGATATCTTCTTATCAGGAACATAAACGCATTTTAATGGATTTTGTTCCATACTAAAATATTTTTAAAGTTTTTTTGGGGAAAAATTGTTTATGCGTCAGTGCTTCTTATCGAAAATTTGATCATGGTAAAGTGGTTTTACAAGTAAATGCTCTTGATTTAAAAGCTATTATTTAAAAACTATTGTTAGGAGATAGTGTTTTTGTGCCCTATGCTATCTGACAGGATTTGAGAAGGAATTTCGACTGGAGTACATTCATGAACAGAACTCCAACCAGTGATTAAATTGTTTGACCCCCCCCCCCTCCAACTTGTGAATTGGTATTAAAAATCTACCGCAAAGTCTGCAGAAAGGTATAATTTTGCCCCCCCCCCCCAAAAAAAAAATCCTGGGTAAGGCTCTGGTCTTGAATCCTCGGATATAGTAGCGCTTGCTTGTAGTTCTTCCTCGGTAGCCCCATCCCCCTTTCCTACAAAAATAATGTGTCGATTTGCTTCTAATGAAATAATAATAGACATGGATCCTTTACTGTTAATTAGTTGTTATTTAAATTGGGATGGTTTTATAACCGAACTTTGGATTGTTTATGAATTATAACAATTAAACAGGTATATACGCAGAAGCAGAAAAACCCAAGAGGCAATCATAGAAAGGTAAAGAAACGTAATAAAAAAAAAATCTTTCTCTTGACAGTTTTTTTATTTAAAAATCTTACGTATGCCCTTTGTGCAACTACAGGTCAAAAGCACATCAAAAGCAAACTACAGATATAAATTATATATATATATATATATATACATATATATATATATATATATATATATATATATATATATATATATATATATATATATATATATATATATATATATATATATATATATATATATATATATATCTTTTGTCCTAATTTTATCACAAAAATTAAAAAAATAAGAAAACAAAATAATAAAGCTGCTTTCAAACCCCAAATAACTATAAGATCTTCAATAAGTTAATGCAAAGATGAGATTCCAAAAAACATACGACGTGGTGTATATAGAATACCTTGTTTTTATGGAAAATGTTATGTTGAGAAAACCGAATTGAATTTAGAAAACAGACTCCAACAGCACATAATAGCCATTAGATTCTTCCTTAAAGTATAATGATAAAACAGAAACTTTTGATTCAGCAGTTGTGGAACATCAATTTGACCTTTCACACCTAATATAATGTTTGATGAAACAAAAAATAGTCGAATAAATAGTTTTGTTGGGCTATTACGAAGATTTAGCGAAATTGTGCAAATAAAAAAAAATTATAAGGGGTCAGTATAAATAGGGTTAAAGGGGAGTGTCGATTTAAACCCAATTTTGGTGCTACTACTACTACTAACAACAACTTAGTGTAGCACCAAGCCGCCTGAGGCCAACAGCTGCGGACGCTCCACCTCCATCCTAATTTGTCCAAAGTATCCCTCTTTACACCCTCCCAAGAAGCCCCAATTTATTTTAAATCCTTTCTTACGACCTCTTCCCACTCCACTCGGGGATGACCTGCATTTTGCTCGGCCGTAGAGGGTTGACCGAAAAGAGTGATCTTTAGCAATCTGTCATCTTTTGTTTGCAGAACGCGTGTAGCTATTTCGACTTTTCTCTCATTATAGCCCTAGAAAACGGGGTTGGACTATATTTTTTACTATTAGCTTAGTGTCGGAAATACGATCAGTGAAACAGGTTCCCAAAAGAACATGTAGACAATTCCCCTTGGAAACATCTAACAAACCCTCCTTCGTATTTCGAAGCACCCACTTGTCAGAACGATACTTGACCACTGTCATCACTGTAACTTCCAATATTCTAATCCTCTAATCTTGGTTTGCAGACTTGTCTTCCTATTATCACCTATTCACCTTCACTTATTTCCGGTCTAAGCGGCTTAGTCTTCTTAACATTAATTTTAAATCTAATCTTGCACCCTGGACTCTCAAAACTTCCAAAAAATTTAATCGTTGCTAATATTTTCATCTAGGACGCTCAAATCATTCATAATCCATGCCTAGGAAAGTTCTACTTTCCCATTTGATTCCATGCTCTCCTATAGCCTTTGCCATGTTCCTAAAGGACGAAGTGAATCAAAATGATCCATATAAATGGAGATAGAACGTAACCTGCTATTGAATACAAGACCAGCTACTGAACTCATTTCCTACCTTAACAACAGCAATGTTATTCTCGTACGTAGCACTAATCACTTTAATGTATATTCTGGTATACCATACAAGGATAAGACCGTCACTAAAGCTCTTCTATCAACAGACTCGAACACTTGCTCATAATCTATAAAACTGAGGAGTAAAAGTATCCGATGTTTCAGACACTTCTCAATTATTGTTTTAAGAGTAATAAGTTCGTCGGCACATCTTCTTCCCTTCCTAATCACACTTTTCTTCCTCCAAAACTTTATCTACAGCATCTCTAAGTCTAAAAAGTATCATTATACTAAGTAGTTTGCTCCCTACAGGAACCAGGCTAATGCCTATGTGATTACCACACTCACTCTTATCAGCTTTCTTATATATTGGTTTAATTAAAGTTTTCTTAAAATTGCTAGGTACTTCCCCCTTTTTCAAAAATCGTATTCATGATCTTCAGTAATTTATCTCTAACTTTACAATCAACATATTAAAAAAAATCATTTACCATACTATCAGTACCTGGGTCCTTATTATTCTTTGATCATTGTAGTACCGTCACTAATTCTTCTTCGGAAAATAAGTCTCCCTTCACTTAAAAAGTGTCACACTCTCTTCTATATCATTTCCTCTAACTTTATCACGGTTTAGTACATTCTCAAAATGTTTTGTTCATCTCTCTTTAACGCTTTCCTCATCACTAATTGAGGTCCTTGATACTTCAATGTTTCGTTATTCTGCTTGCCTAGACGTTTATGGTGTCAACAGAGTAATAAATAACTCTGGCAATGAGTGCTCAAGTAATTAAGTAATGTACTCAAATAATGCCCAACTAAACTATGAGTACCAATTTAATTGTATGTTTAGTGGTTTAGAGCAGTTGCTTCAAAAGGAGCACATGTCCGTGGCATTTGCAATTTCTTCACTAAATTCTAGCCAAGTGGAAAAGATACGTGTCTGCCATCTGTTTACTCCTCTGCTCCAGTGACATGTTATAATAATAAGACGTTATATTTGAAGCTCTTGGGACCATATACTTCGGAAATGTCTAATCTTGTTTTTATAAAAGCAGTAAAAAGTTGAAAAAGTTAACAAAAACAAAATGAAAATGCTAAGATAATGCTGTGTTGATATATATATGCTGCATCGTATGAAATGCAAAATTGGTATTTTGTGGTTTGATAGTATAATACTGTCTTGGGACTCGTTTGGAAAGCTAAGCTACTTTTATTTCAATATGGTAAACTGAGTATGAGCAAATTGTAAAATTCCCCTTAAGACCAATTTTTTTTACAACAATCTTATTGATAAGGAAAAAGGCAAATAAGAAAAATCAAAATATTTTTCAAAATAACGTACGTTTTGGATAAAAAAAGCTATTTGCTGTAATTTAATAGGTATATGTTGCGTAGGCTGAGAAGCGACGATCGGTATTTTTTTTTTTTTTTTTTTTAGGTTTCAATTCGCTATTTTCTTCAGTGAGAAAGCTTTTTTTTATTTGCTAACAAGATTATAATCTGTATTCGAATTTTACTTCTGTTTTTATTTAATGGTACACTATTGATAATTTTCATAGCTTCGAAGTGAATAACACCTGAAAAATGAACTCTCTTTCTTTTGTAAAAATAACCAATGGCATGAAAAGACAGTGCGATGTTGATTCTTTAGTGATGGAATGCTCTAAATTAGAATGAGATATGCTATTGAGACAGATGTATCTTGTTCTTCAGGGATGCTAATACACTTCATAGTTTACAGTAGGCTTCGCCATACGCTTTTGGTTTTGTTTATTGGAAAAAAAGACTGTGTTTATGAATTTAAAATAGACCCCCGAAAGGGTCACTTGGACTTTTTTCTACTGGGAAGAAAGGTTTAATATTGTCTTATGTAAATAATAAAGAATTCAAAATGAAAATCAATTAATGTCGGTAGACAAAGTAACCCTTATTCAAGGCTGATTGGCATTTGTCCTGCGTGGTTGACCTTCCTTGAAAACTTGACTTCAAGTTTGTATTCTAGATTAAATCATCGCTTTAACCTAGATTTTTTTTTCTAGGTTGTTATTGGCTAGTTCTTACACAAAATATGACAAGCTCCACTTCGTCATCAGTTTTATTTTCTTTAGTTACCTTCACCTTATCCTAGATTTTCTTTTTCTATGCTTTCTTGACAAGTTTTTACACAAAATATGACAAGCTCCACTTCGTCATCAGTTTTATTTTCGTTAGCGAGCTTTACCTTATCCTAGATTTTCTTTTCTAGGTTTTTCTTGGCAATTTTTTACACAAAATATGACAAGCTCCACTTCGTCATTAGTTTTATTTTCTTTAGCGAGCTTTACCTTATCCTAGATTTTCTTTTTCTATGCTTTCTTGACAAGTTTTTACACAAAATACGACAGGCTCCACTTCGTCATCAGTTTTATTTTCTTTAGTTACCTTCACCTTATCCTAAATTTTCTTTTTCTATGCTTTCTTGACAAGTTTTTACACAAAATATGACAAACTCCACTTCGTCATCAGTTTTATTTTCTTTAGCGAGCCTTACCTTATCCTAGATTTTCTTTTTCTAGGTTTTTCTTAGCAAGTTTTTACACAAAATATGACAAGCTTCATTTCGTCATCAATTTTATCTCGTTATTGACGGTTCTCGTCCCAAAGATCCTTCCGTCTTCTGTAAATGGTCACTCTAAAGTGTCTAAAAAACCAATGTGAAACCCAGAAGTCTCCCTCACTGCCAAAGATATTCTTGTCCACAATAGAAGAATTCAACGCTTTAAAAGTGTGATGTCGATATCAATGGACTTCTACATGATCAATAATGTTTGCCAGGGTACTAGATGACACAATATTAGTGTTAATAATTTTGTTAAAATTTGGCTGCTGCGGAGTCAACATGGTCAATGACTTTAAAACCTTTTTATTGAGTAATTTGTGCTAAGTGATGGTTTCCTCTGTTCTTCGTTTGCTATACATCTGTAAGCTACTTTTGCTAGATATGGGGCTCTCAACCTTTTACTATCGAGGAAACCCCATAAGAAGACTGGCCAATAAAATATTAATTTTCTTCTCTCATTTTGTTTTAAAAAACTGAGTGATACAGTAGGAATCAATAAAGCAAACAAAAATGCATTGCATAGTGAATTCCATAGACACAAAGGCACTATCTGGTTAACAAATTAGAATATATCGAGGAAATTTAGAATATAGTCAATAGAAATGGAACTTGATAGATCAAGTTTTAGGAACTGCCAATTGTTTATTTGTTTACCCTTGACAAGCTCTCAATGTATCTATGGGGCTATTTGTACCATGCTGGGAACCCAGTGACTGAATCACCTGTTTAATGAATAACTAACCCCTTTCATTTGAGAAATATTGCAATACATTTCATTTTGAAAGTTATCTGGTGCATAATTTGGTTCGAATTAAATTACTGCCAACAATATTGGTCATGTAGGCCGTTTTGGCCGAATTGGTTGTATCCTCACACTATTTTCGTGCCAAGCCGGTGAATAAATTTTATACTGAGATTCTCGCGAAATTTTTCATATCTTTATAATTTGCTAATGGTATTTTGAAAGATCCCGTTATGCTGTTCCTCTAAATTCTTTATTAATAAGGGGATGTTATGTCACAAAAAATGTAATATGCAATTGTAAGTATAAGTGGTTATTCAAAGACAGATCAGCTTTTATCTTTTTTCTATACTTCCCATATTTCAGGAAAGTTTCCTACTCAACTAACTGGTAAAAAAAAAAATTTATGATGAACATGTTGTAATGAATGGTCCCTTAAAATTTCTGGCTGGAATTATTATTTATAAATGAATTCTTTTTAAAATCGAAAAATTGAATAAGCTTTTATCTGACAATTTTTACTTTCTATTTTTTATGTTAAGGAGATATGTGAATTTTTGAACCGCTAAAAGAAAGGAAAATATCTATAGGCTACAACAAACTTTTCGTGCGAGACAGGTTCTTGTGCCAAAAGTTCTCAGCTTCAGCTGATTTGTTACTTTTCATAACTTTCTTTATTACTAATCGGACAGTGTAACTATGAGCAATAGTTTGTTTTTTTATTTGAAAAATTAAACTTTAAAAAACTCTTCAAAAGGCGATTTCAGCTTAGTTTAATTTTTGTAATTTTATTATTTTTCCAGTAACTTATTCATTCTTGATTATTCTTAAATAGTGATGTTTGCAAAAATTTCAGTTGCGAAGATGACAGACACGATTGCATAAATATATTTTGAGGATTGAAGGAGGGGGGGGGGGGGGTAAACGCATCAAAAGAGGGGTGCAAAATTAATACCACAGGAATTATGAAAACAAAACTTGTGAAATATAGGATTTCGGGGCTCTAACCAGAATCCCCCTCCCTCTGTGCTTGTCTGCCAGCTAGGCATCAAGCGGACTGGAATTGGTCCACTTGAATCTTTATTTCAAAGTTAGTATTAGCAGTGTTTATTTTTCTTTTTTTAAAGGGAAATTATTGTATTCTATGGAAGTATGTGTTGATTATTTTGTGTTTATTTTGTTACCAGTGCTATCGGTTGTTGTTACTATCTGAAAAAATAAATATGATAAATATTCTATTTATTTGATATAATTTTAACTACGATACCTGGCTTTGTCTATGGTAATTCAAAAGGCGTCATGTAACAGGTTTTGTGGATCTCAGATTTATGTATCATCGCTTTGAAATAAAAATGCTTTATTGATTAATCCAACCGGTCTTCCAATATACCTTCTGGCTCTCAAGAGGCTTAAAAATTTTTATTAAAAAAAAAGTTTTCTGTCTCTATCGCAGAAGTAATTGGTGTAGGCGCGTCAGATAATTAGACTTGTTTTTGTCGTAACTTAAAATTTTTTTTCGCATGCTGATCAACGGACTGCGTTGCGGCGGTACCGATCTTTTGATTCAACGCCTTCAACCAGAAATGCAATGCGTGGTTGGGGGCAAATCGTCCGATGCTTCCTGTGCTTTCCCCCAGATTTCTCCGGGTACCCATTTAGAGCCGGCTCGACTCTGGCTGAGCTTACAGAGTCACACCATTTACCTCCGTTCCAAACCAAACAACCAACGACTCTAGGACTCGAACCCCTGATCTCAGGATTTCAAGGCTGGAGCGCTAACCACTCGGCTAGGACGGTTCATTTAAACTCGACTTTTGTCGTAAGCCGAATAATATTTGTAAAACCCTGGAGTTTTTCTATTCAAGCTAGCGTAACATTTTTGTCGTAACACCACAAAAAATGTTGAATCACCAGTGCCAAAAAATGTTTCCTTTAGCAAGAGCAAATATGAAAGCCTACAATGTTTTCAGCTTAGGTCGTTTTATGGTCGTTTAGCTGGCTAGCAAAATCGTCTTAGCTTTCCATCCCATATTCGTGGCTAGAGAAAAGTTGCCAAGCCTTAATCTGTGGGAGGCTAAGCTTGTAGAGCTAATCCTGGCCGCTAGTGGAAAGTGTTTCGGACTATTCGTTTTTAGCGCCAAATTAAATATATTACCCTTGTGACTTTAAAATAACCTACTTGTATGTATTTCTTTATATTGTAAATGAACAACTTCCTGAAAAGAGTAGTATCGTTGGAAATCTTACAAAATCCTGACTGAAACCCAATTACAATTGCCAATTTATACAGATAAATTTATTAGTACTTTATAACCATTGTCAATTTCTAAATTTTTCTAGCTGTTTAACAAAAAAAATAATGTTATTATAAGGGCTTTATCAACCAGTTATGTCGGTATGCCTCTGAGCACACGGTCCTTTCTATGCAAGTTTGCCTAAGCGTATTTAGATTTTTCATCAGCACGTTTTTCGTTTTTGAATAGATGGCATAAGTTGATTTCTGCCCGCAAAGATAATACACATCAAAATCATTTAACATAACGGTATTTGGTATTTATAGATTTCTAAGGTTTATTCTAACCTTATTCTAAGGTTTTGGTGCCTACAGACTAAAGCGGAATCGATTTAGAAATAATTACAAAATCCGTTCTGAAATGGATCAACTGTAACATGAACATCGTAAAATTAGTTCGACATGTCTTGTCTTGTGTGATGCATGTATTGATCTGCTTGTCAGTATTGTTACTGATATTATATTGTGGTAAGACTGAAAGATTGGGTTGTATAGATAGTAGTGTCGTGGTTAGCACTTAAACGGGTCTAACTTAGGGAAAGGACTTGGTCAATCATTTCGAAAATGTATGTCTTCCTGGTGTTCTCGTTGCAGGTTTAGGCTTAACGTAGGGCTTTTTAGGCGTAATTTACGGGCAAGGATTTTTTATTTTCTTTGACTAAGGTTCAAAAGAGCTATTTTTTCAAAATCTAGGGGATTAATCGCCCCTCCAATTGGCACCCCTATCAAGTTAAGTCCGTGAAAAATTACTGCAACCTGTTCATGTTGACTTGAATATTAGTAAAGAAACGGAGAATGTATCTTATTCTTTACGTGAATTCTTTGTACAAACAACTAGTCGTTAATAAATTTAAATAATAGTAAGAAATTAATAAAATAGATGATAATTATTATACATATAATATTTATATAATAATACAATAGATAATATAAAACATAAAAATTACAATTTATAATAATATATAATAAAAATAATTATAATATATAATATATATTTATAATAATTAATGTAATACAATAAATTAATATGAAACTAATACACTTATTTGTTAATATAATTAATATATATAATAGGATAATACTAATATAATTAATAATGTAATTTACTCTTAATAATAAGAAATTTTTCACTTGTTATGCTCTTCTGCAAGATCATGTTAGGTAACGTAAAGCCTTTTCAATTAGCCTAAGCTGATTCACGAATGATAAGTCTATTCAAGCAAGCTTCTTTGGCATCGAAACCTGAAATTCGGCTCCCACAGTCCTCTTTATTATTTCCCACATGCTGCCCATTTTGTGGACAACCCAAAGCGAGTAAACTAGAACTTAGCGAAGTAAAGAAAAAATTCACAATCGAATGCATTTGAAATTACACTTAAATGCGTTTTCCGCAGGTGTCGAAGCATTTTAACACGTGTACGTTCCCTCGTAGTCTTTTTGCAAGAAAATCATGTTTCTTTTTGTTTTATTTACAAACCGCAGTATGTTGAAATGTAGTGTTACGGCATTGTTTTAAGCCAGGTTGGTCAATTCAATCCATCAAGTCCGGTTGCTTTAAACTGCACTATTCTGTTGCAATCATCTTTACAAAAACAAGGAGAAATATAATACAAATTCTCCATTAGAAGAAATGCTGAAAACTAATTTTCTCAAGGTTTGTGCTTTAATCATATATTTTAGTATTATTTGTAGTATTTGTTTTCTCTGAAATGCTTCTAATTTTCTGGTGTCCACAAGATTTAGTAGTTCAGAGGTCAAATGATTGAGGTCCCTACCTAGGATTTTGGTGCAGGTGTTGTCAATCAGCTCTATGAAGTATAGAACTGTGATGGTTTGTATGGTATGGTATGGATGGTTTAAATGGGAAGTACTGACTTTCGTCTAATATTTATTGCTTACATAAAATAGATTATCTAGGTTCTTGACTTTTTCGAGTACTAATAATTTACCAATTACATTTTATTCTAGATTTTTTTCAAACAAGAATTTTGACTAATTGAGAGATCCTCAGAACTGAAGTTGACGGATAAGGACATTCAAACAAGTATGGATATTCTTAGTAGCCGTAAAGGCCCCTTCACTGAGATTTTACTTAGTTCTGAGATTTAGCTACTGCTTATGTGAGCCAATAAGAATTTATTATTTTTTAGAAAATGATAAAAAATGGGATTGACTCAAATTGGTACTAGCAAAGTCTTGTAGTAAAATTTTATTGTGAATGTGCCTTAAGTGATTCCCAAGTGCACTAGTCTTCTATGCCATGCTGGTATCTCATGGGAAAAACGCCTTACGCATTAAAATAGCATTTTTAGATAAACCAATTTATTCGTCCGGCATACTATTTCCGTCATTTTTACTAAAAGTTGAAACCCGATGATACAATATAATAGTACTCATAACGCACGACCAAATTAATCAAATACATTTAAGATTTCTTTATGAATTCTACAATCGTTGCCAATCAGTGATTCCATTTCTACTATATTTTAGAGTAGACTACTTTATTTTGAATGTTTCTCCTCTAATATTTTTAGACCTACTTTAATACTTTATTTCTACTCTAAATTTGGATTTTCCACTTTTTTCCATGCCGAGCCTATGAATTTTTGTTACGGAAATAGGAATTTTTGGATACAACGGCGGGATTTCGACAAAAGCGGTTGAAAAATGTTTTTGGTGGACTTGGATAGACCCGCAAAATTTGAAACAAAATAACCAACGTGGAAAGACCGACGTGATAGACAAATAAAAAAACAGAAGCACCTATGCACATTTACAGTCAAATAGACTGAACAATAGACAGTAAGAAATAATCGGTTTTTATTAGGGCTTTCTTTTCTGAATCTTTACCAAACTAATATAGCTGTTTATGTCAGGTATCATGTCTTCAGTGAACACACGGCCTACAAGTTTGGCTCTAGTGTTTCTGCATTTTGAGTTGATTTGAATTCTTGAATAATTTTGTGTAGATTGTCTCATTCCTTCTTAGATTACTTATAGCAGAAGCATGAATTCAAAATAAAACTTTGAATTAATGATTAATTGGTGTTTTTTCTTATTTAAAAGATATTGTTATATCAAGAAACAGCCAAGTTGTTTGAGTTTAGCCTTAAGATATCTTATTTCTTTCAGGTTATACTTTTTGGGGGGGGGGGGGAAGTTGAGAGGGCCTCTGAAGATCCTAAGTGGGCAACCCCCTTTGCTCCATGGCAAATGACGTCCCCGACCTCTATCTTAGTATTTCGTTTATTCTCTTTTGAGTAAAAAGTTAAGTATGAAAGAACAAGTCACCATAAATAGAACAAATGCTTATGTTTTTAAAGCATATTATAGTTTGCTAATTTATCAAACAGTTCGTGGTAACGAACTGTAAGTAAGGAGCGACCCGGCTCAATGGTAACCGAAACTCTAAAAACCGGAATTTTGGTACCAATAGATACATCAAAAGAATCAGATTTTAATTTTGATTTCAAATATATAAGCTTCATCAAGTTTAATCTTACCCATCAAAAGTTACTTGCCTGAGAAAATTTGGCTGATTTTTGAAAAAAGGGGGAAAGATCCCCTAAAAGTTATAGAACCTTAATGAAAATCACACCATCATAATCAGCTTATCAGAGAA
Source organism: Artemia sp. Qi Xiang Cuo (assembly GCF_049724085.1). Lineage (NCBI taxonomy): Eukaryota > Metazoa > Arthropoda > Branchiopoda > Anostraca > Artemiidae > Artemia > Artemia sp. Qi Xiang Cuo. The sequence continues at coordinate 53,700,091 of NC_142799.1, read as the reverse complement.
CCCTACTGCAGAGGTTTTAAGCTCCTATCTATTAAAACGTGGAATTTTGCATTTTTTTGCCAGAAGAAAGATCACGGGTGCGTGTTTATTTGTTTGTTTGTTTTTTTTTTTGTTTTTTTTACCATGGGTAATCGTATCGACCAAGTGATGCTAGAAAATTTCAGTCGGGTTCATTGAAATGTCAAATTCAATTCCTTTTGCCAATTCTGATTAACCAAAAAAAATCGAGTGCTATTGGGCCCTCGCCCACACTAATTTTGTTTGCAAAATCCCCCACTCCAAATTTTGAGATGACCATTTTTTTCAGTATAGATAACAATATAATAATTGTGTCTTTTACAATGACTTAATCCCCCACAGTTCCCAGGGGAAGGACTGCAAGTTATGAACTTTGCCCAATGCTTGCATATTGTATTGGTTATTGGGAAGTATACAGACATTTTCAGGAAGAATTTTTTTTGGTGGGGGGGGGAGGGGGCTTGAGGAGGGGGTTACTTGGGATAATCTTTCAGTGGAGGATGTTTCTTTGGGGTAAGGGACATTTCTATGAAGGGGGCGCCGTATTTCCAAGCATTATTTAAAAAAACGATCAGAAATTAAATTAAAAAAAACAAGTTTTTTCAACTGAAAGTAAGAAGAAACATTATAAATTAAAATGAAAATAAATTATTACGTATATGAGGGGGTTCTCCCCCAAGTCAATACCTCGCTCTTTACGCTACAGTTTTTTTTAGTGCTTTCAAAAAAGCTATCTATTCTAATTAAACGGCCTTTCTGATTCAGGGGTGTGTTAATTAAATATTTTTATAACTTTTAACTTAAAGAGCGCGTTATTGAATAAGGGTATAACCCCATGATATACGTAATAAAATATACTTAATAAAAAAAAACAATAAAAAAAAAAACAAGCGATACGGCTCAATAGTAATCGAAACTTTTAAAAACGGAACTTTGATGTCAATAAATGTATCAAAAGAATGGGCTTATAATGCTGATTCTAAATATACAAATTTTATTAAGTTTAGTATTACTCATCAAAGGCTACGAGCCTGAGAAAACTTACCTGATTTTTTAAAGAGGGGGGAAACATCCCCTAAAAGTGAAAAAATTTTAATGAAAATCACTGTCAGATTCAGCGTATCAGAAAACCCTATAATATAGGTTTCAAGCTCATATCTGCAAAAATTTGCAACTTAGAATTTTTTTCCAGAAGAAAAATATACGACTATAGAAGTTCGTTACGTAAGTTAATTTGTAAATTACGCCAGAACCAAATTTAGAGACAGCCATTTAGCAAAAGAAAAGTAAAATTTTTATGAAATTTTTGTTTACTTATTCAATGACGGTGAGCCAAAATAAAAGCTGCATTAACTAAAAAACGATCAGAAATTAAATAAAAAAAACAAGTTTTTTAAACTGAAAGTAAGGAGCGACATTAAAACTTAAAACGAACAGAAATTATTCCGTATATTAAAGGGGCTGTCCCCTCCTCAACACCTCGCTCTTCACGCTAAAGTTTGACTCTGTCTCACGACTTTATTTTTTAAAACAATAAAAAACTTTAGCGTAAAGAGCGAGGCGTTGAGGAGGGGACATCCCCTTTCATATACGGAATAATTTCTGTTCGTTTTAAGTTTTAATGTCGCTCCTTACTTTCAGTTTAAAAAACTTGTTTTTTTTTATTTAATGTCCATCAAGAGTGGGATAAACATATTGCAATACACTTTCAAAAATATTGGTAACCATGCAAAGGATGAAAGAAATTTTTTCTGATAGAAACATAAATAGTTTGTCTCTGTATGGTGACTTGTGGCCCACCCTGTTGAACTAAGCTAAAGTTTGGCCATTTGCTTGGTAGGCAGGCTAAAGAGGAAAAGCTGCCACATGACAACAAACGAATAAAGCAAAGCAGAGAAAAATAGATTTGCCAACATTTGACTGAGAGCAGAGGAGATTTCTTTTATTTTATTTTAAATTCAATTTAAATTTTAGCTGTTTCCGGCTTTCCTAAGGCTATTCTGAAGTTTTATCAGAATATGTTCTGCTCTCATATGAATTCAGGCTTTCCCCTGCTATAGATGATTTACCAAGTTGCCAAAAAGTTGGGAGGCAGTGCACCCCCCACCACCCAGGATTGCCAACTTTCTGGTCCACGAATGGGTCCCTGAGCATCCAAAAATCTGTCTTTTTTGGCAGAAATGTGTCATTCTTGAAATCTCAAAAACTGGAGGTTAATTTTTTTGCCACTTGCATTGCTGAACAAAAGACGCATTAAAACCTCTTTCAAAGCGGTCAGTTAATATCAAATATTATGGAACAAAAAAAATTTACCAGCCTCTCCTTTTCAGGTGAAGAAAAATAGTTCTGTCAGAATGAAGGATGAGTTTTACAAAGTCAGTGACAGTGATACTGATGATGAAAAAGAAAGAAAGTCTAAGCTGGTGACGAAACCTGGAAGTTTTTGTAAGACTGTTTAAAAGAAGTATGAAGAGAAGTACAAAGTAACGTGGGAAAAGGAGGCTCAGTTTTTGGAATGGATTGGTAGATGGACCGATTGGTCTAGTGCACCATCAGACTCTATTAGCAGAATGCAATTATTGTACAACTACAAAAAATATTGGTAGCCAAGGAAAAGGTGCTTTGATTCAGCACACGAAGGGCAAGAAACACAAAGAAATGGAGGGAGAATTTTTGAAATCAAGAAAATTGAAGCCTATTGGAACATTTTTTGATAAGTCCCTAGAGGACAAGGTTTTGGAAACAGGGGGGAAAATAGGAGAGTTCCTTGTTGCCAACACTTTGCCTTTCTCGCTTTCAGACAAACTTATCCGTCTCCTCAAGTCCTTACCTGGGAAGGATGTCCTAAACCGTGTGACGGCAGAAAAGCAGAAAGTCACAAATATCGTTTGACAGGGATTGTACCCCCACTATCAGTAAGAGCTGGTAAATGACCTCAAAGCCTCCATGTTCTCGGTTATTATCGACAAAACAATGGACAATACTGTTTGCAAACAGCTAGCTATTTGCGTGAGTTTTGTAGATGAGAAACTAGAGACAAATGTAGATGTCCTAGACTTTGTCACCTGTCCCGATGGGACTGCTGAAGGCGTGTTCCAGAGTGTTGACAGTTGTCTGCAATCGCTAAAGGATGTTGGTGTTGATCTTAGGAACTGGGTAGGCTTTTGTGCCAATACAACAAATACAATAATGGGCATCAACAACAGTGTGGCAACAAAAATCAAACCAAAGTATAATTGGGTCATCATTATCAAATGGTCATGCAATTTGTGTAATCTTTGAGCTCAGTATGCTTCAAAGATGCTACCAAAAACTTTGGAAAACCTTTGCCGCACCGTGACAAGTCATTTCCAAACAAGCCCATAAAGAATGGACAAGTTGCAAGAGCTCATAAGGGCCGCTGAAGAGCAAGAGATGAAGTTTTCAGCCCTAGCTCCCACTAGATGACTTTCCATGCAACAAACTATGAGAAGCATATTGAAAGCATGGGATACCCTAGAAGTTTATTGGCAAGAACTGGCTGAACAAAACCCGACTCATGGCAACGACCAGACACTTTTGACATGAAAGAATCCATACCAAAGGATTCTTTTCGAATTTGTTGACTATGCTTTGGGCGTATTCAATGACTTTAATACTCTGTGCCAGGCAGATGCGCCACGATTTTACTTGCTTAAGAAAAAGTGCTAGAAGTTGCGAAGAGCATTTGCCACAATTTCATGGTAAAAGACTATGTGAAACAAATTGAGTCTGTTCAGTCTGTGAACCTTAAAAAAGAAGAATTCTTCCTACCCGTCTCTAAGGTTTACCTGGGACCAGAAGCGACCGCCCGTCTGTTTTCCTTACAAGGAAAAGATACAAAGTTCACGGAGAAATGCAAGAGCATCAAGGAGATTGCCCAGAAATTGTATATTGAAGCTGTGTCCCAGCTATTTAATCCGTTTCCATTTGATCACAAAATTTACAATTTCGTTGAGATTGTAGACCCAACAGTCACGACGGATGGTGCTATTTCAACGTTGCAGCTTTTTTGCTAAAAGTTCAGGAAGTTCCCTTGGGATTTGGGGCTGGTTGAAAAAGAGTGGTTAGTATTGATACTGCTTAGTTTAAAGGACAGCCTTCTCAGTGGCGGGAACTCCACTGATATTCGGAACTCGGTGGCGTCCATCAAGACCTCAAGCGCAGTGCTAAAGTTCACTAGCGTTCTTCATGTCATTCAGTTTATTTTTGGACTTCCCTGCTCAAATGTTGTTGTGGAAAGACTTTTCAGCATTACAAAAACAGTAAAAAATGAAAAGAGGAATGGGCTCAAAAACGTAACTTTGGCTGCGACGATTTTTGTCAAGTATGGGATGAAGCGTAAAGGCATCGTATGTCCACCGAGAGTTTAAAGAAAAAAATTAAGTCCGTGAAATCCGATGCGACTGCGTCCGAATGCTTCGCTTTTTTAGGCATTGGAAAAGACGATGGGGATCGCGACGAGAATGATGACTTGGGGTATTGATTTTAGTATTCAGCATTTTCTCTTAAATCTTATCATTTGGTAATTCTCATTAAATTTTTCTGAATACAGTTTAAAGTGCATCTCCATGCGGCATTTCCTGGAAAACTAGAAGACCGGTAGTTGTCTACATTAGTTACAATCGAATAAGTCCCAAGATCAAAATGCAGGTACTATCATTAAATGAAGATTTATGTGATAATTTTTGACAATATGCTCTTATTCAAATTAACAACAAAATATAAAAAAAAGTCCAAACAAAACCTATATTTTAAAAAGTGAACTATTAGATTTTATCCATGTCTATCCTTTGCACCAATGCAAATAAGAACGAAAACGATGCAAAAGTAGCAAAAGAGAAGGAAAAAATAACGGCAAAGAAAAACAAATAAATGAAATATATTCATATGGTCCAGAATCTGACACCTGGACCAGGAATCTATAATACAAAATCGAACTTAACTAGTTGATAAATACAAAGCATTGTTTTAAACTTCAAAAGAAGATATTTTGGTGCACGTAAAAGGTCTTAAGTTGCAAACGAGTCGTCTTGAACAAATACTATTAAAAGTCAGCCTAACAAGGATTTACTTGTAACATGGAAAGAAGTCAGAAAATGGGGAAACTCTCAGGGATTTTGATATTGAAAATAGGGATTTCGAGAGACTTCCCATCAGCCTTTTAGGGATTGAACAAATTTGAACTGGAAACACTAGAAGTATAGCGTAAGAATCAATCTTGTTAACAGTCCTGTTCAAACAGTAAGCACAATAACTTACTTACTTCCGGATTTTGTCCTACTTTATTCTACTCTTTTTTTGCACTTACATACTTTATTTCCACATCAGTGAAATGAAAGCACTGTTGCCAATAGACAATAAATAACTAAAAGGTCCGATTGTGTAGATGAAAGAGAGACGGTTGTGTAACAATTGTGTAGATTGTTATCTTTCCGCAAAGCTCTATTCCAACAACAAACAGTATGTTTTCTTTTGATCAAAACAAACCTAAAAGTAATCAACTTATTTTTTTTATAAACTTGTCAAAATGTGTCATTCGTCAAGGTAAGCGTCCAAAAAAGGTAGGTTTGGCAAAATTTATCGAGCTTTTGCTACTTAAAATTTGTCTACTACTTTACTGGCTTTTTGTCGAGCCGAAAAAAAGCCAGCATATATATATATATATATATATATATATATATATATATATATATATATATATATATATATATATATATATATATATATATATATATATATATATATATATATATATATATATATATATATATATATACATATATTTGTATATTACCCCTGGGGGAGGTAAGGCAAGTGGGGAGGTTCCACTCCAACCACTAGTTCTACAACGGGGAAATAGGTCCTAATAAGCTAGAGTACACCAAGTCAAAGTTGGGACCTCTTAGCTCGGATTCAAACTCCCGTCCCTAGTGGGGCTAGAGGAGAACCCAAAATTGTACCTCATCGGGTTAGGGTTGGGAAAGATTATAGTGGTTGTCTAGTCCGACCGGCAGAATGGCTAACGCAACAGGGCGCCAGAAGTTTGGGGAGCTGCTGGTCAAGAAAATTCCCATGAAACACCGATAGATACAGAAGATTCAGACATACCGATCAATACTACCGCATCCACCGGGGCCGACGTCGATCAGGTACAGATGATATCTTATTGGAGAAGTGGGCTAACATCTTCAATAAGAAACTGAGAATTGATTCTTCAAATGTAAGAAGTTGCAAGTCTGTCCCACCTGAGATACTCCATGCAAATGAAATGTAAAAGTATGGTCTCAATATATGTTGCCTTTCTGAGACTAGATTGAACGACATACTGACGAAATCAGTTGACCTCACGGATTCAAAAACATTTAAATTCTACAACTCTGTACCGACTGATGGGAGCGGTCTCCATGGAGTCGGATTCCTTCTGGCCCCAATTGCTGCTTCATCTGTCATCTCTTTGCAACCAGTGTCAGCAAGAATCTCTACCCTGAGACTGGTAACAGATTAGTAACGTGACTATCTTGTCCGTCTACGTGCCTATCAGAGATAGCCCTGATGATGCCAAAGATGCATTCTACTTTGAGCTGCAGAAAATACTTGACTCTGTCCCAGGACCCGACATACTATTTGTCGCTGGTGACTTTAACGCAAGGGTCGGTAAACCAGATGCAAACACCGAAGAAGTGATCGGACGTCATACCATCGGATATGGATGCTCAGACGGCGAGAGGTTGCTACAGCTTGCAAAATACAATAACTTATGTCTGGTTAACACCCAGTCCGAGCACAAAAGGCACAATTTTGTGACCTGGAAATCCAACAACAGGGTTACCAAACCAAGGTTGACCACTTCCTAGTCGGAAGACGCTGGAGGAACTCATGTCTGTATGCAAGAGTCTACAGAGGCTCAGCAAACGGCCCCGATCACTTTCTTCTCATGTTTAAATTCAGTTAAAGACTAAGCATCCACAAAAAGAAACTGAAAACCAATTAGCATGATGTATCAAAAGTACTGAATCCACAGACCAAGGCCGGTTTTGAGCTACAGCTTAACAACCGATTTGAGGCCCTTACTGACTGTACAGACATCGAAGACTGATGGTCCAAGCTGAAAGTCCTGAGACAACAGGCTTGTGAAGAGGTTCAAGGTCACACAAAGAGGAAAGAAAGGCTCCGGATGTTGGACTAAACGACTGACCTAGTGAAAAATAAACGACCCCTTTCTCAATGGCTGTAAAGAACCCTTAAAAATATGCTCCAAGCTGTTAAAGCAGTCTGCTTGTTGCGACAGGGAGAAATACTGGTCACAAATGGCTTCTGATATGCAACAAGCAGCAGAATCGCATAATCTATGGAAAACATTCAAGCTACTGAGGAAATGACAGGCAAGTCGCCCATCTCCACGGACTCCCTGATAGACAAAATGGGTAACCATATTCAGACAGAAAAAGATTACCTTGAGAGGTAAAAAGAGTATTTCTCATAGCTACTTAATCCCACAAAACCTTTATACGATCTACCGAATTTTCAGAGTGTATTGAAGAAGCCCTACCAGATAGATTAATGGCTACTGTCTTTTTTTGATATTCTGCAGGCATTGAAAAACATGAAAAATTACAAAGCCCCCGGAGAGGATGGCATCTCAGCAGAGATGTATAAGTTATCCCCTACACTATTATGTCAGCTGAAAGACTTGCTAGTTGACGTATGGACGACAAAGAAATTCCCAAAAGATTGGAAACTCTCAGTACTTATACCGGTATATAGAAAGGGAGACAAGGCAGTCTGCTCAAACTACCGAGGTATATCACTAATAGACTACGCCATTAAGGTCTTTTGTATAATCATCCTCAACCGTTTCAAGGATGCCTAACACCTGTTAACAAGACCAGAACAAGCATGTTTCAGACCTGGCAAGGGCTGCCAAGAACATATTCTTACCCTCCGCCTCATCCTAGAGCAGAGCGAGAGATTTCAACTGTCTGCTTTCATTGCCTTCACTGACTTTGTTGCCGCTTTCGACTCCCTTATCAGGACAGAGCTTTAGAAGATCATGGTGGAAGACGGTATCCCAGCAGAACTGATCGAGATACTCAAAGGAGCCTATGAGTCTACACTCACAAGAGTCCGAACTGCCGACAGCGAAACAACGGAATTTGACGTTGTGTCAGGGGTCAAACAGGGGTGCCCTTATTCGCCAGTTCTATTCAATTACATAATAGACTGGATAATGACGAATTCGCTTTGCACCCACAAAGGCTTTGTCGTCGGTCAGAAAGAAGACAACCCGATCATCCTGAAAGACCTTGACTTCGCAGACGATGTGTGTCTCATGAGTAGCTCGTCGGCTGAGCTCCAAAAGATAGTCAACGATATCTCCTGTACATCAAGGAAAACTAGCCTCATGATCAGCAAGTCTAAGACAAAAATCATGAAAGCAAACGCCCCAACCCACCAAGATATCCAACTAGAGGGCGGAACCATAGAGACTGCTGAAGAGTTCTGTTACCTTGGTTCTATTCTAACACAAATTGGAGGTGCAGAACCTGACGTTCGATCTTGAATAGAAAATACAAGAGGTCTCTTCACAAGCATGGAAAGGTCTCTTTGGAATAGACGTGAAATTAATATCAAAACGACGATGAGCGTCTTCAAGGCAACTGTTCAATTGATCTTGCTGTACGCCTGTGAAACTTGGCCTTTAAAGGCCGAAGAAACACCTTCACTAGAAGTATTCGACCATCGCTGCATGAGACACATACTACGGGTCAGCCGATGGTCTCATATTTCAAAAGCTAAGGTTCGAAGGCGTTGTGGCCAGAAGGCCCCCCTCTCGGTAATCATAAGACAACGACGACTGAAATTCTTGGGACACACACTACGACGACCAGCTGGGACTATATCCCCGATTTCCTCACCTGCCACCCCCCTGTCAACTTGGAAACGGAGACCAGGCGGCCAAAGGAAGAATCTCTGGCAGACATTCAAGAATGATCTGGATCCTTGGGGTGGCTTCCAACGACACGGACGTCGTTGGAATAAAAACTGACTGAAGAGTGCAGAAGAGGCTGCTACTGACAGATCGTTTTGGACTACGTCAGTCATCCCATCATCCATTGGTGCCGGGCAGGACGGATAATCGTCTGGTTCCCGCCGAAAGTAAAGTAAGAGGTAAGGCAATGTGCCTTTATGCCCTGAACATGGACTAGTTCTGTTAATCTGTCCTTTACGATACTATAATGATAACAGAGGAACTTTAACCAAAACAAGCATTAGCAGTCTCATAAACACATTCCGACTTATTCTAGCTGTGAATTATCAATCATAGTTTCTACTTAAGCCTAAGAAGTATGTCTCCAATTACTTAAAAAAAGGAAATAAAAATGAGTAATGGGGTAATAGCTATAGACCTACTCACATTATCAATCTCGTAATATTCCACATATATTATTAATAAAGATAAAGACAAAATAGTCTTATCCAACAGTTTGAACAATCGGTATAAAATATTACGACCTTCGAGTATTTCTCCAGAAATGGGGAGTTTGGGATCCAAAATAGGGACTAGTGTACATAAATAAATTTTTGGATGGACTAGATATGCGCAAGCGAAAGCGGTTGTAGGCGAATACCCACCCCCCGGCGAATACTCCCCCCCCCGGAAAATACCACCCACGGAAAATACCCCCCTCAGAAAATACCCCCGGAAAATATGCCCCACGGAAAATATCCCCCCCCCCGAAAAATACCCCCCGGTGAAAAATAAGGCTTTCCAAATCTGAGAATTTTATTTGAGTTTTATTTTTAAATTTCCGAAGGGGGAAGAAATTTTGGCACTTGTGTATTATGCGCCACTCACTCACGTTTACGCTATGTAAAATTCGAGAACACACCGAATTTTTTGTTAGTTTCTTCGTTACTTTAGAAATGAATTTGCGCTATACATTTGCACATTAGGGGGGGGGGGGTAGGCATAGCGGGTCTACATGCAAAATGTGTTTGGTATAAGTACTTTGTAAATCACGCAGATAAATACAGAAGTTTTTTTTAATGCAAAATTTACGGCCATGAACATAGTAAATAACCTAGATGAAGGGCACACACTACGTAAACTTCGATTAGCAATGAAACAGTTCGTGATAAGGAACTATAAGTACGGAACGACCCGGTTCAATAGTAACCGGAACTCTAAACAAAGGAATTTTGATACCAGTAGATACAGCAAAAGAATCGGATTTTTATGCTGATTTCAAACATATAAGTTTCATCAAGTTTAGTTTTACCTATCAAAAGTTACGAGCCTGAAAAAATTTGCCTTATTTTCGAAAAAAGAGAGAAACACCCCCTAGAATCTTAATGAAAATAAAACCACGAGATTAAGTGCAACAGAAAACCCTACTGTAGATGTTTCAAGCTCCTATCTGCAAAAATGTGGAACTTTGTATTTTTTGCCAGAAGAAAGATCACGGTTGCGTGTTTTTTTGTTTTTTTTTTGTTGTTTTTTTTTTTTTGCTCAAACCAAATCACATAGAAAATTTTTTTTGTGGAAAATTTGTTAGGGGTCACTCAGTCACAAATTAAAGCTTATATTTTTCCTTATTATGGGTCAAAATCTATTGGCAGGCAGTCAACAATGGGGCAACAAACATTTTTTCCATGGTTTTTTCATTGTCTGCTTTTTTCATTTGATTTTCTTATAGTTACTATATATCCCCAAGATTCTAGGAGCGGGCCAGGCCCTCCCTGCCCCCCTTGCTGAAGCCCATGGCATCGTTAAGCCAAAAATAGAATAGAAATAAAGTCAAATAATTTTTCAAGCGGAGAACTACCATAAATAAATGAACTGAACCCAAAACGAACAGATATCAAAATAGATAACCTATTCAAACTCAAAATAGCGACAATTAGTATGAGTAGGAATGACACCTCCCACATCTGCTGAAGACCAGAAAGTAATTTGCACTTTACTGAAAACAAAATATATTTTAAATGTTTTCACTTTTTTGACTTCAACAAATAAAGAAGTGTTAAGAATTATAAAGGAATAGATATCAGATTATGTATATGAAACTGACAACACACGGTTACTTTTTTTTTTAAGTAAAGTGCAAATAATTTTCTGGTCTGAAGAAGACATGGGTGTTGTCAGCCATAGGCTACTCCTTTTACTTTTTGCTCGTTTTGAGTTTGACTTGGCTATTTATTGTAATTTCTGTTCTTTTTATCTGTTGTAATTTCTGTTAGTTTTGGGTTTCATTTATTTGTTAATGGTTATTTGTGGTAGTTTTACTCTTGGAAGATAAGAAAAACAAACTCGTAGAATTTGACAACTCTTTTGTCCGTAAAAACTTAAACAATTTAGAATTTATTGGTTCTAAAAGCCCAACTATTCTTCTAAAGGATAGATCAACCGTCTTAAAATTTTAAATATCATATGTTTTGGCTTAATTTTGATGATTGTTCACTTATATTTTTTTTCTTCTTCATTTTTTTTTTTTTAATTTGGCACCCACTACTGGAAAAAGTTCCAGACGTTCATATGTAAGTCTTCAACACAAATGGATTTGTGTTTTTTTTTCTAAGTTTTTAAGACACTTGTGGTGTGTAAATTCCTCTTTTTCCCGTTTCTTAGTACTTTTCAACGAAACTAACAAAAAAATCAAATAAAAGTTTCAAATTTAGAAACCTTATTTTCAACAGAGGGGGGGGAGCGTATTTTCCACGAGGGTATTTTCCAAGGAGGGGATATTTTCTGCGGGGGTTACTTTCCGTGGTGGGGGGGGGTCATTTTCCGGGGGGATAAACAACCCCCCCCCATTCACTATATTCATTTATGTTATTTTACTGTGTAAAATAACATATTTGGCTTTAAAATACCCTTATTTATCTATCTTTCTAATATGAAGAATAATTGTACCAAACATACTTTGCATGCAGACCCGCTATACTTCCCCTCCCCCCTAATGTGCAAATCTATAGCGCAAATTTATTTCTAAAGTAACGAAGAAACTAACAAAAAAAACCAGTGTGTTCTCGAATTTTACACAACGTAAACTTGAGTGAGTGGCGCATATTACGTACCAAAATCCCTTCCCCCTGCGGAAATTAAAAAAATAAAACTCAAATAAATTCTCAAGTTTGGAAAGCCTTATTTTCCACGGGGGGGGGGGTATTTTCCGGGGGGGTATTTGCCAGGGGGGGTAAACGCCGCCCACCAGCGAAAGTACACCTCAAAAGCGCTCATAGGCATGCACGCAGGTGAGGAAGGGGACTAATTTGAGAAGAAAAAAAAAGAAACAGTTGAAACATATTGAAAATATAAGAAATAATAGGGCACATTGGGAAGATCACGATGTATTTTGGGGAAGGGGGTTCTCAGGGCACACAGTAATATGTGAATTTGAGAAGACGAAGAAATACAAGTATTACAGGATCCATCGAAGATTTTGGCCAAGGCTCCACTAGTAGGTAGATTGAACCTAGAAATATTTACCCGGCATTGTCTGAATGTTCGGTACTGCCAAATTGGGAGCATGTTCACATAGTTGCAAAAATATTTGTATGACATATTTTTCTAATCCATACACGACAGGACATTTTGGAATTTAATGGAAGCAATAGAATTGATAAATGAAAATGTTCAATGTAAATTTTCATACCTTGTATTTATAATCCTGTTTATATATGTTTTGGTGTTGGTTGTATTTTAATGTGGAATCATGTCGATGACTACACTCAAGGGAGTATTGTTAATCTAGACAACAAATATTCTTGGTCCATATACTTAGAGCCTTAGTTAAGCAAAAAGTCGATACAAACAGGATAATTGGTCGATTAATTTGGTAGTCCCTACTTTAGACAAAAGACAGCATCCATCCTTTCCAGCAATTTAATTTAAACCAAGCTGCTCTAAATTCCCAAATTAAAGTCTAAATAGGATAATTGACAAAGAATCTAATTAAATTCGTCCTGATAAGGAAATCACAAAATCTACACGTCTCTTTTAACTCTATATAAGATATCATCCCCACGGAGTCTGTGTAATAACCACCCGAATAAAACTGCGGAATGTTCTTTATGAGTGAACTTGACAGTGTCAGTTAGTCCTAGGATCTAGTTCCAATATGACACATACCTTGGACGTAAAAGAGGTTATTCCAAAGCGAAAAGGTGGAAGTATTAAATTTAACAAAAATTCGTATAAATGCAGTGGGTGTAATAAGTGTCCAGAAGATTGTTTAGATGCGTTGGGTATAGACAATAAGAAAGTACCATTGAGTCCATCTTCAGCAAGACCCAAGAAGCTTATTATTCCAGTGGACCATCCTGACTTGAGGTATGGGTAGAAACTATTTAGCCTCCTTTTTGAAGTCTTTAGCCTCCAAAGTCAGAGCTCGCTTTTTGGAGGTACTCCTCCTCCTGTTCCAGTGTAAGACTTTTTCTTACTGACACTTCCGCAAATGTGCACAAGAATTGACTACAGGGCTAGGGGGCAATTTTGGAAAAAAGATAACAAAAAGAGAAACATGAAAAAGAAAAATACACTAAAAATCTTCAGATTATTCCTAATCCGTTTGTAAGTGAAGTACGTGGACTTTACCCTTTCTCCTATTTTAATCCTAAGCAAACAAAACGAAAAAACTTTGTCATTACTTTATGACCATTGAAGCTTTACCTTCATTATGACTGCATGGAAATCTCTAATCGGAATTTGAGCATCTGTAACTACATTTGCATTCACTTAATACGAACTTAAAAATACAAAACATATATAAAAATCAGAATTTCATTTCAAACGTATGTTAAACTGATACTCACAAACACATCTTACGGCTCAAAAAATTCTGTTCTATATTTCTTGTTCAATAGCTTCTTAAGACTTGATTCCTTGCAATGTTTGTGTTTTTCCAAAAATTTTGTCTCCAGCATTTTTAGAATGTTTTGGATCCAGTTCGTTACTCCAGCGACCAATGCGTTAACATTTTTTCTCCCTCATGTTCCCCTTTTCCTCCCTCAATATTTGTATCCAATATTGCCAGTGTACAAAATAAGCTCTATGGACAGAGACATAACCGTAGCATTACATATTCACAATACATTTTACCACCTGAAATACATCCACTATAATTCATTCTTTTACGTTTTAGGACTGATTGAGTCAAACAATAGCCTACTAATGCTACTACTACTACTAAAACTCACTGCAGCGCCAATCTGCCTGAGGCCAACACAGCTACGCTCCCAGAAAGTTCCCATTTCCCTTAAATATTTTCTTAAGACATCCTCCCACTCCAACCGGGGACGACCTGCTTTTTGCTTAAGTCTAGACAGATGGTCAAAAAAGAAAATCTTTGGGAATCTGTCATCCTTCATTCGCAAAACTGGCTTAGCAATCTCAACCTTTCGCTCATTATAGCCTTAGAAAGCGGTATTGAACCACACTTGTTGCACAGCCTACTGTTTGATATACGGTGAGTCAGTCGGGTACCCAAAATAATCCGTAGGTAATTTCTCCTGAAAACATCTAGCAAAACTTCCTCCATTTTTCGAAGCGCCCACGCTTCAGAACTCTGCTTGACCACTGCCATCACTGTAGTTTCCAATATTATAAAAAATGTCAACTATGAAAAAACACCCTGGACCTTGTCTATTCTACTTTTAACATCTTCACTACACCCACAGTCTTTACTAATAAAACTATCTAGGTAGGTGAAGCTGTCCACTTGACTGATCCTCTCGTTACCGAATATCACCTTTTCATCTTCACTTATTCCTAGCCTTAGTGACTCGGTCTTCTTAACATTAATTTTCAAACCTATTCTTGCACTTTGTTTTCACAAAACCTCTTTATATATATATATATATATATATATATATATATATATATATATATATATATATATATATATATATATATATATATAGACCCCGGCGGTAAGATTTCGGCGGCGCGCCGCCAGCGCGATCAATGTTGACCGCAAACATTAATGTTTTCATTAGCCTTTCTCAAATCAC
Source organism: Artemia sp. Qi Xiang Cuo (assembly GCF_049724085.1). Lineage (NCBI taxonomy): Eukaryota > Metazoa > Arthropoda > Branchiopoda > Anostraca > Artemiidae > Artemia > Artemia sp. Qi Xiang Cuo. Next base: position 53,685,040 of record NC_142799.1, on the reverse strand, counting down.
TGCTTAAATTTACAACAGATTTGAGCCTATTCATGAATTCAAAACTTCACAAGTCGCAGGCTGGAAACTGGTCTTCTTCGTTATTCATCAAGAGAAATAGAAATCTGGTAAACAAAAAGTATCAATTAGCTATGTATTCTTAACAAAAATAATTATCAAAATTAGTAGTGTTTTTTCATCGAGCAGTTTTTTCATTGTATTGAAGTTATCAAGTATTTTGCAATAGGTTGCATAGGTTGCATCAAGACGCTGGGTAATTGTAGACAGAGAAAAGCCAAGACAGATAGTCCAAGTAACTGAAAGTAACTTCAAATACCGTATCAAAAAATTTGTCAGTTATCTGGGTAAAAACTTTGAATATAAGTTTGAACTTAGAAGCTTAATTTTTTCATAATGCCCTTTGCCTACATCTGTTTTGTCACCTTTAAAACAGTTGAAATGGGCGCCTTTGATATTGATTTTTTTTTTTTGCTCTTTTGGATTCCTAAAAAGCCTTCCTTGCATTAAAAACTGGTTTTTAATGACAATTCAAAAAAAAACATTTCAAAGTTTTTTTTTTTTGCTTCTTTATAGAATATGTCATGTAGGCTAAGGATGAACTGCTGCTTTTTTGATTACTTTTGGCTGCTATTTTGGATATTATTCATTTTTTTCTTTTGGGGATTCATTCCAAATTATAAGCCCATAAATACCTAATATCAGCTAAATTATAAACTGCATCTAAAAGTTGTAAATTTATCAAATTGAAAAATACATGATGAACACTTCACATGAGAACACTTAATTACAATGAAACAGAAAACACTTAATGGTTTCTTCGATATGAAGAAAAATGAAGTGCCAGCTATGTTCTTAGGTAAAAAAGAAAAGCTCATCCGTTTTAAATGCAATTAAAAGAAATAACATACAGACTGAAGTAGCTCCAAGAAGATGTTGAGATTTTCTTCCTAGTTCGTCATTTTTAATCCAAGCAAAATGTTAGGAGATTTAGTATCAGTTATTGAGTTTAAGGTTTAATTTCCAAATGCTCACAAAAATTACCAAATTCAAGAAAGTTGCAACAATAAGTCACATGTGGTCAAAATACTCAAAGACTCCTCTTTGATCCCCACCCAGGCTCAAAGCCTCTGCTATAGTCATATCAATGGAAATCTTCAAAGAGTTTCTTTTTAAAATAGCTTTCAAGGGTAGTTAGGGATATTTTAGCCTTTTTTGCTTTTCTTGAAAGTTTTGAAAAAAGTGTTTATAATATTCCAAATGTTACATTCGTTATATTTGTGCGTATTTTTGGTCATCATTTGTGGGGTGATCGAATCTTTTTAACCACTGTAGATACGTAAGAACGTAGCAACATCTAGTACCCTGAGGTCATAAGACTGTCAAAGACTCCTCCTTGAACCTCCTAAATTGAAAGCTTTTATTATGACCTGGTCTTTTAATGTAACTTGGACACTGGACCAAGGGCGCCATTGTCACTCGAGCGCAACGTTAGGTGGGGATGTCGATACTGCTTTCGTCACACCAATTCGGATGATTTACTATAAACTCAAAACTCATTTTTTTCTTACAGACATAATTACTATACGTATCTCCAAGAAGAGCTAGGTAAAAAAAAAATTACGTTACAAAAGGTTTGCTTCTCCCAAAGGAAGTTGCTTTTTCTTTTTACCAAATGAAGTTACTTTTTTTTTTTTTTTTAACTTCTATTTCTGGCCAGTCTTTGGAAAATTTTCAAAAAGGGGCTGGGTGTCCTTTGATTATTTTAAGACTCTATAACATAAAATTTAATTATTAAGGACCATCTCTAATAATCTTTGTACAATCTTTGAGTTGAAAGAGGTAGCAAATGCTATATGCAAAGTTGTTTGTGTATGGAGGGGGTGGGCAGATGTCAGAGGGGACATGGGGTATCTCCTAAATATTTCCTTGGTGTAGTTTTATTTTTTAAGTCAATATTTCAGCATTAGGATCAGGAAAGAGGTTTGCAAGCTTAAATTTACGCTCAACAAGTCGAATGCAGCACATACCTATTTATAAGATTCAGAGGCGGCCTCCAAACTAGAGTTTGCTTAATCTGTGTACTATTTCATACTTTTCACCCCGAAAAGAGAACCAGTACCAAAAAGAAAAATTACTAACATGACCCTTAAAAATTCAAATGAATTTTAATGGAGCTTAAATAAAAGTAATCTCTACAAATACACTAAAAAGTGCAAACAATATGTCTTCCTGTTGCTAAAAAAGAATGAGAAGAGAAATTGTGACTATGAATGAAATCATTTTGTTGTCGTGACATGCAAATTTCCTTGATCAGTTACATAAAAGATAGGTTATGAGCATAGTAGCCAGAAAAAACAACATTTTTAGTGCCAAGATACTAGTGTTGAAAATAAGCAATAAAAAACGCATTAAGACAATTGTTTCAAAGTCTTTGTAAAATCATTTAGGGGAGAAAAGTTAATATTTTCATATTCCGTGTTAACGATTCAAACATTTATCGTTTAACCGGATCTTACGCAAAGCATTGAAGTCAAATAATTTAATTTAGAATTTAGGCGTTAAATTTATAGCGGTTACATATTTTCCTAATAATATTTTAATGTTTTACTTCCAGTCTTTAAACTTCAATTTTCCCGGGTAGCCTAACAGGATTTTTTTTTTATCTTTAGGGCATTTGGAAATAGAAGTTTAAACACGAAAAAAATAAAAACAACTTAAAAAAGGCTGTTTCTAGTCTTTGTCTAATCTTATTGAATAAGAAAGCTAATCATATTCATCATAACTAGGCCTACTCCGATTTGTGCAGCCTACGAGAAGTTTAGATTTAACATGTGAAGTCATTTTTACAGTCACAATTCTGGTTTCATAGGAAGTCTTTTTACCTCATCCCACGAATATAAGTTGTTATTTTTTACTTCAAATTGATTTGACCGAAACATTTCGTTACAGAAAAAAATATTCCAGGTATTAATTTTTTCCTGTAGGCTAGTACCTTTGCTATGGGACTAATTGCATTTCTACTTTTATTTTGTTCTATTTTTGTCATAGCAACGCCAACAAAGTGCGGTATTTATCTATTCTTAAGTACAATACTGTTTTTGTATATACTGTATTCTCACCCTCCACTTTCTTAGAAGCAGTATTTTTCAATCTCTTAATATATTTTCCATATCCTATTTGCGCTCAAGATAACAGTTTTGCCCCACTTGTTTGAAGTTGGATGTCAATTAAACACTTGTTGAAGTTGCACTCTCAGTAAATCAATGTGTATTTTGGTTCATTGAACATTGATGTTTCTGTATAAAGGCCTATTTTCGTGATCAAATTGTTGATCAACAATCTGTTCTGGTAGGATTTTCTTTTAAAAATGGTAACATGAGTTTACTATCTGCCATACACTTTAGTTGAGATCAAAGCACAACGTATACTGTCTTTATTGTGATTCTACTTGATCGGGATCTTGCATAAGAACATTTATCGAATATATGTGACTTAAAATAAGATACTTTTCAACTTTTTGTTTCAGAAAAACACCCATAAGCAATATTGTAACCAATTTTAATTTCTCATTAGAAAAAAAAGCAAAAAGAAGAAAAAAAAAGGCGGAAACAACTAGATCATCAGTCAAACCTTGAAAACGAATTATAAGATCTCTAAACGAATAATATGATCTCCAAACAATAAAACAGAGTTTATATAATTTAATGCACAAAAATAGGGTGTCCAAAATTTACCAAATAAACTTTGCATAATGAATCGAAAAAACAACGAGGAGGACGAGATTCAGGCCAGAATACATGCCAAAAAAGGTCAAATAGAATGCATAACAGTAATACGTAGCAAGCAGTTTGAACATGGATACTTTGTATTCAAATTGTCTAATAGTGCTTCCTTAATTGGTTAAAAAGGGGACTGCAAAAAAGTGAGAAAATTCATAAGCGACTAACCAAGTTCATATAAATTGTAGATAACGGGGGGGAGGGCCAACCGTAAAGGGTCCAACAGCACAACAATCTTTCTTATTGCGTTTTTTTTTTCACAGGAGTAATAAAACCTAATGTCCAACATTTTTAGAACTTAAGAGTAGATGAAATTTAACTAAAAATTAAAGACAAAGTCTTAGGAAGAAAATCGGAAGATGCTTTAATTAGTTTATACAAAATTTCTAGTGAGAGGAACCTCCTATTTCTTCTTATTTATTAATGCTACTGCCCCATTCTCTTCAACAGCAAATTGCAGTTTATGTTTTTGTGATCATACCAAAATTAATATCCAGTATATGTTTTCCCTGTTCAAGCAGGGTCTTCTAACACTTGCCTCTAAGGAAAGCAACTGGATCATCAGCATCAGAGGGTACCAAAAATAAAATTTCAATAGACGCAATAAACCGTTCATGACAAGGTTCAGCATTTATGGAGAAATTTACAGTCTGAGGGCAGGTGCGTCATTTGGGGGGGGGATCAATCACCTCTTCCCCTCAAGATTTTAGAAATACCTGTTTTTAGGTATTTTTTTTATCGAAAAACACTTTTTTGTATTTTCATTGAAAAACTTGAAAAAAAAGAATCCCCCCCCCCCTTGATTTTAAAGGAGACCGGCGAACCTATATTTTCGTGAATCAAAGTCCCTATATGAGTGCGTCCCATTGGGAATGTCTCTTAAATTTTTGCTCTCCTTATCTCCACCATTAACTGTCTATTCCTTTGCATTTTGGAGCTTCACTTCTGTGTAGATGTAGATCAAATTAGCATTGTCAAACATTCCTTTTATGTCTAGAAGTATGCCTAAAGAATACTGCTGAGTTCCAAGAGCTTCCTTTATACGCCATGTACAGTTGGTACAAACCGGTATTTCTGTGAAGCATTTGATTTTGAACCTATTTGTTTTGTAGAAATCACTTTTCCTTTCTCTGAATTATTAATCAGGTGTCTATTTATGAATTACCCCATCACTTTCTGTTGAATGGAAGGTAGCGTGATCAGCGTGTAAGATCTGGGAATTAAGTAGCCATTTTCTCCATGTTTCAGCATAAAATACCTCCTGCTTTTAGCCATATCTCGGCGATAAGGCCAAAAGTTGGGCTCCTCTTATTAATTCCAATATAATGGGTCTGTAAGTTTTCCTTTTCTTTTCGGAGCATGATAGGATGGTGTGCATGTAACTGAACCACTGTGTAACTGAACCACAGGCAACTGAATCCCTATAGCTGAACCACCGTGCAACTGTGAACCCCTGTATAACCGAACCCCTGAATGATCAAATCTTCGTGTTATTGAACCACCAGGCAATTGAACCCCATTTAACTAAACCCTCGTGGATCGAAACCCCTATTTAACTGAACCCCCTTGTAACTGAACCCCCTTGTAACTGAACCACCGTGCAACTGCACCATCGTGCAACTGAACCACCGTGAAACTGAACCATCGTCGAACTGAACCACCGGGATAGGATGGTGTGCGTGTAACTGAACCACCGTGTAACTGAACCACAGGCAACTGAATCCCTATAGCTGAACCACCGTGTAGCTGAACCACCGTGCAACTGTGAACCCCTGTATAACCGAACCCCTGAATGATCAAATCTTCGTGTTATTGAACCACCAGGTAATTGAACCCCATTTAACTAAACCCTCGTGGATCGAAACCCCTATTTAACTGAACCCCCTTGTAACTGAACCCTCGTGCAACTGAACCACTGAACTCAGTTTTTCAGTATTCTAAAAATATTAGGTAATATAATTGGGTAAAACACAAGTTAGAATTTTTACATGTTCAACCTTGTTGGAATTGTTTGTTTCTTAAAGTCATGATATAAACTACTGTCAAGATCATTCATAAAAAAGCTTTACTTTATTGTTGCAAAAAAAGAAAGAAGATCCGATGCCACAAACCATTAAAGCTGATTTTATGTCTCTTTTTTTCAAATGAATCAGACCTTTACAAAAATAATTTCTATAAAAACCTTATTTGTTAACATTGAGTAACTTGCTTAACTTACAACCCTTGCTCCAGGAGCTACTGGTGGGGTTGTTAACCCCCGAGGCACGGTTATTTGACCTTTAGACTATTTAAAAAATTTTTTTTTTTTTGATCGGATGCACTTAGGGGGGGGGGGAGATGGCGGTTAAAAGCGAGAGACTGATTGTCCTCTGATTACCTTTGATTTTCAAGATTGAACTTAAAATTTCAATTTCCAATCGAATGATCTTTCTCCAAAGTTTGTACGACCATCCCTTCTATAAAATCCTTAAATTTTAACAATGTGTAACTTGCAATAACCTACAGCCAAAGCCCCAAGGACTATGGGGGTTTTTGTTAATCATGTTTATTCGTCACCTTCTGAAATTGAAAGTTTGAGTGCCCTTTTTAAAAGTCAAAAGTGATTGGAGGACAACCAGCCAGACAACCAGGAAAATCAAAAGATATTATGCACATAAATGGTGTGTGCCGTATCTCAGGAACAGTTATCGGTGAAGTTGAAACTTTCAGAGAATATTGAGAGGGATGTTGAACACAACCTTAAGATACTATGTGCATTCCTGTTGTCAAAAGGGTGTATCTGCCATATTTAAAGAACGGCTAACTGCATTTAGTTGAAACATTCAGGAAGTGTTTAGAGGATGTTGAAATAAATCAAAAGACACTAATTATAACAAATAAATTAGATACGGATATTTCAATTGTTTTGCCAAAGGCATGAAAAACTGTGGAAATATTTATTATAATAACCAATAAACAAACTTTGGTAATAATTCGGGGGTCACTTCTTAAAGATGTGGAACAAAATTCGAAATTTAGCGTAAAGAGCGAGGTATCGACGAGGGGGCAAACCCCCTACTATGCGTAATGATTTCTGTTCGTTTTAAGTTTTAATGTTGCTCCTTATTTTCATTTGAAAAAAACATGTTTTCTTTTATTTAATCTCTTTCCGACTGTTTCACCCGACTGTTTTCGGATTAATGAGTGGCTGAGAGTTACAAACATTTATCAGTTACATAAAGTACAATATTGCAAATAAATCTATCGGAACCCGAAAGAACTGTTAAGATTTATTAGTCAAGTATATGGGCCTCACTTGCAAAAAAAAAAAAAAAAAAAAAAAAAAAAAAAATCCAAACTCTACTATAAATATTCAAACACTTATCTTAAAATAGAAGCAATACCCTGGAGAGTTGAACCGAACCATAAAATTGTATAAAAGTTGTGAAGGGGTGAGCATATCTCAGCAACCGCCTTTTCCTTTTGTCGACTAATGGCCATTAAAGAAGACTTAAAGTAACTTAGCAATTATTACTCAAGGATACGAAGCTCTTTCTGTAGAATCCTATGCAGGTTTTAACACAACTGATTATAAAGCGGACGATTTCCGAAAGTGGACTAAGATTATCCATCCTCTTAGTCAATTTATATAATCGCTTTATCCATAATAGAAATTATTTTCTTTTGTTATATAGGGAATATTCCGACATCTATTTTAAGCATTACACTTTTGTTTGGATTTCACCTACACTAATTTGCTAAGCCAGATAAATAAATGCTGGAGAAAGTCCTAAAACTTGCGCTATAGAAAAAAAAAAGTTTGAGTAAATATGCCCCAGGCCTTTTTCAGAATCCGATTAACCCCAGCAAAAATATTCAAAACGACACTTACAAGTAGCCTATCGTAGGCTACTCAAGGGAAAATAGAAAAGTGTATCTTCTTCTTTTTTAGACGGCTGAATCCTTTATGAGTGTTGTTTGAGTGTCACCCCACAGGTTGTACGAATAGCGGAAGCTACAAAATTTCTTCATGCATAATTGTTTGTGTATAATAAAATATTATTTCAATGTATATTCAAATTCTGTTTCCAAAAAAGTAATACCTTGTTTCCTTAGCTCACGAGAAGTGAAGCTAATGTTTCTCTGGTCCCTATGTTCAACTTTTTGTGAGACCCTTATCATAGCCCTTTTATGGGTATTTTTTCCTTTTCCCAAAAATGCAAAATTTCTGCGTGATTCTAATTTGTATGGCATACTTTTTAATATTTTATTTTGACTTTAATGATGTATACCTTTTTTTCAAAGATGTTTTTCAACTTTTGCTTACTATGTCTCTTCTCAACAAAATACTCCTCAAAAAATTGATCTATAAGAGTGTCTAAACAAAATAGTATAATAAATGCTACCAAGGATGTTTTTCTGCTTTTGCACCAGATTTCTGTTCAATAAAAATCAGTAGCTGTTCAGTAGGAGCAAATCTGTCACTTTTTTTTGCAAGAAATAGTCGTTTCAAGGTGAAAAAGAAACGAGAGTCTCTTAGAATCTTCTCTGAATAATGTTAAAAGGGGCCATGAGGAAGAATGCAGAAGGACATCCACGACCTTCTAGTGAAATAAATAAAAACAAACAATTTGTTTCAATTGAAAGTAAGGAGCAACATTAAAACTTAAAATTAACAAAAATTGTTCCGTTATATGAAAGGGGTCCCCCCTTCCTCAATACCTCACTATTGAGGCTATAATTCGACTCTTTGTCAAACTCTACTTTTTAAAGAAATAAAAACTTTAGCCTAAAGTTTGGTACTGAAAAGAGAACAGCCCCTTTCATATAATGGGATAATTTCTTTTCATGCTAAGTTTTATGTTGTTCCTTACTTTAGTTGAACTTTTTTTTTAATTTAATTTCTTATCGTTTGTCAATTAATCCCGAGAAATCCAGCAGTGTCACATAGTAGTGACACTGCCATGCTACTTTTATTTATTTTTCCCGGGGAAGGCAGCCCCCCCCCCTCATATACGGAATAATTTCTGTTCGTTTTAAGTTCTAATGCTGCTCCTTACTTACAGTTGACTTGTTTTATTTAATCTGTGACGGGTTTTCAAATAATGCCAGAAAATCCCCTCCCACAAGCTCCCCCACAAACTGTCCTTCCTATCGAAAACTCTCCCGTGCATCCCCTCCCTTGACAAATACCACCTTACAAATCCTAAGAAATTCCTACCTCAAAATCGCTCAAATTTGGCTGTTAATCGTGATTTCTTGGCATGGTAGGAAAAACAGCATTGGTCAAGGACTACCACAATCAGCCTTAACAAAAACATATTCTTCACACAATAATTTAGAATGCACAAAACCATGATTGAAAAAACCTGATATGTCCGATACCGATGAGCCCGATACTGATACGCTGGATACCGACACGCACAATACCGCTTACATCCCTTCCCTCAAGGGTCTATGGAGGGTTATATCATCACCTAAAGCATATTTATTGGACCTTTGAAGTATGCGCAACAAAATGACTATCTTAAAATTTTGATCAGACGACTTTTGGGGGAGGAAGCTCTGCAGGGAGGGGGATAGCTGCCCTCCAATCTTTTGGGCACTTAAAAACGGCACTAGAACTTTTAACTTCAGTTCAAATAAGGCTTCTGTCGATGTTCTAGGACCATTGGTTTGATACGATCGCCCCGAGAAAAAACAAACAAACAAATAAACACGCATCCGTGATCTTTCTTCTGGCAAAAAATGTAAATTCAACATTTTTTTAGATAGAAGCTTGGAACCTCTACGGTATAGTTTTCTGATACGCTGAAATAGATGGTGTGATTTTCATTAAGACTTTTTTTTTACTTTTAGGGATGTTTCCGCCCTTTTTCAAAAATCAGGTAAATTTTTTCTTGGCCGTGTCTTTTTGATGGGTAACACTAAACTTAATGAATCTTAAATATTTGGAATCAGTATACTAAATCAATGGTTTTGATGTATCTATTGATATCAAAATTCCGTTTTTGGACTAATTCCGGTTATTACTAGAGTTTCGTTTTTAGAGTATAGCCGCGTCACTTCTTACATACAGTTTGTTACCACCAACTGTTAGAAAAAAAATAGGTAAAGGTATATTGTTGCAACCATAGACTTTGGGCAAAAGAACCAATCTTATCTACAATAGGCAATAAATAAGATAATTTCGTACCACATTGATCTGTCATAACAAAGAAAAATTTAAAAATGTAATAATTTTATATTTTTATAAAAAAAAATGGGGTCGCTACAATTTAATGGATTGAAAATTTTTCATTCAAACATTGGCCTAACTTCCCTTTTTTCTATTTAACTATTTTCCATTGTTGTTTTTTAATGACGAGTTAAAACAGACTGGAAAAATGGTTTGTTTATCGTAGATATTCGCGAAAGGCTCGCTTTTGAAATTACGTTTTTTTGCTTTTAAAATTTTTGGTTTTGTTAATTCTGATTTTTATCTGTTGTAAGGTTTTTTTTTGCGTTTTACAGTTTTTTAGGTTTTAAAATTCTTCCCCTTTGGGCTTTTATTTTTCCTTATTTTTAGTTGCCGCGTTGTTTCTTTATATTATTTTGTTTTCATCCTGCTTGGTTCGTTTGCATTCTCTTTCAGAAAAAGTGAACGTGTCACCTTGTAACTTTGTCTAACAGCAGTGAAAAGGGAAGCGGTTGTCCTCCCGAAATATTCGTATTGGCCAGTGTTAATGTTGTCCTTAAAAACCTCATTCTCGATCTAATTTTTTTTTAATTTTGTATTTTTTTTGTGTTAAACCCTAAATCCTCCTCAAAAATCGGTTTCTGGATCTTTTTTTTCTGAATCTCACTACTATATCGGTTTTTACACTGCTGTTTTCCTACTCTGCTTGCATTTAATTTTCAGAGTATGTTTCTCTTGTCCCGGAGGCAGTAAATCATACACATATTTGCTAAAGGTGCTCTTACAAGGAGCACATATTTTTATTATAGAAATATCAATAGCGATTAGGAACATGAGGATTATTAACAAGCGCTTTCACTTAGTATCCTAGAAACGTTAAGGTTTTAATCAAAGCTGAACATTCTCGTCGACTAAGGTAAATGTTTCCAAGAATTCATTACGTTAGAGAATATTTGTGACAAAACTATGGTTGATAATAAAAACGGGGTCGCGCTAAAATCAGTCCTTTGCTGCCAGTTAGGTAGGCCTATGGGGATGTAGCTAGTCAATGAAGGCATCCGAGAATTTTAAAATTATAAGCCTAGGGATACAGCTCACTTTTCCAGGTACCTAAATATAGACAGATAAAATAGATAAAAATATAGATGCAATGGCTGTACCTTCATGAACATAAGATTATGATGTCCAAAGGTACATGCATAGCGAATGCCTTTGGTCCTGGGCCTTTCCCAAAATTTCGTGAATATTACGATTTCTTCTATAATTTCTTATATTTTATATATCATTTGGAATTTGTTGCATTCTTCTGAAGTTTTTTTTTCTTTTAAATACAACGCATAATCGTACGTGTCCGCTAGTGGAGCAGTTACTTGTTAAAACTGGCACGCTAGGAAAACAGAAGTAAATAACATAGGCCTGTAATAACATAAGGGACTGCTGACAATTCTATTTGGAGTTGCCCTTCATATCAGACAAAACTAACTTCAGTGTTATCGGATAAGAGTGAAGTAAACAACCTAGGCATGTGACAATATAGGAGACTGCTGACAACTCTTCTTGGAGCCGTCTTTTTTACCAACAAAACTAAATCCATGACTATATCATCCGAGATTCGAAGTCTAACTTATTTTACTTACTTATCATACGCTTAATCTGTAACAAATAGAACCGAGTTAACGTTCAATGAATAAAGCCCTATGCTCTCCAATTTGAATTTCATCTTCAATCATTAAATGTCCTTTAATATTTGTCAATTAACAAAATTTGAAATCACGTAATATATAAAGCTACCAAGCTTCTAAATTGTAGAACACGTAGAACTCTGACCTAGAAAATTTTCAGAAAGGGATATTATACCTTGTTGAAATCTAGCCAGTTCAGGAATTTAAAATATGGGTAAGTAGATGGACTTAGGAGGCCCTATGCCTCAAGCTCCCTTCTCCCCAACAAATTATGTATAAATGACCAGGTAATGCCTTAATAGAATGAGGACCATTCAAAGATCTTTTGGGGAACTTTGATTTTAATTATCGATAGTAAATATCAAACAAACCTGAGAATAGTACAGGCCACAGTAAAAAAATGTAATAAATTGGCTGCAACATAACTTTAATGTTATCTCTTTTTTTCAGATATGAAATCTTCGAAAACACCCCAAAAGAGCAGGAAAAAGATCCTGAAATACGACTGAACAAGTTGAGGAAAGGTAAAATGGCAAGTTTAAGGACACTATCAGTCCCTAGCTGCCTAGGAACAGCTATAACCTCTCAAGTTTCCCAAGATACACACTCGTATGCTTCATTTGTGGAAATAAAGATTGAGGGAAATACTTGAAATGCTCAGTCAATTCAGTTGTCGGAAATGTGCTATAAGGATATTTTTCAGTTGTCGTATTATAAACTTTTGTATGATTATTTTCAATATATAAGTAGTTATAATTTTCATCATGTGAATCCAAGAGCAGAATGTAAAATAGCTGTTTGTCTTCAAAAGTGGCTTACATCTCGTTTGTCTAATACCAAGTCATAACTTTGAGTTATAAGTAACCTTATTCTGATCCGATAATAATAATAATAATACTTTTATTTTCCCTCAGGATACACTATGAGGAGTACAATCAATAAATATAAAATATAAAGACACAACTTACAATTAACAAGACCAGAACTACCTATAAATACAACCATCTACGTCTGTGAAAAATGAGCCAACTGTCTATAACTATATTTTTAAAATATACAATAATAATAATAATACTTTTATTTTCCCTCAGGATACACTATGAGGAGTACAATCAATAAATATAAAATATAAAGACACAACTACAATTAACAAGACCAGAACTACCTATAAATACAACCATCTATGCCTGTGAAAAATGAGCCAACTGTCTATAACTATATTTGTAAAATCTATAATAATAATAATAATACTTTTATTTTCTCTCAGGATACACTATGAGGAGTACATTCAATAAATATAAAATATAAAGACACAACTACAATTAACAAGACCAGAACTACCGATAAATACAACCATCTATGCCTGTGAAGAATGAGCCAACTGTCTATAACTATATTTGTAAAATCTATAATAATAATAATAATACTTTTATTTCCCCTTAGGATGCACTATGAGGAAAAAAATTAATAAATATAAAATATAAAGACCCAACATGCATTTGACAAGACCAGACATATTTATAAATAGAGACATCTACGTCAATCGGTTAACATCAATTAGATTTTTTTCAAAAAACGGGATAAATTTCTATATTCAAGATAATTTCGAGCCTTTTGAACTGAAAGCTCTTTATTACATCAAGCGGGTCCTTTATTCTATACATATATTTTAAAGAAGTATTACGAGCACTTAGCGGAAAACCTAGTAAAAATTTAAGATATCTAAAATACACAACTTTAATTTGAGATGAAGTAGAAGATGGAAAAGTTTTCAAAATCACCGCTGGAAAGCTAATCAAAGAACCAATGACTAATACAGTCTAGCTAATATATCCCGTCTCACATTACCCCGCAGATGAACGAGGGAACCGAACGTCTTTCTTATCTTAACTTCCAGATGGCTTATTATTAAAAGAGGTGATAGTCTTTTTACTAAAGAATATGGGACACCGAGGTGTATCACCAAATCCAAAGCATGAAAAATCTGATTATTACACCTATCAAGAGGAGGATAGCCATGAGGTTCAGGAATATCAAAATACTGGCATTTCGCCAGGTTAATTTCTAGTCCTTTTTTGTTCAACAAATTCGCTAAAATCTTAAAATTTTCAATCAGCACAGTCTTTGGCCGACTAAGTAAAATAATGTCATCAGCGTAAGCCAAATTACTAATTTCAATTAATTGCTAAGTAAATCAGAGAGGTTTTTAATGAAGCAAAACAATCTTTTAGACACAAATTGAAAATAGACGAGGATAATATCCTCCCCTGTCTAACCCCCCTCCTAACTACTACTTCATCAGCAGAAATTATAGATCCCGAGGCAATGCGAACTTTAAGTTCAGAATACCACGAACGAAAAGCATTAACCAGTTTATGTGGTAAACCATATTTTAGTACGCTAAGTAGAGCAGATGCATGAGAAAGATTATCGAAAGCTCGTTTAATATATATTAATAAACAATATAACGGGTCTCCTTTAAGCCATGAAGAATTTAAAATTTGAAAAAAAGTAGTATTTGCATGATCACAACCCGTATTCCTAGTGAACCCCAATTGATTCGAACCGAAATCAAGCGAAACAAGCGAAGAGATTAATACTAAGTTCAAACATCTTACTTAATTGAGAGCCCTTAGTAATAGGCCGAAAAGAATCACATGTCTGGTACTTACTTTTTCCATGCTTTGGAACCGGTGTGAATATCCCTGTTTTAAAAGAAGTTGGCACTTGCCCAGACAAACGGATCAGATTCAAAAAACGCAAAAGCTTAGCAAAAAATTAAGCCGGGGCAAGTTACAGATGATTGGGAAAATTTCCATCATGGTCCGGAGCACTTTTATTTTTAAAACTCTTCATAGCTACACTCAGATCATAACTAGTAAGAAAATCTGAGGATCTCGACGAGAAAGAAATCTTTGCACTGACACTGCAGTTGCAACTAAAAATTTCCAGAGTGAGAACTGCTGATGTTCTCAATGAGCGTTGGTTATTTTTTTGTGTTTGTTATGTATGATCAGCTTTCGATGAAAACTTGTTAAGGTGTTCACCGTCAGATGGCTGTCAGATCCAACTAGGGTACAAATAAAGTCTCAACCTAAAATACAAATAAATTCGAAAATGGGTACCTGGACCCATTCTGTGGAAGGTAAACAGGAAGGGTGTGCGTAAGCACAGCTCCCAATTCCCCATTCCATTTTCTTGCTAAAGGGCCATAAAGCGGAGATCACCGCCGCTGGTAGAGACTGTAAAGTCGAGTGGTGTATTCTTCTTTAGTTTTTTTTTTACATCCCAACGTTTTTGTACCATATGCCTCTATCAGACTTAGAACCTATTCACACACAAATAGCAAGGTGAATTAAGACAATACATGCAACCAGATTATCAAAATAGTTTATTTACAATATCTCGAGGAACAATTGGTGGATTTAGCTTAAGCTTCCAAGGAATGTTTGGGGATAAAGTGAATCCCGGTGTTTGGCATAGAAAAGGACCAGAGGGAGTGTGGGTTTTAAAATACCTAAAACGAGGCACAAGCCACAATCGCCCATTGTCTCCACAACCCGAAAGAAAATAAACCAGCTTCTAAGGCAAGGTAACTGAAACAACAAAGCAAAAATATGTTTATGGTGATACCTAGGGTCTAATTACAAACTATTACCCCCACAGTCACCAGGGTAAATACTGTAAATTATGCAAGTTATCCAGGTTTTACATGGGTGTCTGAAAAGGCTACGGGTATTCAGGCCAATCTTTCAGGAAATGTTGAGGGCAATATTGCATTGTGCATCCGGGTATTCAAAAGGGCGTATATAATTTCTTAAACCACATTGGCTTGGGAAAGAAAACGAGCAAAAATGGCGTTTTTAAAGACCAAATGAAAATACTGAAAAAACACAACAAAGCGAATATTTCGAGAGGACAAACGCCTCTCTTCTTCAGCGCGAAACGAAAAAATGTATCCAAGGAAAGTGCCGACGAAAAAAACAACAAAAAACAAACGAGGAAAGTCAATGTGAAAAGAACCAAAAAACCAAATAAAAAACCAAAAACTTAAAAGATGAATAAAATTCAATAAAAGCAAAAAATTATAAGAATAAAACCAAATACCTAACAACCATAAAAGCGAGTTATTCACCAAAATCCGCGATTTGCAAAAAATCCAAAAAATTATGAACTGCCATCGACGGATGCTAGCGAACAACTGAGAAATAAAAGAAAAGAAAACAATTCATTTACTCAAAAATAAAACAAACCAGCAATTAAATAAGTTGGAGATCTATGTCATCTGATTTCGGATTTTAAATATTGCATTTCTTGCAGACGCCCTTTGAGACCTAAGGGGTTGTTCACGTGTTTGATTATATGACTGGGAAAGTGGTTCAAGGTTTATTTCAGGGATTACTAAAGTATCGGCTTCTCTTTTGAGAAAACCGAAATATGACTCGTTTATTCTTAAAACACCGGAATCTCTTTTTAAAGTTAGACCTAGATGTTGGTATTTATAAATTTCAACAGCTTCTCTGTAGTGCTGGACAATACCTTTGTCATGCGAAATTAGGCCAGCTTAATTAAACAAAATAGTATGGTTTGGGTTTTCAAAAATGTGCTCTGCAAGAGCAGAGTTAAATTTTTTTTTCCGCTTTTTAAGTGTATTATTAATTGAACTAGTGCTGAGTTAATTTATCCGTAAGTCATTGATCAGTTCTTCCGATATACCAAAGACCACACAAACAAGGAATTCTGTAGACACTGGAGTTTTCACCTATCGGGATAGGGTCTTTACCTTGATAAATTTGGGAACTGATAGTTTTTCTGGGTCTATAATAAGTGTAAATGTTATTTTTCTTAGATTTTTTGAAATGTGGTCTGAAACCCCTTTAACGTATGGGAGACCAAGATAAACTGAATTTTCCCTTTGATTTGTGTTTTCTGTGGAACTATCTGATAATCTTTTAATGCGTTTTGCAATTACAGAATTTATTAAACTAATTGGATAACCATTCCCAAATAAAATATCTCTAAGGTGGTTGAGCTCTAAATCCAAGAAGCGTGTTGAAAAAACTTTCAATGCTCTATCAAATACAGAAGTGACAACTCCTCTTTTCACAGCAGGAGAATGATTAGAGAAATAATTTAAGTAACAGTCATTATGTGTGGGTTTTCTATAGACACTAAACTCGAAACATGTATCATTTCGGTGCACCAGAACATCTCAGAACCCAGAGACTCGTCACCATGCTCCCACAAATAAAAAATTTCATCTTTAAAACGAACCCAAAATTCAGGTTTACAAAAACTTTGTAAAACTTTGTTATCATGAAGATAACAGCCTGTATTGGAGAAAGGGAGGCACCCATGGAAAGCCCATATTTCTGTCTATAAAAAATGCCTCTATAATGGAAGTAAAAAGAAGTTCTGTTACAAAGGGCTGTAAGTAAAAGAAGTGTCTGATTCGACACAGTAGATTTTTCTGATATAGATGGGTTAGATTTAAGTTTATGCTCCAAAATCAGTTTGGCCTTTTGAGGATCACAATTGGTATACATTGAATCTGCATCAAAACTGCCAATTCTTGTATTTTGTTTAACCGAAACTTGCTTTACCTTGGAAATGAAATAAGCGAAATATTTAATATAGGGTTTTTGAGCCCGAATTAGGGGGCGACATAAAACTGATAAAAATTTTCCTATTTTTGCTATAGGAGAATTAAAAGAAAAAACGACGGGTTGAAGTGGATTACCAGGATTATGAATTTTAGGAAGACCAAAAAAGCGAAGGGACGTGCAGCCGCGTGGGTAAAACCTTTTGTACATTTGATCTGTGATTTCACCTTTTCCTTTTAGATAAGATCTTTAAGTTTTTGGTTTTTTGGTTCTTTTCACATTGACTTTCCGCGTTTGTTTTTTGTTGTTTTTTTCTTCGGCACTTTCCTTGGATACATTATTTCGCTTTGTGCTGAAGAAGAGGCGTTTGTCCTCTCGAAATATTCGCTTTGTTGTGGTTTTTCAGTATTTTCATTTGGCCTTTAAAAACCCCATTTTTGCTCGTTTTTCTGTCTTTATGAAAAGGGCGTATCTGCAATATCTCAGGAACGGCTAAGGGTATTGTTGAAACTCAGGGTATGAGGAAGATGTTAAACTAAATCAAAATCAAAAGGAGCTAAGTGCATTCAGGTTGTCAAATTTGGCGTGTCACAACATCTCAAGAACAGGAAAGGGTATTAAGTTGAAACTCTCTGGAAATGTTGAAATAAATCAAAAACCACCAAGGCCGTTTCATGAAGAAGTTGAAACTTTCAGGGAATGTTTTGAAAGATATTGAACTAAATCAAAGCACATTATGTTCATCCGGGTTGTCAAACGGGTTTACCTGCAATCATAGGCAGCGCAATCGCGCTGCCTAAGTAAAGAACGATGTTGTCACAATGTATTATTATATTTTTTGTTTCCATACCAGGGCACTTCGTATCAAAAAAGTTGCCGTAGAAACCTCGAAAAGGGCTCATTCGACTAGAAATTGGAGTAGCTAGTGCCCTTTTTAATAGTCGAAGGTTACTGGAGTACAAATAACACCTCTTCCAAGCCCACAAGTTACCGAAACACATCCAATCAAAATTTTGAGATAGCCATTTTTTTCAGTGTAGCTTATTTCCTGATAGAAATTATGTTTTTGAGGAGGACACTCTCCCACAGCCTTCAGGACAAAGGTTGTAAGTTATGCCATGGGAGCATATAAGGTTTTTATAGAAAGCGTTGTCATAGAAACATCAAAAAGGGCTCGTTTTATAGGAAATTGAAAGGGCTGGTGCCCTTTTTAATAGTCAAAAGTGATTGAAGGGAAGCTGACCCCCCCTTTCACGCCCACCATTTCCCCATACACAACCCATCAGAATTTTGAGATAGTCCTTTAATTCAACGTAGTTTTAAGTTCTGGAAATTAGGTCTTTGAGGATGGATACCCCCCCCCCCACAGCCCTCAGGGCAAGGGTTGTAAGTTATGCCCAGGGGGTATATAAGGTTTTTATAGAACGCGTTGTCGTAGAAACTTCAAAAAGGGCTCATTCGATTAGAAATTGAAATGGCTAGTGCCCTTTTTAATAGTCGAAAGCGATTGGAAGGCAACTAACACCCCTTCCGCGCCCACCATTTCCCCAAACACTTCCAATCAAAATTTTGAGATGGCCATTTTGTTCCACGCAGTTTAAAGTTCAGGAAATTATACCTTTGAGCCGGACACTCCCCCCACAGTCATCAGGGCAAGGGTTAAAAGTTATGCCCTGGGGGCATATAAGGTTTATATTGAAATCTTTGTCGTAGAAACTGGAAAAAGGGCTCATTCGATGGGATATTCAAAGGGCTAATGCCCTTTTTAACAGTTAAAAGTGATTTGAGGGCAATTAGCCCCCTCTCACGCCCACCTTTTCCCCGAACAAATCAAATCAAAATTTTTAGATAGCCATTTTATTCAACGTAGTTGAAAGTTTTGGAAATTAGGTCTTTAAGGATGAAAACTCCTCCCCCCCCCCCACACTCCTCATGGCAAGGATTGTAAGATATGCCCTGGGGGCATATAAGGTTTTTATAGAAAGCGATGTTGTAGAAACTTCAAAAAGGGCTCATTCAATTGAAAATTGAAAGGAATAGTGCCCTTTTTAATAGTCGAAAGTGATTGAACGTGAATTTCTCACGCCAACCATTTCCCTAAACATATGGAATTAAAATTTTGATAAATCCATTTTGTTCAACATAGTTAAAAGTTCTGGAAATTAGATACTTGAGGATGACAACCCTCTCAGAGCCCTCAGTGCAAGGGTCGTAAGTTATACCCTGGGGACATAGAAGGTTTATATAAAAAGTTTTTGTAGAAATTTCAATAAGGGCTCATTTGACTGGAAATTGAAATTGCCCTTTTTAATAGTCAACAGTGAGAGGAGAGTAATTAACCCCCCTCTCACGCCCATGCTTTTCCCCAAACACATTCAATCAAAGTTTAGAGATAGCCATTTTGTTCAAAGTAATTAAAATTTCTGAAAATTATGTATTTAAGGATGACAAACCCCCTAGAGCCCCCAGGGCAAAGGTTGTAAATTTTGCCCCTGGGGCATAGAAGGTTTTTAGAGTTGTCGTAAAAACTTCAAAAGGGGCTCATTCAATTGGAAATTGAGAGGGCTAGTACCCTTTTTAATAGTTGAAAGTGATTGAAGGGTAACTAACCCCCCTCTCACGCCCCACCTTCCCCCAAACAAATCCAATCAAAATTTTCAGATAGCCATTTTGTTCAACATTGCAGAAAGTTCTGGAAATTAGGTCTTTGAGGATGACAACCCCCCCTCCTGCCCTCAGAGCAAGGGTTGTAAGTTATACCCTGGGTGCATATAAGGTCTTTATTTAAAGTGTTGTCGTAGAAACTTCAAAAGGAATCATTTGATTGGAAATTGAAAGGGCTAGTGCCTTTTTCAATAGTCCAAAGTGATTGGAGGGCAGCTAATCCCCCTCCCACCCTCCGATTTGCCCATTATTTTTTAAGAGTAAATGTTGCCTTAAGATTAAATCAAAATGCACTGTTTTAGTGCTAATTCCCAATAAGGCATCTGAACAGTTTTCCATGGACGACTAAGGGTATTATGTTAAAACTTTGAGGGCTACTTCTACTATAAAAATTGAACCAAATCAAAATAGCGTAAGTGTATCCAAGCTATCAAAGTAAGTAAACGGATTTTTTTACGAATGGTATCAAGTTTTCCATCTCAGGTCAACCAGAGGAGGTATGAAACTTAATTAAACAGGACTATTTGTGTCCAGATTTTTAAAAGGGTGTATGTTGTTAAAATTTGCTGAAAATTTTTCTCCAGCATACAAATATCAGGCCAAACTATAACTTCTTAAAAAACGGAAAGATTTAAAGTATTATTTTCTTTTTCCCTGAAAAGACTATGTCAATATAAAACGAACAGAAATTAATATAAAAAACTTTTTGCAAAAACTAAAATTTTTAAAGAAAAGTGAAGAAGTCCATTACACAAAAAATGAGCAAAAATAAAGTCAAATAATATACCAAACGTGAAATAACCGCAAATCAGTATCGATAAATGAATGAAACCCAAAAACGAACAGAAATTACAATAAATAACCGAGTCAAACTCAAAACGAGCAGAAATTAACATAAGTTGGGCGCAAAACCCCCTATGCCTTCCCAAGGCCAGAATATAATTTGCACTTTGCAAATTTGAAAAAAATACAAATGAATGTGCATTGTCAGTTTAATATACATATACTGATATTTAGTAATGAAAATGTTAATTTTATTTGATTTATTAAAGTTATAAAAGTAAAAACATTTATATATTTTTCAGTAAAGTGCAAATTATGTTCTGGCAAATTATTTGATTTTATTTTTACTCATTTTTTTTAATGGAGTTCTTTACTTTTCTTTGAAAAACGTATTTTGTGGAATTTTTTTTTAATTATTATCTAAAAACAGCCACAGATAATAAATTGAAACTTTCCGGGAATGTTGAGTAAGCTTTTCAACTGGAGTAAATCAAAAGGAACTAAGTGCATCCAGGTTGTCAGAATGGCTGTCCACAATATTCCAGGAACGACTATTGGCATTAAGTGTAAACTTTCCGGGAATATTGAGAGTAATATATAAAATTAAATGAAAAGACACAATGTAAATCCAGGTTATCAAAACGGCGTATCTGGACTATCTCAGGAACAGCCAACAATATTAGGTAAACCTTGGCTTCTAAGTAAAAAAAAAACACTTTGTGGGGGTATCTGTAATATTCCCTGGACGGAAATGGGGCTTTTTAATGAGATATCCGAAGTTCTAATTATCTTTTTAGAAGTCAAAAGTGGTTGCAAGTGAGCCATCCCCCAAATGTGTGTTTTTTCCTAGCCGGCCTCAACATCCCCAAAAGAGACCCAATCAAAATTATGACATAGCCTTTTATTCAAAATAATTGAAAGTTCCCCAAAATATATGTCCAGGGATGGACAAAACCCCCACAATCCCTGGGAAAGGGGTCGTGAATTATGCAAGTTGCCCATTGTTCGCAAATAAATTTTATAATGAAAAAGGAGAGCATAGTTGATCGGTTCAGCTGGTTGATCCTTGGTGTTCGATTAACTCAAAAAGTTTGGAGATCATATTTTCATCAAGACGATTACATATTTTGTCAGGAGTATGGGAGAGGGGGGAGGTCTCAGAATTGGCTAAAAAATTTCGTTCGTAATTTTTCAATTTCAAGTGAGCTCTTACCGGTTTTCGCTAGGACGAGACGCCATAGTTTCCCTACTGTATACTCTAGAAATGGCATGTGTAGCCTACCTCAGTAAATAAAAAGACGCTGTATGCACCTAATTTTTCAAATTGTTTACAAAATCTCGAGAATACCCAAACAGATTGATTTAAAACTTCGAGGGAGTATTTGAGGGTCAAGTAGGTCTATAGTTTTTACCTGGGGGGGGGGGGAGAGGTAAATAAAACCACAATATGCGTATTCTAGTCTTCAAAGTAACATACCTGCAATATCTCGGGACCGGATTGGGGGATGAAATTGAATCTTCCAGGTTCTGTTCTAATTACTCAGGCAGATACCTCTGCAATCTGGGAATCTGATGATTTTCCTGAACTTACGTATATTTTTCGAGATATTCGCCTATTGTTTTACTATTTTATTTTCGAACATTTACCTGTTGTAAATACAGCATAAGCTTGAAACAAAGTAGAATTAAAACTTAGGTTGAATCTTTGCTTCTATATTTCAGACATACAATATAAAATCGTTCATAGCTAAATTAATTTAAAGCGTTCTCAATGAGTTTCTTCATTGAAATTAAGATGCGTACGAGAAAATAACGCTGGCAAAATTTGAGGTGTCAATCCAATTATCTTCATCCTTCTAACTCATCACAATTTAAAAAAAGATCTTCAGCTGAAAAAAAAAACAACTAAATTAGCAGAACAATTTTAGGCATGCATGGGTGTAAAAGGAAGGACTGGCTGTATGAGCATCCACAAAATGTCACAACCATTAGGATTTTGAATCATTTTAATATCAATTTTTGCTGTTTGGAAGAACTTGAAGCTCTTGAAATAAATTCCAGTTTCAGCTAACCCTTTTAGCAAGGTACTGAATAATGGAATTTAGTAAATACACGTACGTACGAAGGGAGGTCTTAATGCATAGGTCTCCCTCAAAATCTCATGAGCTTTGGGCAGTCTATATTGTCATATAGATTGCCAGGTTTGCTGTTTGGAAGAATTTGGAAGAAAACCCTTTTAGCAAGATATTGAATCATGGAATTTAGTAAATACATGGAAACAAGAAGGATGGGCTTGCTGCGCAGGCCGCCTTTAAAATCTCATGAGCTTTACTACAGTCTTAACCTTCATATAGGTTGCTAATTTTGTCGTTTTGAATAATTTAATGTCCTTGAAATAAATTCAGTTTCAGCTAGCCCTTTTAGCGCGGCACTCAACATAGAATTTAGGAAGTACAACCAGGCTAATTGAGAAATCAAAATTCTAAAAAAAAATGTTATTATGAAGCACTTAAGACCTTGTGATTAAAAATTAGATATTAACTAATAATCGAAGCATGGATTAATGATTAAAATCAACAATGGAACGCTAAGTTAGGGTCTATGCCACTGAATATCGCTTTAATCTCCAGAGGCAAAATACATGTCCCCTTTTTTCATCTCCCCCATTAAACTTAAGCTTTAGTTAAAAAGTAGAAGGTTGAGAGGTAGCAGTCCCGGCGCCTAACATTTACGTTTTTTATGTTTAAAGTTTCTCTTTAATTTCCTATGAATCACTTTTTTAATTTAATTTCTGCTGAAAATAATACTTGACCCAGAGGCTTTAGGCCATTTCTTGTTCACTGAACTACTAAGACATCCATTTCTGGACGTCAAACCACCAGTGCATTCATCTTCCATGAATGTACATTAAAAACTCAAATCAGCATTTAAGTTTTGTAACTATTTAGCTAAACTTATCTACAATTAAGAAAAATAAAATATATAATTCATTTCGGACGGAGGTTTCCACCAAAGAAAAATTCTTGATGTGAAAAAAATATAAGCTGACCATTTTTGCAATTTTTCTGATTTCCAGGACTTCCCTTCCACTGGCAATATCACTGTTTTATGAGCTTAAGGTCCACAAGCAAATTTTTACTGCAATTTATAAAGATTTGATTTGCTCAAATACAGAAAAGAAATTGAAATTCTTTCGAGTTTAGGACGAAATTCCTCGCAACATCTGCTCTAAGAAGACATGTTTTTCTGAGAAAATCTAAATGACAACGAAAAATGTATTCAATTATTGCTCGAGCAAGATTTTGGAAGAGTGATTATGGTTGCGTTTGGACTTCATGAGCAAAATTACTCGAAAATTTCGTTGAGGATCCAGACAAAATTGTTCCCGGGATGAAACGAAAAATATAAATTCGAGAATAATTAGCCACGTTCATTTTCATTATCTTCTTTTCACTGTGAGAAAACAGATTAAAAGTCCGCATAGTTGTTCCTCTCAAAACTTTATTTACGATCATAATCTGATTACTTTTCTATTACTGGTGGTTCTGGCCTGTCTTGCGCCCGGGGCAAAATCTTGATTAGCGGTCTCCCTGGCCCTCAAAAATTTTCAGGCCAAATTTTCATAAACTAAAAAAACTATTTTCAATTTATTAGTTAATTAATGATTTATGTTTTTGTATTTATTTTTGTTTTACTAATTAATTAATAATTTACGAATTACTTTCATTTAGTAACTGCGGCCTCTATTTTATTTTAATAAAAATAAAACTTCAAAATTTATTTAATGATTATAAAAGTTCGATCATTTATTTGAAGTTTTTCGCCCCTAAAAATTCTGTCCCCGGGACAAGTGTCCCCTTTCCCCCTCCCTAAGACCGCCACTGGTTTCTATTTCTACTCTGCTATCCAACTAGTTTGAAACAGGGGCGGATCCAGGAATTTTTTTAGGGGGGGAGGGCAAAATGGGTTAATCCGATAAATTTGCGTTAGGAGCAAGTTTAATTAACGCAATCTTGTGTTAATTAAGTAAATTACACTACTTTTGATTACGTTAGGGGGCGCACACCCTCCTCCCCCAGGATCTGCCACTGGTTTGAAATTTGTACAAGAGCTCAAAACTAGAAACAAAACACATTACTATCACTGTTTAAAAATAGAAGAATCGTACAACAGCTGTAAATAAGGATTTTTACTGGTTCATTTTGAAATAAACAGGCTTCGATTTCCCCCTTATTGTGTAGAGGCGAAGCCAATCCCGATCACTGCTTCAAAATCTTCTTCGTTAAATATAAATAAATATCTAACATCGAACTTTTCTCTTAAAGACCTCCCGATTTTAACAATTCGTATGCAAACATTATCTTCGAAGGCTGAATATCAAATATACATATTGTTGATACTTCCTAGCTATCGGGAAAAGGAAGAAATCTATTCATGAGAAAATTTCTAGTTCCTGGAAATCATCTATCAAAATCATTAATCAGGCAGGTAGATTCTGTCGTCAAAAAACATCTTGGTAGAATCTCGCGGGATATGAAACTGATGAGTACCTTTCCTTTTTTATTCATTTTATCAAGGAACGATATAATAGGATCAGATAGAATTGAAAATCCTTTTCTTTACTGAATAAATTGACTTGTAATATTTGAGGAGCTCAGAGCCAAGTTGATTAAGTGTATAAAAGAAACATAGATATTTCAAAAAGAAGGTATGGTTATCGTTTTAATTTTACACTACGTACTCTAAAACAAAACCATAGATAACCCGTGTAATAAATTCTGTTCGTGGTTTTTGTAATAACCTCCTGTCCGTTCAGCGATATAATAATATTTTCACTAGAATGCACTTAACTTTAATTAATTTAAAAAAACAAAGTTTTCCCGAGGGAAGCAAAGAGCGAAGTTGAAACTTAAAACGAACAAAAATTATTACTTCACAGCCTATCTAACATATATTAGTAAAACTATTACAAATAAACCAACTAATTATGTTCCTCTATGCTTTTAGGATTATACAAAACGTGCGCTATACTGAAAACAAAAGATAATATAGGAGTTTTGGTACAGTAAAAGCAAACCAATTAAGGTTACTTTTTATAGAATCAAAATATTACCAATCCTTTTTAGGATCAATTCCTTTTAACATAAAGCTACAATTCATTTTAAGATGCAACTTAGTTTTTTTTACGTGTAATTTGGTATCACTTCTGCACAATGGCTCAGTTCAATGACTGGCTCTCGTTTTGGTTCTGAAAAGGACAATCTGTCATGATTAGTTTGTACGCAAGTTCGAAGTAGGGCCATCTTAATAGTATTTTGACTATAGAATAGCTTTAGAAAGAGTACCATAGCTTTAAATTCACTCTTGTATAGAGTAGAATAATCGGATATCCAGAGTTAATATTATGTATTATTTGATTTCCTTTTCAAGTATTACTAAATCATACCTTTTACATTTTAAGACTGTGTATTATCCATATTGGTATTATAGCTGGTGAGAGCAAAATGCTGCTTGATAAATCAATCCCATGTTTCTGTATGCTGTTCAATTACTTTGCGGTTATTAAAAAATATTTAGTTTTACGCTTATGTTTTTAAGATAATTAAATTGTATACTGAAAGTTACCAATGTCACAACTGCTGTAAGACTATGGGAAGCTTTATAGATTCGTTTAGTGTTGTCACGCTGTATACTCACTTTTGACTCTTAAATCAATAATCCTGTTTTTTATACTTGACTTTTGTGTTTTCAGTAAAGCGCTAGTTTTGCATAATCCTAAAAGCATAGGGAAACATAATTAGTTGGTTTATTTGTACTAGTTTTATTGATATATGTTAGAAGGCCTGTGAAGTAATAATTTTTGTTAGTTTTAAGTTTAAACTATGCTGTTTACTTTCTCCGGAAAAACTTTGTTTTTTTAAATTAATCTGTTCGTTTTATGATTAAAATTTAATGTAGAAATAACGTTGCCATGATCTTTTTTATTTATACGGAATAATGTATGTTCGTTTTAAGTTTTAATGGCACTCCTGAGTTTCAGTTGAAAACTTATTTTAATGTAGTTTCAATTATCAGTAGTAACCTAGGTGCTGATTTCAAAAATACATGAAAAAATACATTGGAATTGCTGTTGATCCGAGATATACATGAAAAAATACATGGAATTGCGCAAGAAAAACCCATGGTCATAAGTGTATACAATATGAACGGTACATTGGACTTGGGCAAGAAAAAGCCATGCCTGAGACACTGTATTTACACGTGAACATTTTGAAAAGCTGCCAAGCTTTTTGTTTTTGATAAGAATTGCACAATGAATGTATCGTTTGACGTAGACATTTTTATGAGCCAATCAGAGGTTGTTCAATATACGATAACTTGATTTGTGGTTGAGGTTTGAATAAAAGGAATGGTTTTCACTACAATTCATATTAGTAAGAGAAGTGAATTCAGAGAGAATAGTTTATTTGAGAGAATAGATATTGTGTATATACTTTTAAACACCAGATTTAGAATATAGGACTTTTTTTTCATGGGAAAAATAGTGTTCAAGGATGATTTACTCCTCTCTCTCTATTTCCGAAAATTTTTCGTTGTTGCTAGCTCAGTTTTAATGTGGCAGTGAGATTGTGAGCGCATGAAAAAAAAGTTCCATACCTGTCCACTATGTATGTACACACTGGGCAGCTGGACATCATGTGAGAATTGCACAATAATTGATGAGTATGATGAAAAGTGTAGATTATGCAACCCATGTAAATTGCATAGAGGATATGCTGTACAAATTAAAGGTTGTAATTCATGCCTTGAAGAAGTGTGTGACTCTCATCCTACAGGCCACCTATGCTCCAATTGCCATTATGATAAATGTAATCAGTGGGAGAATACATATCCCGGTATGATTGGAAAGTATCCTAACCGTAATTATAGTTTATTGCTACGAGATTGGTATCGTCGTGGTTTTAGATTGTTCTGGGAGGAGGAACCGGGTCAGCGATTCAACTGCTGGAACAGCAAAAGAATATGGTTTCTACGTCATCGTTGTGAATATAATGGGTGTTAGGATTATAACCCCACTGATTTTTATTTAGCGGTGAAGGAAAATGATTCGACACTTGAGGACACTATTTGTGACATTGGTTCAGATAAGCAAATTGAAACATGTGAATTCTATAGAATGAATGAGAATAGTATCATTAACTATGCAAAGAGATATGACAAGAGTGAAGTAACACTCTATTGTAGAAAATGTGACTCTGACAATGCAGAAAATCAGCATAAGTATACTGTGAATTCAGATAATGTACCTGCACTAGTTGTTATCGAAAAATACCTATACCTAGTAGAAGATGAAATCTAAAGGGTAGAAAAGTCGTTTTATCATGTATATAAATTTTTATTAAAAAACAATTTCACATACATTTTTAGGACATTTTATTCGTAGGGCACTAAAATCAATATTAAATACGCTTTTAAGTATATTTTCCACTAGAGTCGTTCAATCGAGTTATGTCAACGTAGATGTTGAGAAACTGCTTGTAGGTGTAGCCACGACATCTGAACATGAAAAAGAGTAGTGCATGAGAGCCACATGTCTTAGTCGTTAAATCCTGTACTCTTTGTTGATTTTGAATAATGGTTGTCCCACTGCTTTCAATAAAGTTGCTGATGTATAGCGTATAGAATTTATACAATAGACAAAGAGGATCAAAAAATTCAATATTCTTCGCTGTTTGAAAGATGCATATCCAATAGCCTGTCTTCAAAGTTGATGGACTGCTATTAACAATGATTAAGGTATTGTTAATACTTGGAATTTTTTCAATGAAGTTCGATGGTATGCAATAGAACTTGTACTGGGACATGTATGTATCCATACTAAATACGTTGATTATTTGGTTTGTGTTCATGGTGCTAGGTCTAGTAGAACACTGCCGCCGGGTGTCATTTCCCAATAGGTTTCAAATTGACTCAATGATATTAGCGTGATACTCTCAGTCAAAGCATTGGCAAAGGTACACTCTAAACGTACATTCCCTGTTCGTACTATGCTCATATCCTGAGTCCCCGACAAGTCCAGAACAATTACCCCATGATTTTTTGAGAACATTGAATCGGTTAGTCCATTTTCAAATAGTTGAGAGTCATGATCTAGGGATTGCATGGTCAACTCGTACAGAGTTCTATAGGGTTTTTTGTCAAAAGATAGAGTGTACAGTGGAATACCATTCACTTTGCACAAAAGGCTAGATAGACCGAAAAAATTAAAATCATGGGGGGATTCAGTCCAGGATCCAACGGCACTGCCACTGTTCACAAAGGCCAAAGCCAATTTTGATGGGATTTCTCCATTGATAAATGATGAATCGCTATAGCTACGAGAGTCGGTGGCAATGTGACGTTGATTGGCGATTGTATGAGGTACAAGAAGTTTAATGTTTTTACCATCGGCTCTTAGATTTTCTAATGCCAATGCAACAGAGCTCATAACCTGTTTTTTTCGGACGTGGAGAATTACCGATGTGATATTGACGTTTGCATTGGGTGCTGCAGGAAGTATTTTTCTCAAAATGAAATTCGATGGTGCCAGCTGTTACTTTATGTCAATCTTGACATTGGGGGGTAGCCAGTGGGAAATATTGAATATCTCATGATTTAATTTTCCGACTAGATGATACTCTTAGTTCACTGCAGTAGTCAACTCGCCGTCAGTAACAACGCCAGATCGATATTCAAAGCCTAATGACTGTCCTCTCAACTCCTTGTATGCCTTTGGTGTCATCATCATAAATTGTATGTAGCTTGCATAGCTGGATAAATTATTGCTAGTGCTCACCAAAGTACCATTAATAAATACATTAATTTGTTTGAATAGATTGTGTAGAATACAGTTTTCATAGGAGAGACCATCGCCAGCATTTGGAGTTGTATTATCTGAATTTTTCTTCACCGCAAGATTTAAATCAATAAATGTTGATGGCAAACCAATGAAATAGTCTTCATTGGAAAATATTTGAATGTTTATATTTTCCGAGAGGGGATGTCGGGGATGAAATTGTTCATAGTGGCCAATCTTGAGACTGAAATCAATATTTTCATTATTGAATAGATTCAATGAGGAACTAATTGATGGATAAGCTTCCTTTTGGGGGGAATAAGTTATCTTAAGAGAAGAAATCCTCCTTTGGTGTAACAATATTTTTCTGTTTATTCTCCTCCCTATTGCTCTTCCTTGTTTTATTCCTTAAAGTCCGTGTTGATGTCCTTCGCTTCCCGCCTGGGTGGAGACTCATGAGCGAATGACGCGCACGCATTCTTTTTAATCCCTCCCCATTTTGTCGAGATTTTAGTTGCTCACCAATGGCTCTTGCTGAAGATCTAATATTTTCCATAACACTCTCCTTGAAATTCTTGCCCGACCCCACGTCCTGTAGTGTGGAGGCAGCAAAATTCGATGCAGCAAGTACAAGATATTTTTTGTCAAGCGGTAGTGCAAATTAAAATCGACTAGAAACCCAGCTACCAAGAATATAACCAGACATTTTAGTACACCACTTGTAGTAATTCAAGCCATTGCCTATTTGATGTGGATTGAAATCACGGACGTATCACTTGATATCGGAACAGAAAAATGGAATTTTTCTATCGTTCATTTTAGGTGATTGCTTTATTACCGACAATGGGTCGAAAATGACAAATAATCACTGCCAAGCCTTTTTTTATTGCTAGAAGATGCCCCAATTCACTTCTTAGTGTTAACTGACAGAGTTCCAAATGCGAAGTGATTACAGGAACACCCTGAAAATGTTTTATATTATAGTGATGAACAATTTAATGGGTTTTTTTTCGTTCAAGAACAAGTAGGAGGGGGACATTTGAATTACCGACTTTCGATGTTTCCACAAAGGATGCATAGAGAAATATGCAAGAGTCCGAGGCGAGACCAGGTGGATAATCAGCAAAAATTACTTGATCCATCCCGTAAACGGTGCCAGCATTTCTCCCATTGATCATATTCTGTTTAAAGCCAAGAACGTCTCTCAGATTGTCATTGAGAATAATTATTTCAGCGTCAACAGGTGAGGTCATGTAAATCCTATTATGTTCCAATGAATAATTAAAATGGAATTTACCAGTCCTACGATATGAAATTTCTTTATTGATTGTACGACATAAATCTGTCATATTATCATATTCAATATATTTCAATTTGACATGTGGATGTTTGTTAGATTTAAGTGCTTCAACCCATTCATAATCGACAAAGAGTGTCCAATCGAATGGTATAACTTTTACATCATACACACAATCCTTTCTGCGGATGTCATAAGTATTTTTGAGAATACAGTCGACAAGAGCCACTTCATACGCATCGTCAAATTTGATGGCAGGGGAGAGTTTTGTCCAAAAATCACTTGTCGTATTCAAGTCGTTGTAGAGAGGATCGGAAACATTGGACATGAAAGTTACATAGAAATCATTGGGCATTGTCAATATCTTCTACACCGATCCAAAAATCAAAATCAGAGTTGTATACTAGCCACCGAACAAGTAACTGTTTCCTACTCCTGCGATTACGAGTCTTTAATATCTTTTCAATTTGATAGATTTCGCTATTGTTTTTAACTTTTTGTAGTTCATAGTCATAAAAGCCGCTGAAAATATCTTCATCTGTGGTATCACGCAGACGATAAGTTATGGGTTTAGTGTCTAGGTTTTTTACCACTTTAAAAAGTTCTGTGGAACACAAGTAATTCCCCTGTTCAAAAACATTAGTTGTTCTATTAATTTGAACAGTATCACCAACAGTGAATTTATTTTTGTTCTTGTGAACCAATTCGTTAGAATATTGTTTAAGAAAGGTGTCAATTGTAAATTGTATCATGATCAGAATGATGAACTTCTGTTGGTGTAGAGTTGGACAATGATCGATGAGGTCGTTGATTATAAATCAACATGATTTTATCTAAATCATGAATAAAAGCCGGTGTATTTTTCAATGTACAATACCTTGAAATTAAAAGTCGAATAGTTCTTATCAATCGTTCGGCCAATGCAGCCTTTATAGGACTATGACTATGATAGAGCAGTGTACTATATTTCTCTAGTACTTCGGCAAAAAGGGGATAAACAAATTCACTACCACGATCCGTTTGAATTTTTTATACGAATCCTTCCCAAGAAAACTTTCTAAGACCAGAGCAATGAATATATATTTCTGTGTACACAATAGAACCGCATTGTCATAACGATTAAAAATAATGAGTGTATGAAAGATGTACTTTCACTAATTTATGCAATCTTACTGAACTTCACAGAGAGTTAGGAGATATACTTGATCAAGATGCAACGAGTAAAAGGCTTTAGTTTTTCGATATTGATTGGCACAAAGTCTATGATTTCTATGCAGAGTGTAACTTGATTCATTTTGTAGATAGTATTGTATACTTTTAGCGTGAATACAATTGACTTTGAAAAGAGTGGTGGGGGAACTTAAGATCCCCGCCTCACCAATATCTTCATAAACACCATTCAGAACTTCAACCATTTTGAACGTAAACACGTTGTGTAACGTCCACTACCCTTTTGTATACGGGATGGTGAAGGTGATCTGAGAAGTTTTTAATTTTTATTTGCCCCCTGTGTCAAGTTTTTTCCAATAGGTGTTTTAGTATTGTCCAAGATTTCTTTAAAATCTTCTTACTCTTTTTATTCTTCATGCTTTATTGGTGTTGTTGTTGTTGTTGTTGATGATGACGATGCATGTCCATTTAATTTTTTTAGAATTTTTCTATTGCTAATAAGACTTTTGGGGAAGTCTAATGTATTTAGAAAGTTGTCGAGATCAGCGTCAAATAATAATAGTACTTTACGATTTGTAACCATATTATAGATTAAATCAAGTAGATTATAGCTCTTGCCCTGAATTATAATCCCCTTCTCATTGCTATCAACTTGAACATGATCTTGATCACTTTCCATGAGATAGGTTAGGAGTCGTTTTCTTTGTTCACAATATGAGTGGGGCCTTAGATTGCCAATTTTCAATACAATTGAATCCAATTCCTCCTTCTTTAATTGTGTTCCAGCAGCAGCAGTGGCCTTCACAAGATAGGGCTTATGTTTGTCCACTCGGCGAAGTACATCTTGAAGTAAAAGCAGTTTTTTATCATCCTCAATATTCTCGTTGACAATGAATTTACTCAGATTGTTCTCAAAGTGTTCCACGGGTGAGAGAGCGACTTTTATTGGAGTCAATTTATAGGGGTTTGCCATTCTCTCACTAGAGAAAACTATTTACAAGTCCTGCAATTATTGGCAGTAAAAGTATGAAAAAGTTACCTCCCACTTGAAGAAGTTGTTTCTTTTTAAAACTCTGTACTTTCGTTCTAGAGGCCCAAATTATTACAATGGAATGATGTCGCTTTGCCTGTTGCTTAGCAACTTCTGCCAGTGGGAAATTAACCTCGATAAAATTTAAAAAAAGTTCAGATATTAGATTAATGAAATCATTGTCAATACCATGTTTGAGTATGGCTTTCCTAAGCGAGGGTTTTGAACTGCTTAGAACAGAAAACATATGTCGATTTTCATGTAGTTTCTTCAGTGTCATGATAGCAACTAATAGGTCTTTTTAGTGTTCACGGGAAGATATACTGTAATTTCATTTGCAAAAATATCTGTGACTACACGCAGATCCTCGGTTTTATTTTGATTAAGATCCAATAGAATGTAGCCGTTGGGTTTACTAGTTGCCTGATTGTATGCTGAGAGCAGCAATTTGGGTGTACCAGAATAGATTGGTCTATTGATAGTTTTTACTGACCGGGAATCACGAACAACTCAGTAGATGATATAGTAGGTGCAGTTCAATGCAAGTGTTCGCATGCATTTGCTCTGATGAAAGAGATTGTGTAGAACCAGAGTAACGGAAATCTGTTCATGATGCGATCGAACAGTGAACAGTTGTAGCATTTCCTGGGACCATTGTTCAATAGATTCAGCCAGATCGTCAATGATCAGCCAAGAGTTTGGTTCAATAATGCTGAAAACATCAAGTCTCGGTATGAATCTGCACCAAATCCGTGGTGACTGCAATTGCTTTTATATGATCCTATGACCGCTTCCAAATACTGTAAAAATTGTAGATTTTTTTCGGGTTTTCCACAAACATATTGTCTCAATTTGTGCTTATTCTAGTTAAGACTGTTGTTTTGCATGATATTGACGGGCCATACAGAAGCGATCTGAATAGTGTTTTAAATTGATACATGTTCCCTTCAACAGTTCACCTAGACAACTAACTGTAGACTATGGCTGTCTAATGACTAAATAATTCCCCTATTACTACTCCGTTCAAGAATGAGAAGAAGAAGAAGAAGACGAATAAAGAATAATATTTTCTTTTATTATATGCATAAAAAAGTAACAATACTTAAAAAACAAAAATATTACATTGAATATGAACGCACATTAAACATGAAAAAATACACTTTTTTTATTTATTTATAATAAGAAATACAACATTTACATAGGCACATAAAAAAAACACTTAAATAAATACACTTTTTTAAAAATTTATTTATAACAAAAAATACAACATTTACATAGGCACAGAGAAAAAGAGAAACACTTAAATAAATACACTTTTTTTTTTATTTATTTATAGAAAAAATACAACATTTATTAGAATAAAGCACTTGAAATAATATCACTTTTATTTAAAGCATTTTAAATTTTGGGATCCCCCCACCCCCTGGGGGCGGCCGCTGCGGCGGCCGGGAAGCGCCGGGCGCCGGGAAGCGGGGGGCCCGCTGCGGCGGGCCCGGGCTGGCATTGAATACTGGAAATTGACCTGCCTTGCACACACACATTGAAAATTGTTTATGATATAGAAAAAAAAAGAATTTAAAAAAACACTCCATTACCCCAAAAAAACCCTCCCACCCAATTTATACTTTTTTTAAATGAATTTTTCTAGACCGAGTTGTTTTCTTTAGTCTACGTAATCAACTCGGACTGAAATTAAATAAATAACGTTTGATATTAACCACACAATAACCTTAAGTACATATAATTTGTACGATATGGCTGACATGGCGTTTTTATCAAAAATAACTGTTTAGTTTTTAAATTTTAAATATCGAATCGCCAAGACTTTTGCCCATAGCAATAGAAAACGTTAAACATAGTTTCTAGAAGCGATAATGTCGAAATTATTTTTTACAAAGTGTTTAGATACCCTCGTGCAAACTTGTTTGATATCCTTACTGTACGTCTCCAAGCGGTATACCTTTGGCCAAGGAAACACCACTGGATATCAGATCACTACCTGTTTCAGATTTTAGCATTAACAATTGATTTGGGGCCTGCCATTTCACTAGCTCTGGGTAGGGGGGTTCGTCCCTGATAGTGTTGTCCTTTCGTGAGCTAATGTACTCGCCATTTTCAAAATCATTGAACAGATTTTCAGCTTTGACTTTTAACAGGAGTGAATAAGTGTCCTCGTAATACACTTGAACTTGTATCTCAATCGGCCAATGTACCTTGCATACATTATAATAAAATGGCAACTGGGGTTTTTTGGATATGTCAATCATTGCACGTCCGCCTGCAATATTTTTACTAAAAATATTGTTTCTTTTCTTACGATGTAGGAGCACCATAGTAGAGCCTATTATTGTGAACGATGTGAACCTTGGATCCGTAATGATTGGAAAACAATCTTTGGGATTAGTTATAATGTCATATCGACTTCTGTTTCGTACGCTGTCGCACATTTTACCGAAAGCTGAGTTCAAAATGAGTTTATAGACTTCTTTTTCAACTTTCGTTTTCGCTTGTGAACGCTTACTGACAAAGGTGTCAATAAACGTTTTCATGAAAGGCTTTTGATCAAATGTGAGGGCTCTTTGAATCTTAGTGACTTTGAAACCATTGAAACACCATCCATTTCAATAGCACGTGATGAACAACGATTTTCTGTTTCGGGTTGAGATCAGCAGTTAGTTTTTGTTTTGAAGGTACCCAGTGCATACTCCCGTCCTCTACTAAAGATAAATTGTAGGGACTCAGAGAGTCCCTACCCACTGGTCTATTTATGCACGGAAAAACAAAGTCTTTTACCGAGTAATGGATTTCTATGGGTATTTCACCGTCAATTTCAAACAACCAACCCTGTGCCCCATTCTCCTCAATGCTAGTAATGTCTGGAAAATTCAATGCACATGGATTGTCATGCCATTTTTAATTGCCAGACGGCAAACAGTAGTGAGACATTACCGATGGGTAAAGGGCATTCATATCCAAAAAAACTGCATCTGACTTTTCATCGGTATGCTGTCCACTCGGATCAGTTTTCATGATACGATCCCTGTGAAAAATATACCCATCCCTCATCGATCTCTCTTCAAACAGATTCTGATCCACATCGGTGATCAAACCTTTCCTTCTTTACTAAATTTAAGTATGAAGTCGATCACCAAATTAGGAGTGGAAAAATAATGACCTAAATCCAACTCGAAGTCCCTATAGATTTTATCCGTATTTTTGCAGACAATGTCCAGAAGAGTGAGTACGTCACTGGCCAAGTATAGTTTAGAATAATCCCACCCATTTTTACACCCACCCATTGCCCAAACCCTTTTAGCAAAATCGTAGTCGCTAGTGGTGCACTCACTCTCAGTAAGAGAATTGTAAAAAGCTTCAATGGGCGGTAGTGACACCTCATCTAGCCTCGAGCCAGAGTTGTAATAATCATATGGATTTATACCCTTACACTTTAATAAATCATAAATTTCATCATCGGGGAATCGCTGTTTGATGAGAGTGAAGCTATCAAAATTATAAATTTTCTGCATCTGACTCAATTGACTTAAAGATTTGGGGAAGAAGCTGAAAGAGTCTTTAAAACAGATTTTATTCATGCACGTCTTACCCTTATCAACTATTTTCCACATGAATTCTAGAAGCAGTAGCTTCTCCGATGACTTGGGTATGATATTATTTGAAAAAGGACCATCTATCCATACCTTATCCATTACTCCACACTTGAAAATTTAGGCTAACGCCTGTAGACCAAAATTTAAGTAATAATTGAACTTGCATATAAAAACATGCACAAAATACTCCTGTCTAACATTGAAATCTCACTACCCCCCTCAAGTAACTCCCCCCGATGTACTGTCTTGACATAAATGATCAAGGTCAATGACCTTTCTCCTCCCCGCTTTCCCTACAACATCATCAAATTGTCCCTTGCAAACTCAACACATTTTACGATTTTTATGGCCACTATCTCATCTGGTGATAGGAGCATAAAACAGTTTGTATAACGAAGGCGCGAAATTGCACCGTTCGCTGTTTTGATTAGACTGACCAATGCCGAGCGCAGGCAGTCTTCACCGTCACTCAACATCTCAACTAAAATCAGCACTTGCATAGTATTATTGTAATCTCGTTGCACATGAGCGTAAGAGACCCCTATGGCTTCATGCATTTTAACATGTTTTGGATTTGACTAATCGTAAACGGCTTCGAGTTTCTCTTCGCAGTCCAAAGCAATCTTATTGCTCTGTAGGAGCGTCTTTTGGAAATTTTTAAAACGTAAGATCGCTCTATCTCCGCTTACCGTCTCCACAGCCTAGTATCCATGACGTTTACAGTGTTTCATGTGATGCTTTAACTTTAAATCAGAGTGAAATCTTGAGAGGCATGTTGGACAGTAATAACGTGCCTCATTTTTTTTACCGTCACTTAAAACCAGTCTAATATCCATAATTGTATTGAAATCTCCAATTAAATCGGAGTCTGTATATGGGGTTTATAGAAGCCACGCCCAATGTTCCGCCGATTCAATTAACGGAGCCGCACTGGTAATATCGCACTCTTCTTATCAGAAATGTGACCCTCCTCAAATTCTGTTTTATACTGTAACACCGTGCCACCAATCTTTAAATGTGCATTAGCCCGCTCAAAAATATCTATTCCTTTTAGTGTCACGGGAAATTGATCATTTAAACAATTAAAATCTACGTTGGGGAACTTTGAACCTACCCTACCATTAACTGCAATTTTATTCAACTTTTTCTTAGATGCATCTATTGGAAGAGGTCTGTAAAAATGCATACTTGAAACACTGCAGCCTCGTATCGAAACAGATTCGTTGTATCCCCCTACACCCCTGTAAATCTAAATGATATTTTAAAACTATAGCCCTCTCCCCAGCCCCAACACCTCTTACAATAAAATCCTTTTTAAACCTACATATATTAACATTTAAACTTTCAATAAATAGAACCAAAGATCCACTACCCCCCGGATTATATTATTCCCGCTCATTTTGAATACTATAAACCCAATTTAGAAAAACATCCCTATAATTAGATAAATTTGGGCGAATAGCCAAAATCTTTGCGCGCACGTGCTTTGCATACAGCTGGTTTGCATTTTAATTTAAAAAATATTTTTAGTGCTATTGATGCTTTTAAACTGACCCCCACCCACCCCACCTCCATTGGTTGTTCAAGAATGGCTCGAATCATATTAGTATATAAATGTATAATGGTCGAGGGATCTGTTATTATATCCCCCGACACTAGAGAGATGAAGGGATCGCTGGATTCGGCACTGTAGACATATGTGTGGTACAAGACAGAGTTGGACAGAACAAAATCCGGAAGAGGGGATACTGGTGTTGTTGTTGTTGTTGTTGTTGTTGTATTACTACTAGTACTAGCTATATCATTAAGCGGAATTGTGGAGGGTGACAGAGAATTGTCAATAATACCATCACTCCCAGTCTGTTCAATCACATTGGTTGGAGATGGCATGAGGTCCCCTAAGCCTGATAGCACATATTCCAAGGTGTTTGGGGACAATTGATCGAGCCAGCCTGTATTGTCCTGTGTTGGAATTTCGTTATGAGGACCCGATTCAGTTGCACTAGTAACATATCCTAAATGCTCACGCGTAAAACTATCCGCCCACTCCGGATCCACAAGCATGTCAATATCACAATCTAA
The DNA here is from genome assembly GCF_049724085.1 of Artemia sp. Qi Xiang Cuo. Taxonomy (NCBI): domain Eukaryota; kingdom Metazoa; phylum Arthropoda; class Branchiopoda; order Anostraca; family Artemiidae; genus Artemia; species Artemia sp. Qi Xiang Cuo. Next base: position 53,646,349 of record NC_142799.1, on the reverse strand, counting down.
GTCGTCTAGGCTAGCCATTTCCCCAAAAGAATCATTAAGGAAACCCCTATGCCATTCCATAATCTGTAGAACTAATGTAGATTCATCACTGAACTCCGTTGGTGGTGAAAGAATTGCTCCAGTAAATGCTGATGTCCCATCACTCAATGGTGGTGCTATATCATTAATCCATAGAAAAAAGGTTTTATTTTCTATGTGAAATAAGCATTATTTCATGAATTATCGAGTAGACGCGGCGCATGCACCGCTCACACACACACACTCACACATGCGCACACACTCACACACACACACACATGCGCACACACTTACAGGCACACACACAACACACACACGCACACACACACCCACACGCACACAATGCGCTGTGGAAACAAATTATGCGAGGTCTGAATTTCTACTTCAAAAATTCTTAATTTTCTCATAACTTTTGAGGGGTTAAGGTAAACGAAATAATTTAAAGATATTCAAAATCAGCATTAAAATACAATTCGGTTGATATGTAGTGAAGCATTTTTCTACCCGTAAACTAATTTTTAAAACTAAAAAGATACCCCCTCCTCCCTCAGAAAGTTCAGAAAGACGCAAAAGAGTGCTTTCTTTGCTAATAAAAAAAATGCATTATATTCAGCTGTCTCTGAGGGGAGCAGAGAAATCTAAAACAATGGTTGGGGGGCGGGGGTAGTAACATTTTAATATCTCTGACATACACTTTTACGATGTTGAAAAATGTCGATTCATTAACCTATAGAAAAAAAAGGTTTTATTTTCTATGTGAAATAACCATTATTTTATAAAGTTAAAAAAAAAACATGTTCATTTTCACCCCATCCTCAAAACTCAATTCCTCCTAGAAATATTTAAACTAAATACTTGCCTCCACCCCCCTCCCACAGAAAGTTCAGAAAGACGCAAAAGAGTGCTTTCTTTGCTAATAAAAAAATGCATGAGATTCAGCTATCTCTGAGGGGAGTAGAGAAATTTAAAACAAGGGGCAGGGGTGGGGGGAGATTAATATTTTAAGATCTCTTACCGATACTTTTACGGTATGCAAAAATGGAAAAAAGATTAATTAATGAATCGATAGAAAAAAGGTCTCATTTTTTGTGTGGAATAACCATTATTTTATAAAGTTAAAACAAAAAACATGTTCATTTTTTCACCCCATCCTCAGAACTCAATTCCTTCTAGAATTATTTAAACTAAATACTTACCTCCCCCCACTTCCCTCAGAATGTTCAGAAAGACGCAAAAGAGTGCTTTCTTTGCTAATAAAAAAAAATGCATTATATTCAGCTATCTCTGAGGGGGGCAGAGAAATTTAAAACAATGGTCGGGGGGGGGGGGGGAGATTAACATTTTAATATCTCTGACATACACTTTTACGGTGTTGAAAAATGTCGAAAAGGCTAATTCATTAACCTATAGAAAAAAGGTTTTATTTTCTATGTGAAATAACCATTATTTTATAAAGTTAAAAAAAAACATGTTCATTTTCACCCCATCCTCAAAACTCAATTCCTCCTAGAATTATTTAAACTAAATACTTACCTCCACCCCCCTCCCACAGAAAGTTCAGAAAGACACAAAAGAGTGCTTTCTTTGCTAATAAAAAAAATGCATTATATTCAGCTATCTCTGAGGGGGCAGAGAAATTTAAAACAATGGTCGGGGATTGGGGGAGATTAACATTTTAATATCTCTGACATACACTCTTACGGTGTTGAAAAATGTCGAAAAGGCTAATTCATTAACCTATAGAAAAAAGGTTTTATTTTCTATGTGAAATAACCATTATTTTATAAAGTTAAAAAAAAACATGTTCATTTTTTTCATCCCATCCTCAAAACTCAATTCCTCCTAGAATTATTTAAACTAAATACTTGCCTCCACCCCCTCCCAAAGAAAGTTCAGAAAGAGGCAAAAGAGTGCTTTCTTTGCTAATAAAAAAAAAATGCATTATATTCAGCTATCTCTGAGGGGGGCAGAGAAATTTAAAACAATGGTCGGGGGTGGGGGGAGATTAACATTTAATATCTCTGACATACACTTTTACGGTGGTGATAAATGGCGAAAAGAAAATACTTAAAAAAACAAACAAAAAAAAAGTTGGATAGAAATAGGTAGAAGCTAGAGGTGAAAATACTCACATTTCCAAATTCAGACTGCTGTTGAGTGCCGTCCGTTTCTTGCATAGATGTGATGTCAATGTCACTGGCCTGTATAGGTGAGCTAGTGGGGCTCCCCATCATGTGAGCAACTATCCATTCTCTTTTCAGCTTTCTACCTGGCTGCATAGGAGTTGGCACTGGTGAGTTTTGAGCAGGCAGCGTCGGTCTGGAAAGGATGTGAGTGACCCCCAATGGACCGCCTATCTCCACTTGTTGTATTGGAGCAACGCCGTTAGTCTTAGTTCTCTTTTCCGGGGGAGAGTAATTGTAGGAATCCTCTTCCTTAAAAAAGAAGACAAAATTTAGCATGGAAAAAACAATTCCCTTTTTACAGAAGAAAAAATTAGTCTGCACAAAGAATCCCCTCTAACCACACGGAATCAGGGAACGGGAGTCTCTCTCAAACCCCGTAAAGCTCTTTTAAAAGATACAAGAATTACTTAACACAAAAAATTTCGTTTTTAACGGATACCAAGTAAAGAAAAAGAACCGTGTTAGAATTGATTCATTGCCCTCTTCCCTGTCATATATTTTATAAAAGCCTCTTAATCATCTGTGAAATCCATTTGCTTTCATCAAATACAATTGAAAAATATCCGTCTAATTTGGTCAAAAAAAAATCTTTTGTCAATGAGTCTTGAATCGCACATATCCATCTTTTTTGTTTTCTTAATCCCGATAAGACGCATGCCAAATGTTGTTTTGAAATCATCCCCTCTTTGGTAACATGTTAAACACAGATGGTTTTATTTAGAGCGGAAGAAGACAGTACATTTTAAACTCACGATTGGAAAAGGATATTATGAACGAAAAAGAACTAAAACTACAGAATTATGCTCCTAACAGAGGAATTGAAAGGGGAGTTTTTTGTTTTACATAATAGAAAAAAGCGTGCTTTGCCCTTTCTATCGAATATACTCATCATATTTTAAAGGTTTGTATTGTTGGAGGGGAGGGGGGCTAAGTCCCCCCTGAAATTTGAATTTACTAGTAAAACGATTTTTTTTGGAAATAAAGAATGAAAGTGTACTCACATTGAAAATAGAAATATCCATTGTTTCAGAGTTAATAAAATCCAGGGTACTATGCTCGATATGCTAAAACATAATAAAAATTAAATTTCAATACATGACCATTTTATACGGAATTTCAATGACGAATAAAAAAAAACGGATGTTGAGTTACATAATTTCGTGTGTGCTCCCAAAACATGTCTGACCACTTTATATCATACCAGTTTTTTTTAAGAATGTACACGTGAATTCATGATATACATTCATTGTGCAATTGACAACAAAAACAGAAAAAAACCTGTTTGCTTTAAATTATATTATTACGACCAAACTCTCAAAACCTGCTTGACTACATTATACATTGCCAAGTTTAAAATATTCACGCGTGAGTGTAGTGTCTCAGCCATGGCTTTTCCTTGCGCAATTCCAATGTACCGTTCATATTGTATACACTTTTGACCATGGGTTTTTCTTGCGCAATTCCATGTATTTTTGCATGTATATCTCGGATCAACAGCAATTCCAATGTATTTTTTCATGTATTTTTGAAATCAGCACCTAGGTTACTACTATTATGACCGATCTAGGGGAGGCAAGACACCTATAGAAAATACTGAAAACAACCTTGACAGCTACGAAAAACTTTCAGTCTATAACATGGAGTTCGTCCTATTTAAAAAAAAAATACATGTTTTTTAAGAACGTTTGTTTTTCGACGAACAAAAAACAGTTTTTACTTGGCCGACTTCCCCTGAAAAAGCCTTAATGAAGACAGGGCTTTGTAAATCACCTACTGACTAGCAGAAACTAGAAGGCTACTGTAACAAAAGAGAGCTCATTTATATTATGGCTCATGTTTAGGGGCTCATTTAGTAGCTTATATTTATACCTAATCGCTTTTTATAAATTTGACTTGATAGCACATTCCCATAAAGTGCATTTTCGGTTGTTTCCTCATTTTTTTTTTTAAATGAAAAACGTATCTTTTCCAATGAAATGACCCAAAAAGGTGTTTTTCGAAACCTAGGCAGGAGCAAAAAACTAAGGGGGCAAGAACGTCCTTTCCCCTCAATTACCACCGTTAGAACTAACACACAGGCTTCATCGCAGAGTGAAGTTTAAAGGTTCAATTCAAAACTGTTGATCATTCAAGCTTAGTTTTTGGTAGATTTTCAGTTGTTTAGTTTTTAGTTTTAGTTAATTTTTTTTCGCAATAATCTTTTACTTTTAAGATGAGTAAACAATTTATGAAACTTACTAAGAGGTTTTGAAGTGGGAGTATATATTAGGGGTATAATAAACCTCCATTTAGGGGCTTTGGACTATAATTATTGCAATGGTACAGTTTTATGCTTCTAAACTCCTCCACTTAAGAAGTGGTACCAAAAGTGCCGTTTTTAGTGCTATTAAATAAAAAAAAACAAGTTTTTTAAACTGAAAATAAGGAGCGACATTAAAACTTAAAACGAACAGAAATTATTCCGTATATGAAAGGGGTTGTCCCCTCCTCAACGCCGAGCGCTTTAAGCTAAAGTTTTTTATTGTTTAAAAAAATGAAGTTGTGAGACAGAGTCAAACTTTAGCGTAAAGAGCGAGGCGTTGAGGAGGGGACAGCCCCTTTCATATACGGAATAATTTCTGTTCGTTTTAAGTTTTAATGTCGCTCCTTACTTTCAGTTTAAAAAACTTGTTTTTTTTATTTAATTTTTGATCGTTTTTTAGTTAATGCAGCTTTTATTTTGGCTCACCGTCATTGAATAAGTAAACAAAATTTGCATACAAATTTTACTTTTCTTTTGCTAAATGGCTGTCTCTAAATTTGGTTCTGACGTAATTTAAAAATTAACTTACGTAACGAACTTCTATATTCGTATATTTTTCTTCTGGCAAAAAATACAAAGTTGCAGATTTTTGCAGATATGAGCTTGAAACCTATGCAATAGGGTTTTTTGATACGCTGAATCTGACGGTGTAATTTTCATTAAAATTCTTTCACTTGTAGGGGATGTTTTCCCCCCTCTTTAAAAAATCAGGTAAATTTTCTCAGGCTCGTAGCCTTTGATGAGTAATACTAAACTTAATACAATTTATATATTTAGAATCAGCATTATGAGCCCATTCTTTTGATACATTTATTGACATCAAAATTCCGTTTTTAAAAGTTTCGATTACTATTGAGCCGTATCGCTTGTAATTTTTTTTTGTTTTTTTTATTACGTATATGTTATTATGTATATGAGGGGGTTCTACCCTTTGTCAATACCACGCTCTTTACGTTAAAAGTTAAAAAAAATTTTAATTCACAAACCCCTGAATCACAAAGGCCGTTTAATTAGAATAGATAGCTCTTTTGAAAGCACAAAAATAAAACTGTAGCGTAAAGAGCGAGGTATTGACTTGGGGGAGAACCCCCTAATATACGTAATAATTTTTGTTCGTTTTAAGTTCTAATGCTGCTTCTTACTTTCAGTTGAAATAACTTGTTTTTTTATAATTTAATTTCTGATCGTTTTTTAAATAATGCTTGGAAATCCGGCACCCCCTTCATAGAAATGTCCCTTACCCCAAAGAAACATCCTCCACGGAAAGATTCTCCCGAGTAACCCCCTCTTCCAGCCCCACCCCCCAGAAAAAAATCCTTCCTGAAAATGTCTGTATACTTCCCAATAACCAATACAATATGTAAGCAATGGGCAAAGTTCATAACTTGCAGCCCTTCCCCTTGGAACTGTGGGGGATTAAGTCATCCTAAAAAACATATTTATTAGATTTTCGACTAGGCTTAACAAAATGGCTATCTCAAAATTTTAATTGGTCGACTCTGAGAAAAAAAATGAGCGTGGGAGGAGGCCTAGTTTCCCTCCATTTTTTTGGTCACTTAAAAAGGGCACTAGAACTTTTAATTTCCGTTCCAATGAGCCCTCCCACGATATTCTAGGACCACTGGCTCAATACAATTATCCCTGGGAAAAAAGAACAAAAAAAACAAATAAACACGCATCCGTGATCTTTATTCTGGCAAAAAATGAAAAGTTCCACATTTTTGTAGATATGAGTTTGAAACCTCTGCAGTGGGGTTCTTTCATACGCTGAATATAATAGTATGAATTTCATCAAGGTTCTATGACTTTTAGGGGGTCTTTCCCCCTTTTTTCGAAAATCAGCCAAATTTTCTCAGGCGCGTAACTTTTGATGGGTACAATTAAACTTGATGAAACTTATATTTTTGAAATCAAAATTAAAATCTGATTCTTTTGATGTATCTATTGGTATCAAAATTCCGTTTTTTAGTTTCGGTGACCATTGAGCAGGGTCGCTCCTTACTTACAGTTCGTTACCACGAACTGTTTGATATGGCACTTTTGTATTGTAAAATGGATAAAAAGCACGCAGATATGAGTAATAGGTTTAAAATGAGCGATTAAGCATCTCTCTATGATTTTTTGGTAGCACGCTAGGCCTGTTGTAAAAAAATAGAAAAAAAAAAAAAACGGGAGATAGATCAGTGGTATCGATGAAAAAAGTGATTTTCCTTTTTGTTCAAGGAGGGGGACTGTAAATACCCTGTACATAGTTTTCGACCCTGCTGATTCCAATGGTACACTTTTTGTTTTGATCTGACACCATTTTCGAGGGGTTTAATTGCCGTAAATTTCTTTTTGCAATAAACTTTTACTTTACAGAAACTAGCAAAATATTTAAAAAAAAAAGCAATTGTAAAAGTTAAAAGATAATTTTTGTATATACATTTCTGCGTGTTCATTTTGCAGAAAAGAATCTCTTTATGGTGTTCTGGTAGCCCGCTAGACCTGTTGAAAAAAAAAAAAAAAAAAAAAAACGGGGACAGATCAGTGCTACCGATGCAAGAAGTGATTTTCATTGTTGTTCAGGGGGGGGGACTGTAACTTGCCTGTACAAGGTTTTGACCATTTTGATTCCAATGGTACACTTTTCATTTTGATCTGACGCCATTTTCGAGGGGTTTGAGGCTTTTTTCGAAATCACCGTAAATTTCTTTTCGTAATAAACTTTTTCTTTTAAGACAAACCGAAATAATAGTTAACATTCCTGAGTCAGTGTTAGATGGGAATTTTTTTTCACAAGGCAGTTTTTTTCAGAACGTGAATTTTAACTTTTGGTTACTATGGGCTGTGGTTCGCTCTTTACTAGGCTGCAGCTGCCGCTGCAACCATGATACCTTGCCGGGACATGCTTTAAAAAATAAGCCTAGAAAATGCCTGAAAAAAAAACAACAGTGGATATCGATATTCCCGATACGATACATGCGATACCAATACTCACGATACCGATACGCGCAATATCGATACACCCGATTCCATACAGCCCTTCCCCAGGGACTATGGAGGGCCATATCATCATCAAAACCATATATATTGGACCTTTGAACCGATATCGATACGCCCGATTCCACATACAGCCCTTCCCCAGGGACTATGGAGGGCCATATCATCATCAAAACCACATATATTGGACCTTTGAACTATGTTAAACAAAATGGCTATCTCAATATTTTTATAGGACTTGTTGGGGGGGGGGGGGGAGGGGGCCTGTAGGGAGGGGGCTATTTGCCCTCCAATCTTTTCGGTCACTTAAAAAGGGCACTTAACAATAGTAGAAAGGGGGGTAAAGGTCCGAACAGCACACCATATATGGGCATAGAGTCCTTAGGAAGAACACCTGTGATGTCAGTCCCACGCCCACACCATATATGGGCATGGAATCCCCAGGGAGAACACGTTTCCGAGAATGTCGTTGTTGTTGTTTGGCCAAGTGCACGCTAGGGGCGAATGTTAAGATCCAGGAATAGGAAACAGGATCACGTGTTTCCTTCTTAACCAATCAGAGACTCAGTTACATCTCCTTCTAGACCAATCAGAGGCTCGCTTACATATTAGCGGCGGAGGATTGTAGAGAATATAAGGAAAGGATTTTTGCTATAGTTTTATTAGTCTGTGAATAGAATTCAAAGGAGTGAGAAGAACAGTTTGACTTTACTCATTCGGATATATATTTGTCTATTGATGATGACGAGTGGAATGTTTACCCTATTAGAAGTTGATAGTGGAGTTGATGGCAATAATACAAGAGCACCAAACATTGCGGTGGAAATCATGAGAGGATCAAGGCTTTATCTGCAATGGGAGGAAGTATATGCAAGATATGTGATATCCTTGAGCAAATTTAAAATGGAGGATCAATTATGTTTCGCTGCAAAAGTTGATATAGCACACGTGAATAGACTTCAATGTGCTTTAAGTGCATTAGTGAAACATATCGAAGACAATAAACTCTATCGCTAATTGTACATGCTTAGTATTATTGTTGTTGTAATTATTCAATAAAATTGTTTCGAAATCGAAAATGTTCCCTTTCTCTTCTGGTTAGGTTAGGGCTAACGAATCAGGGTCAGTCTAGAGTCAGCAGTCAGAGTGAAAGGATTGAAAAATGAATAAATTTGAGAAAGAGAGAATTAGATCAAATCTAGTGTTTATGGAAAAACATTTGATTTTGGATGACGATTTTCTCGAGATATCTCTTCAACGCAGGATATTCTCTCTGGGAACACTTGACAATATAATGAGGACTGATTCTCCCCCATTGGATTATTGTATGAAACTTTTAAGATGTGATTCAAGTGCTTATACTCAATTTATTGATATATTAATTGAAACAAGCAGAATCATATCGTGGATATACTTTTGAAAACATTGCCGATGGATTCGATTTAGATGGCTCCGTCATTCAAAAGAGGTGACTTCACAGAGTTACTTCTCTCTCAATTCCTCTCTCTGAATTTATCGAACCAGGACGATCAGTTTTGTTTTAACTGTGAGAGAGTTGACATTAGAAACCAAAAATTTTTCTTTACATGTTCACTATGCATGTACACTATTGGCAGTTGGATTCAATGTGAGAGTTGCACAATTATTGATGAATACAGTGACAAGTATAAATTATGCAATCTTTGTAAATTACATAGAGGATATGCAGTACAAATTAAAGGATGTAATTCATGTCTTGAAGAGATTTGTGACTCACCCTAGAGGGCACCTATGCTCCAATTGTCACTATGATAAATGTGATCAGTGGGAGAATACTTCCCCGCTATGATTGGAAAGAATCCCAAACGTGATTTTAGTTTATCTCTACGAGATTTGTATCGTCGTGAATTTAAATTATTCTGGGAAGAGGAGTCTGGTCTACGATTAAACTGTTGGGGTAACAAGACAATTTGGTTTCTACGTCATCGTTGTGATGACATTGTATATTATGACTATAAACCGAGTAATTTTTATTCGACAGTTACCGAATATGATTCACCATTTGAAAACACTGTACGTGATATTGCTTCAAATAGACAGATTGAAACTCGTGAATTTCAAAATATGACTGCAAATATTATCATTGACTATACAAAGAGATATGACAAGAGTGAAGTTACATTGTAATGTATAAAATGTGACCCTGACTTTGAAGTCAATCAAGATAAATATACAGTGAATCCAAATGATTTACCAGCATTAGTGGTTCACGGCAGTTGCCTATACACCGAAAACGAAGAAATCTAAAGTGAAGATTTAAAGACATTGTTGTATATATATATGTATTTTATTAACAAACAAATTCACAAACATTTTTTAAGCACTTTACTCTTAGGGCACTGAAATCAATACTGTATAGGTCTGAGATGACATTTTCCACTAAAAACTCGTTCAGACGTGGATTGTCAACATAAATGTGGAGAAACTGCTCGTAAGTATAGCCGCGACATCGGAACACAAAATATAGTAGTGCATGAAAGCCACAGATTTTGGTCGTCAAATCCCGTACCGTCTTTCGATTTTCAATAACAGTTTTCTCAGCGCTCTCAATAAAGTTGCTGATGTGGGGTGTGTAAAATGCATAGGGTAGATCAAGAGGGTCAAAAAATTCAATCGTTTTCACTGTTTGAAAGATGCACAGCCAATGACCCGCCAGCACAGTCGACGGACTGCTATTAACAATAATTAAGCTATTGTTCGCACTTTGAATCTTTCCAAGAAAGTACGAGGGCAGACAATAGGATTTGTACTGTGACATGTAGGGATCCATATTAAATACATTGATTATTTGACTGGTGTTCCTGGTACTAAGTCTAGTAGAAAAGTGCCTTCGGGAGTGATTTCCCAATAGGTTTCATATTGATTTAGTGAGATTAGTGCAGTACTCTCAGCCAATGGATCGGCAAATGTACACTCTAAACGCAAACTCGCCGTACGTACTATACTCATATTCTGCGTGCCAGACAAATCCAGTACAATGATACCATGTGTTTTAGCAAACATATCTTCGGTTATACCCTTTTCAAATAGTTGTGAATCATGATATAGGGTTTGCATGGTCAACTCATACAATGTTCTATAGGAGTTATCAAAAGAAAGATTGTAGAGTGGGATGCCGTTTTTCTTTGCACAAAAGAGATGAAAGTCCAAACACCTAGAATTTATGTGGGCATCCAGTCCATGATCCTATTGCACTAGCGCTTTTTACAAATGCTAAAGCAATTTTTGATGGAATTTCGCCATTGATAAAGCATGAATCGGTGAAGGTGCGTGACCCCTTGTCAATATGACGTTGATTGGTGATTGTATGAGGAACAAGTAGTTTAATATTATTTCCATTGGCTCTCAGTTTTTCCACTGCCAAAGCAACAGAACTCATGACTTGTTGTTTGCGTACATGGAGAGTTGCCGAGGTGAGGGAGAGACTTATATCAGGATTGGCGTCCAGTTCTTTTCTCAGTATGAAAGTGGATGGTGCAAGAGTCAGTTTTATATCCACTTTAACATTGGGTGGCAGCCATTGGGGTATATTAAATATTTCATGATATATTTTTCCAACTAGATGAAATTCACTAGTTGTAGCATTTTTAAGTGCATCTGTACTATCAACATTAGTAATATATTTTTATCCATTGGAGGTGCCTCCCAATTCCTTGTATGACTTGGGTCTCATCAACATGAATTGCGTATAGCTTGTATAATTTGAGAGATCATTACTTGTGCTCACCAGCGTGCCATTGATGTAGACACTGATTTGACGAAATAAATTATGTAATATACAATTTTCATAGGATATTCCATCGGCCCGAATTGGCATTGTATTATCGGATTTTCCGGACTTTCATTTGTAAATCTATAAATGTCGAAGACATGTCCATAAACTAGTCTTCATTGGAATAAATTTGAAAGTGGATATTATCAGAGAGGGGTTGTTGTGGATAAAATTGTTCATAGTATCCATGCTTGACACTCACATCCACATTTTCAGCATTGAATAGATTCAATGAGGCGGTGATTGAAGGTTGAGAATCCTTATGCGGCAGGTAGGACATCTTAAGAGAAGAAATCTAGTGTTGATCTAACAATTCTCTTCCTGGTGCTTCTTCTTCTGTTTACACTACGTTACGGCTTTTTCCTTCTTTTCTTTGACAAGAGTGGTGATGTCTTCCGTTTCCGACCTGAGTGGAGACTGATGAGTGATGCATTGTCTCTCGACCTTTTTAAGCCTTTACCATTTTGTTTTAATCTCTCGCCAAAGGTTCACGCACTGGACCTAAGATTTTCCGAAGCGCTTTTTTTAAAATCCTTGCCAGATCCCCAATCGTATAGTGTAGAGGACGCAAAACCTGTCGTAACCGGTAAAAGATATTTTCTAGCCAGAGTTAACGCACAGCAAAAGAGATGTATTAATCACCGGCAAACACCATAGGCAGAGATGAACATACGGAGCTTTTAATAATTCACTTTGTTACTCTGGTTTCTTGGGTCGAGAGTTTTAACACAGCAATTCATGTCAGGACAAATGAAGATCAGTTTTCTATTAGACATCTCGTTGTTAAACGATGGGACGAAAATGGCATGTAATCACAGCCAAACCTTTTGAAATTGCTATGGGATCACCCAATTCAGTTCTTAGTGTTAACTGACAGAGTTCCAAATAAGAAGTGTTTACAGGAATATATTGAAGATGCTTTATATTGTAGTGGTGCATATGTTCTTGATTGGTTTTTCGTTCAAGAACTCGTAGGAGGGGAACATTTGAATTACTAACCCGAAATGTTTTCAAAAATGAGGCGTAGGAAAATACACATCTGTCCGTGGAGAAGGCAGACGGGTATTTAGCAAAAATGAAATCAATGTTTCCTGCACTTTTACCATTGATTATATTCGGCTTAAAGCCAAGAACATCCTTTAGATTATCATTGAAAATAACCTTTTCGCTGGCAATAGGTGAACTAATGTAGATCTTACCCTCCTCCTTTGAATAGTTGAAACGAAAAACCCCCTTTTTACTAGCGGAAATTCTTTTATTTATAGAACGACTTAAATTGTTCATACAGGTGAGTTCCTCGTAGGGTAATTCAATATATGGATAATCCATCCAATTGATTTTTTGAATTTGTTCTTGATCACTTGAGGATGTTGGTGGCGGCCAATCATAGGGTATAATTTTTATTTCATATTTACGATCCTTTCTCAGGATGTCATAGGTATTTTTGAGAATACAGTCGACAAGAGCCACTTCATACTTTCCATTGTCGTCGAATTTGATGCTGGGGGAGAGTTTCGTCCAAAAATCAATTGTTCTATTCAAGTCATTGTAGAGAGGATCAGAAAAATTGGACATGAAAGTCACATAGAAATCATTGGGCATTGTCAATATCTTAAGCACTGACCCAAGAATCAAAATCTGAGTTGTATCCAAGCCAGCGAACAAGCAACTGTCTCTTGCCCCTAGGAGTACGACTCTTTAATATCTTTTCAATTTGATAAATTTCACTAGAGTTTCTAACTTTTTGCAGTTCATATTCATAAAAACCGCCGAGAATCTCGTCATCTTTGGTGTCTCACAGTCGATATGTTGTGGGTTCGGTGTCCAGGATTTTGAACACTTTAAAAGGTCGGTGCTCCATAAATAAATCACCTTTTCAAAAACATTGGTGGTTCTATTAATTCGAATAATATCAACAACATTAAATTCCTTCTTGACATTTTTTTTTCTTTTTCATCCTTGGAGTATTTCTTTCTAAAAGCGTCAAATGTATTTTCACTGCAGTGAATTTCCCGAGGGCTCAAGCTGGACAGACAGCGATGGGGTAGACGATTGAATTTCTACATAACTCCATTCAAATCATGAATGAAAGCAAATTTATTTTTCAGTGCTCATTGTCTTGAAATTAGCAGAAGAATTGTTCTTATTAATCTTTCAGCCAATGCAGCCTTTATTGGCATTTGATCGTGATAAAGTTATTTATTATATTTTAATATAATCCTTTGTACCGGTGGATTCAAAAAATTCACTGCCACAATCCAATTGAATTTTTCCATAGCCATCTTGTTCAAGAATACTTTCAATGGCCTGAGTAACTTCAACACCTCTCTTTGACCGTAATGGAATGGCATAGGCATAGCGACTAAAGACACTGATTGCCACCAGAATATATTTGTTGGGTGCATTGTGATGTCGTTGAATTGCGTATAAAGTTAAAAGATCCGTTTACATTATATGAAGAGGGAAAAAGGCTTTAGTTTTTCGATATTGTTTGCCACGAAGCCTATGATTCCGACGCAGTGTGTAACTCGGTTCATTCTCTAGATACTATGTTGCTTTTTTCAATATGCTGTCAGAGACAACTTTAGAAAGGGTTTTGGGAGAAATTAAACTTCCCGCTTCACCAATATTTTCATAGACACCTTTCAGAACTTCATTCATTTTGAACGCAAACACGTAGTGTAATTTCCACTCCCCTTTTGCACACTGGAGGGTGAATCAATTCGTCTTCACTTTTGACTAGCAGCCACAGGTGTTATAAAATCATTGCTGCTGCTGATAGTATTTTCAAATATTGAATCTTCTTCTTTTTTAAATGCTGTTGGCGTTGTTGGAGGACTATATTTTCTTAGTTTCTTACTTTTGTAGCACACTTTTTTTTTACAAAAAGTGTGCTACTGTACAAATAGTGTGTGTTTGTACAAAAATGTGTGTTCTTGTTGGATAAAAAGTGTTTTAAGACAAAAAGTGTTGTTGTTGCTCTTCATGTTGATGGACAAAAAGTGTTTTTATAATAAATGTTGTACATAAAGTGTCATTTTTATCATTGTTCAGGTTGAACAAATAGAGTTTTCATGTTGAACAAGTGTCACTGTTTTTTTTTGTTCTTGTTGAACATAAAGTGTTATTCTTATGTTGTTGTTATTGTTCATGTTGAACAAATAAAGTTTTCATGTTGAACAAATAAATGCCCATGAAATATTGTTTTTTTTTGTTGTTGTTCTTGTTAACGTAGATAGATCTATGGGAAAATTATTACTACTACTACTTATTCATTGGACACGTATGATTTACAGTTAGTTGTAGTCCAACTGTTGTCAGCAGCAGCAGTAGCATGTATCAATTTTAAAAACTCTTCACATCGTTTCTGTGTGGTCCATCAGTGTCGGGGAATACCATAAATTTGGCTAAAATAAATCAAGATTGTCAGAAAAAGTTTTTGGAACAACCGAAAAAAATCTACTATTGCTATTGTATTTGGCAAGAGTCCTATTATCAAATAAAAGCCATTGACACAACTATACCAATACAATTCATACGAGGAATTGATGTTTTCAATAGTACTGAACCGAACTAGTGGCTGATTATTGATGATTTGGCTGAATCAATTGAACAGTTCTCAAAGGAAATGCTAAAACTGTTCACTGTTCGCTCCCACCATGAACACATTTCCATAACCCTAGTTCTACACAATCTGTTTCATCAGAGCAAATGTATGCGAACCCTTGCATTGAATTTGCATTATGTATATTATCTATTGTGTTGTTCGTGATTCGAGCTCGCTAATAACTCTCAAAAAACAGATATACCCCGGCGCCCCAAAATTTCTGTTGTCAGCGTACACTCAGGCGACTAATAAACCCTATAGTTACATTTTGTTGGATCTTAATCAGAGCACACCCGAGGATCTACGTGTAGTCACCGACATTTTTGACAAAGAAATTACAGTATATCTTCCGGTGAACAGTAGAAAAGGCTATTAGTTGACATTATGACACTGAAGAAACTACACGAACAACGGCATTTATTTTCCGTTTTAAGCACTTCAAAACCCTTGCTTAGGAAGGCCATACTTAAACATGGTGTTGACAATGATTTCATTAATCTAATATGTGAACTTTGTTTAAATTTAACTGAGGGCAATGTTCAACTGCCAGAAGATGTTAGACAACAGACAAAGCAACATCGTTCCACTGTACGCGCCTTGGCTTGTAAAAACAAGGGAACAAATTTTAAAAGAAAACGACTCCTTCAAGCGGGCGGTAGCTTTTTCACACTTTTACTACCAATAATTGCAGGACTTGTAAACAGTTTTCTCTAGAGAGAATGGCAAAACCCTATAAATTGACACCATTCGAACTTATCCTCTCGCCCGTCGAACATTTTGAAGACAATCTAAGCAAATTCATTAATGATGAGAATATTGCCGATGACAAAAAACTGCTTTTACTTCAAGATGCATTGCGACATATGGACAAACATAAACCTTGTCGTGAGAGACCCGCCGTTATCATCATCGCCTATCCCTCTAAACAGGAAACATCTCCTCAAGATTCTGCAGCAGTGCAATCAAAGAAGAAGGACTTGAATTCAATTGTTTCGAAAATTGGAAACCTATTGCCACTGACCTATCGAGAACAGAGTAGAAGAGTCGTATCATATCTCATGTTGGAAACTGATGACCATCAAGTTCAAGTCGACAGCACAGGGAAACGAATTATAATTCAGGGAAAAGTTATAATCTAGTTGATTTAATTTGTGATATGGTGACGAATCGTAAAGGACTTTTATCATTTGACAATAATCTTTCTAAATGCATCAAACTTCCCAAAAAGTCTTATTGGCAATAAGCAAATTCTTAAGAAACTAAGAGAATGTAGTCCTCCACCAACACCAACACCGACAGCTTTTAAAAATAAAGAAGATTCAATATTTGAAAATACTAGCAACAGCAGCAGCAGCATTGATTTTATAACACCTGTGATTGCTAGTCAAAAGCAAAGAAGAATTGTTTCAACCTCGAGTGTGCAAAAGGGGAGTGGACATTACACTACGTGTTTGCGGTGAAAATGCAAGAAGTTCTGAAAGGTGTCTATGAAAATATTGGTGAAGCGGGAAGTTTAAGTTCTCCTAAAACCCTTTCTAAAGTTGTCTCTGGCAGCACATTGAAAAAAGCAAAAGAGTATCTAGAGAATGAACCGATTTACACACTGCATCGGAATCACAGGCTTCGTGGCAAACAATATCGACAAACTAAAGCCTTTTTCCCTCTGCATATAATGCAAACGGATCTTTTAACTTTAGACGCAATTCAACGGCGTCACAATGCACCCAACAAATATATTCTGGTGGCAATCAGTGTCTCTTGTCATTATTCCTGTGCCATTCCATTAAGGTCAAAGAGAGGTGTTGAAGTTGTTTAGGCCATTGAAAGTATTCTTGAACAAGATGGCTATGGAAAAATTCAATCGGATCGTGGCAGTGAATTTGTTAATCCACAGGTACAAAGGGTTATATTGAAATATAACACATCACTTTATCACAGTCACAGCCCGATTAAGGCTGCATTGGCTGAACGATTAATAAGAACGATTCATCTGCTAATTTCAAGATATTGTACACTGAAAAATACATTTGCTTTCATTCATGATTTAGATAAAATTATGCGGAAATATAACCATAGACCCCATCGCTCTCTGTCCCACTCACTCCCTCGGAATATTCATTACAGTGATAATACATTTGATGCTTTTCTAAAGCAATATTCCAATGGTGAAAAAGAAAAAGAAAATGTGAAGAAGAAATTCAATGATGGTGATACTGTTCGAATTAATAGAACCACCAATATTTTTGAAAAGGGGAATTATTTATGGAGCACAGAAATTTTTAAAGTGTCGAAAATCCTGGACATCGAACCCACGACATATCAAATGCGAGACGCCAAAGATGATGAGATTTTTGGCGGTTTTTATGAATACGAACTGCAAAAAGTTAGAACCACAACTGAAATTTATCAAATTGAAAAGATATTAAAGAGTCGTACTCGCAGGGACAAGAGATAGTTGCTTGTTCGCTGGCTAGGATACAACTCAGGTTTTGATTCTTGGGTCAGTACTGGATACATTAACCATGTACAGTATATTCTTTATGACTTTCATTTCCAATTGTTCCGATCTTCTCTACAATGGCTAGAATAGAACAAGTGTTTTTTGGACGAACCTGACCTCCCCCAACAAATTTGACGACAATGGAAAGTCATAAGTGGCTCTGGTTGACTGCATTCTCAATAATACTTATGACATCCTGAGAAAGGATCGTAAATATGATATAAAAATTATACCCTATGATTGGCCGCTACCACCATCCTCAAGTGATCAAGAACAAATTCAAAAGATCAATTAGATGGATTATCCATATATTGAATTACCCTACGAGGAACTCACCTGTATGAATGATTTATGTCGTTCTATTAATAAAAGAATTTCCGCTCGTAAAAAAGGAGCTTTTCATTTCAACTATTCAAAGGAGGAGGGCAAGATCTACATTAGTTCACCTATTTTCAGCGAAAAGGTTATTCTAAATGATAATCTAAAGGATGTTCTTGGCTTTAAGCCCGATAAAATCAACGGTAAAAGTGCTGGAAACATTGATTTCATTTTTGCTGACTGCCTACCTGCCTTCTCCACAGAAAGTTGTATATTTTACTACACCTCATTTTAGGAAACATCTCGGGTCGGTAATTGAACCTTCCCCCACCTAAAAGTGCTTGAATGAAAAACCAATCGAGTACATATTCACCACTACAATATAAAGCATCTTCAATATATTCCCGTAAACACTTCCTATTTGGAACTCTGTCAGTTAACACTAATAACTGAATTAGGTGATCCCATAGCAATTTCAAAGGGTTTGGATGTGATTACATGCCATTTTCGTCCCATCGTTCAACAAGATGTCTAATAGAAAAGCGGTATTCATTTGTCCTGATATTGACTGCTATGTTAACAATCTTGGCCCAAGACGACAGGGCAATGGAATGGAATATTAAAAAGGTCGCTCGTCAATGTCTGGCTACGGTCTTGGCATTTGGTTTGCTAAGCTGTTTTGCTCTGCAGTACCTCTGGCTAGAAAATATCCTGTACCGGCTACGACAGATTTTGCATCCTCTACACTATACGATTGGGGATCTGGCAAGGATTTTCAAAAAAGTGCTTCTGACAATCTTAGGTCCAGTGTGCCAGCCCTTGGAGAGAGAATAAAACAAGATCGTAAAGGCTTAAAAAGGTCGGGAAACACTATATCACTCATCAGTCTCCACTCAGGTCTGAAACGAAAGACATCACCACTGTCAAAGAAAAGAAGGAAAAAGCCGAAACGTACTGTAAACAGAAGAAGAAGCCCCAGGAAGAAAATTGTTAGATCGAAACTGGATTTCTTTTCTTAAGATGTCCTACCTGCCGCATAAGGATTTCCAACCTTCAATCACCACCTCATTGAATCTATTCAATGATGAAAATGTCGATGTGAGTGTCAAGCATGGATACTATGAACAATTTTATCCACAACAACCCCTCTCTGATAATATCCACTTTCAAATTTATTCCAATGAAGACTACTCTATGGACATGTCTTCAACATTTATAGATTTACAAATGAAAGTCCGGAAATTCGATAATACAATGCCAATTCGGGCCGATGGAATATCCTATGAAATTGTATATTACATAATTTATTTCTTCAAATCAGTGTCTACATCAATGGCACGCTGGTGAGTACAAGCAATAATCTCTCAAATTATACAAGCTATATGTAATTCATGCTAATGACACCCAAGTCATATCAGGAATTGAGAGGCACCTCCAATGGATATGAATATATTACTTATGCTGATAGTAAAGATGCACTTAAAATGCTGCAACTAGTGAATTAAATCTAGTTGCAAAAAAATATCTCATGAAATATTTAATATACCCCAATGGCTGCCACCCAATGTTAAAGTGGATATAAAATTGACGCTTGCACCATCCAATTTCATATTGAGAAAAGAACTTGCTGCCAATCCTGATGTAAGTCTCTCCCTCACCTCGGCAATACTTCATGTACGCAAACAGCAGGTTATGAGTTCTGTTGCTTTGGCAGTGGAAAAACTGAGAGCCAATGGAAATAATATTAAACTACTTGTTCCTCATACAATCACCAATCAACATCATATTGCAATAGGATCACGCACCTTCACCGACTCATCCTTTATCAATGGCAAAATTCCATCAAAGATCACTTTATTATTTGTAGAAAGCGCCAGTGCAATAGGTTCATTGAATTGAAGCCCATATAAATTTGAAAAGTTTGGACTTTACTCTCTTGCCGGCAAAGAAAATGGCATCGCACTCAACAATATATCTTTTGATAACTCCTATAGAACATTGTATGAGTTGACCATGCAAACCCTAGATCATGATTCGCAACTATTTGAAAATGGTATAACCGAAGATATGTTTGCTAAAACGAATGGTATCATTGTATTGGATTTGTCTGGCACGCAGGATATGAGTATAGTACGTACGGGGAGTGTGCGTTTAGAGTGTACATTTGCCGATCCATTGGCTGAGAGTATTGCACTAATCTCACTAAATCAATATGAAACCTATTGGGAAATCCCTCCCGAAGGCAGTGTTCTACTAGACTTGGCGCCATGAAAACTAGTCAAATAATCAATGTATTTAATATGGATCCATAAATGTCACAGTACAAATCCTATTGTCTGCCCTCAGACTATCTTGCAAAAATTCAAAGTGCAAACAATAGCTTAATTATTGTTAATAGCAGTCCGTCGACTGTGCTGACGGGTCATTGGCTGTGCATCTTTCAAACAATGAAAACAATTGAATTTTTTGATCCTCTTGGTCTACCCTATACATTTTACACACCCCACATCAGCAACTATATTGAGAGCAGTGGAAAAACTATTATTCAAAATCGGAAGAGTGCAGGATCTAACGACTAAAAGCTGTGGCTTCCAGGCACTACTATATTTTGTGTTCCGATGTTGCGGCTATACTTACGAGCAGTTTCTCAACATTTATGTTGACAATCCACGTCTGAACGACTTTCTAGTGGAAAATATCCTCTCAGACCTATATAGTATTGATTTCAGTGCCTTACGAGTAAAGTGCTTAAAAAATGTTTGCGAATTTGTTTATTAATAAAATGCATATATACATATATATACAACAAATTGTTTAAATCTTCATTTTAGATTTCTTCTTTTTCGGTGTATAGGCAGCTGTAGTGATCCATTAATTCTGGTAAATCTTTTGAATTCACTGTATATTGATCATGATTCACTGCAAAGTCAGGGTCGCATTTTCAACAATATAATGTAACTTCACTCTTGTCATATCTCTTTGTATAGTCAATGATACTATCTGCATTCATATTATGAAATTCACGAGTTTCAATCTGTCTATTTGAAGCAATATCACATACAGTGTTTTCAAATGGTGAATCACATTCGGTAACAGCCAAATAAAAATCACTTGGGTTATAGTCATAATAGACAATGTTGTCACAACTATGACAAAGAAACCAAATTTTATTATTACCCCAACATTTTAATCTTAGACTTGACTCCTCTTCCTAGAATAATTTAAATTCACGACGATACCAATCTTATAGAGATAAACTAAAATCACGTTTGGGATTCTTTCCAATCATAGCGGGGTAAGTATTCTCCCATTGATCACATTTATCATAGTGACAATTAGAACATAGGTGCCCTCTAGGGTGATAGTAACAAATCTCTTCAAGATATGAATTATATACTTTAATATGTACTGCAGAGCCTCTATGTAATTTACATGGATTACATAATTTACAATTTTCAGTATAGTCATCAATAATTGTACAATTCACACATTGAGTCCAATTGCCAAGAGTGTACATGCACAATGGACATGTATAGAACATTTTTTGGTTCCCGATGTCAACTCTCTCACAGGCAAAACGAAACTGATCGTCATCGCTTGATAAATTCAGTGAAGGGAATGGGGAGAGGAGTAACTCTGTAACGTCTCCTCTTTCGAATGGTGGAGCCATCTACACTGAATCCATTGGCAATGTTTTCAAAAGTATATCCACAATATTTTCCTGCTTTGTTCCAATTAATATATCAATAGAATGACTATAAGCATTTGAGTCACATTTTAAAAGTTTCATACAATAGTCCAATGGGGGAGAATCAGTCCTCATTATATTGTCAAGTGTTCCCCGAGAGAATATCCTGCGTTGAAGTGATAACTCGAGAAAACCGTCGTCCTAAATCAAATGTCTTTCCATAAACACTAGGTTTGATGTAATTCTCTTTTTCTCAAATTTATTCATTTTTCAATCCTTTCACTCTGACTGCTGACTCCAGACTGACCCTGATTCATTAGCTCTAACTTAACCTAACCTGACCCGAAAAGAAAGGGAACATTTTCGATTTTGAAACAATTTTATTGAATAATTACAACAACAATAATACTAAGCATGTACAATTAGCGATAGAGTTTATTGTCTTCGATATGTTTCACTAATGCACTTAAAGCACATTGAAGTCTATTCACGTGTGCTATATCAACTTTTGCAGCGAAACATAATTGATCCACCATTTTAAATTTGCTCAAGGATATCACATATCTTGCATATACTTCATCCCATTCCAGATAAAGTCTTGATTCTCCCATAATTTCTAGCACAATATTTGATGCTCTATCATTATTGTCATCAACTCAACTGTTAATTTCTAAGATGTTAAATATTCCACTCGTCGTCATTAACACACAAATATATAACCAACTGAGTAACTTCAAACTGTTCTTCCCACTCTTTTGAATTCTATTCACACACTAATAGAAACTATAGCAAAAATCCTTTTCTTATTTTCTCTGCAAACCTTCACCGCTAATATGTAAGCGACCCTCTGATTGGTCTAGAAGTATATGTAAGTGAGCCTCTGATTGGTTAAGAAGGAAACACGTGATCCTGTTTCCTATTCCTGGATCTTAACATTCGCCCCTAGCGTGCACTTGGCCAAACAACAACAACAACAAAAACATTCTCGGAAACGTGTTCTCCCTGGGGATTCCATGCCCATATATGGTGTGGGCGTGGGACTGACATCACAGGTGTTCTCCCTAGGGACTCTATGCCCATATATGGTGTGCTGTTCGGACCTTTACCCCTCTTTCTACTAACAATTTAATTCCCTTTCGAATGGGCTATCACACCTCTCTCTATGATGCTTTGGCCACCCCCTAGCCCTTCTAGAAAAAAAAAAGAAAAAAATGGAGACAAAATCTGTGCTACCCATACAAAAAAGTCATTTTCCTTGGTATTCAAGGTGGGGGACTGTAATTATCCTACAATAGGTTTTAGACCATGCTCATTCCAATGGTGCCCTTTTTATTTCGCTTTGACACCATTTTCAAGGGGTTTCAGGCTCTTTTTTGAAATTACCATAAATTTTTTTTTGCAATAAACTTTTTCTTCTAAGATTAACCGAAACGACAGTTATTATTTCTGATTCAGTGTCAAATGACTATTTTTTCTCACTAGACAGTTTTTTTGAAAACGCGTTTTTTTAACTTTTGGTTACTATGGGGGGTGGTTCCCTCTTTACTAGGTTGCAGCTGCCGCTGCAACCATGATATCACCTACGCCAGTTCAAATCTTCAATTAATATTTTCGAATTTGGCTAGCCAAACATAATTGATTAAAACAAGGTAAGCTGTTACAAATTACCAAACCAAAAAAGTTTAACTCTCGGGGGGAGGGGTGGATGTAAGTAGTAAAGCATTAATAGATCCGACGAGTGATTGTGTAATATGACTTACCAGGGTCAGTCACCTATTACTACGAACGGTACATGCCTTACCAGACGGGTTTCTAAGGTAACACCCATTTTTAACAGTTTCAATTGCACAAGGAGACAGGTTTCTGGTGGGTGTAGAATTTGAGAGTTGATAAAGTGAAATTATTCTAGTTTTTTCTAAACCGGTATTTCCTATAACTTAATAAAGGGTTAAGGTGATTAGCGATTACGAGCGAGGATAGTACGAATTGTACGAATAACCCGGATGAATTAGTTGAAAATAAAGTTTTAAGAAGAAATGTCTGAAAAGTAACGATAGAATGACATTGTGTCTTGACCTCGCTTTACCTCTCCGATGTGGTCTGTATAATACACAAGTAATGTTTGAAAAGTATTGTCAATTTAAAAAGAAATGGCTGAAAGGTGTTTTTAGGGAGATGGGTTGCATGGAGGGTTGAGTTGCACGAGGGTTCAGTTAAAGGGGGTACAGTTACACGGGGGTTTAGTTAAATTGGGTTGAGTTGCACGAGGGTTCAGTTAAAGGGGGGTACAGTTACACAGGGGTTTAGTTAAATTGGGTCGAGTTGCACGAGGGTTCAGTAGCACGAGGGTTCAGTAGCACGAGGGTTCAGTAGCATGGGGATTCAGTTGTACAGGGTTTCGGTTATACAGGGGTTCAGTTACATGGAGGGTTCAGTTGCACGAGGGGGGATTTGCGAATTGGAGGAGATGGGATGATAGTGTACTGTATAATACACAAGTGATGTTTTGGAGAGTATTGTCAATTTAAAATAATTTGGAAATAAAAAAAAAAATTTAACAAGAAATGGGTGAAAAGTGTTTTGAGGGAGATGGGATTGCATGGAGGGTTGAGTTGCACGAGGGTTCAGTTAAAGAGGGTACAGTTAGACGGGGGTTTAGTTAAATTGGGTTGAGTTGCACGAGGGTTCAGTTAAAGGGGGTACAGTTACACGGGGGTTTAGTTAAATTGGGTCGAGTTGCACGAGGATTCAGTAGCACGGGGGTTCAGTAGCATGGGGATTCAGTTGTACAGGGTTTCGGTTATACAGGGGTTCAGTTACATGGAGGGTTCAGTTGCACGAGGGAGGATTTGCGAATTGGAGGAGATGGGATGATAGTGTACTGTATAATACACAAGTGATGTTTTGCAGAGTATTGTCAATTTAAAATAGTTTAGAAATAAAACAAATTTTAACAAGAAATGGCTGAAAAGTGTTTTGAGGGAGATGGGATTGCATGGAGGGTTGAGTTGCACGAGGGTTCAGTTAAAGGGGGTAGAGTTACAGGGGGGTTTAGTTAAATTGGGTTGAGTTGCACGAGGGTTCAGTAGCATGAGAGTTCAGTAGCACGGGGGTTCAGTTGTACAGGGTTTCGGTTATACAGGGGTTCAGTTGCATGGAGGGTTCAGTTAAAGGGGGTATAGTTACACAGGGGTTTAGTTAAATTGGGTCGAGTTGCACGAGGGTTCAGTAGCACGAGGGTTCAGTAGCACGGGGGTTCAGTTGTACAGGGTGTCGGTTAAACAGGGGTTCAGTTACATGGCGGGTCCCGTTGCACGGGGGTTGAGTTAAATGGGGCTTGAGTTCCACGAGAGTAGTGCTTTGTCGTGGTTCAGCTTGTCACAGTATTTAGTGAAAATAATGCTAAAAAGGGGGAAATTAAGTTTTGAGGGGGGTGTAAAAATGGTACTTATTTAATATCCCGGTAAACAAACGACTAGAAATGCTTCAGGAGAAATAGACTATTGCTTCTTTCTGAACTAATCAATATTCCTTGACTAATATTTTTTTTTATTTTTACTGTATTGCTATTATTCAAACCATTGCATTGTCTATGCCACATCAAACTAGCAAATAATTATCGTGGCTTTTTAGGTGTTCAATTTTTTTTTCAGTGTAATTAATAACATAAAAAAATGATGAAATTTAGATTTGGCTAAGCTCTATTTTGACTACTTTATATGAAGTGAGGGGGGTGGGGGCAAGTATTCAGTTAAAATAAAGCTCGGAAGGGGGAAAGTAAGTTGTGAGGGACGTGTAAACATGCTACTTATTTAATACCCCGGTAAACATTTGACTTGAAATGCTTCAGGAGAAATAGACTATTGCTTCTTTCTGAACTGTCTGGGGAGTGGGTGGGGGCAAGTATTTAGTAAAAATAATGCTAAAAAGGGGGAAATTAAGTTTCGAGGGGGGTGTAAAAATGGTACTTATTTAATATCACGGTAAACATACGACTAGAAATGCTATTGCTTCTTTCTGAACTAATCAATATTCCTTGACAAATATTTATTTTTTATTTTTACTGTATTGCTATTATTCAAAACATTGCATTGTCTATGCCACATCAAACTAGCGAATAATTATTGTGGCTTTTTAGGTGTTCAATTTTTTTTTAAGTGTAATTAATAACATAAAAAAATGATGAAATTTAGATTTGGCTAAGCTCTATTTTGACTACTTTATATGAAGTGAGGGGGTTGGGGGCAAGTATTCTGTTAAATTAAAGCTAGAAAGGGGCAAATTAAGTTTTGAGGGAGGGGTAAAAATGCTACTGATTTAATACCCCGGTAAACATTTGACTTGAAATGCTTCAGGAGAAATAGACTATTGCTTCTTTCCGAACTGTCCGGGGAGTGGGTGGGGGCAAGTATTTAGTGAAAATAATGCTAAAAAGGGAGAAATTAAGTTTTGAGGGGGGTGTAAAAATGGTGCTTATTTAATATCCCGGTAAACATACGACTAGAAATGCTTGAGGAGAAATAGCCTATTGCTTCGTTCTGAACTAATCGCAATTCCTTGACAAATATTCTTTTATTTTTACTTTATTGCTATTAGTCTTCACGATTACATGAATATACAGTGTATTTTCACGACTACAAGCCTGAGGCATGAATATACAGTCTGGTTTGACGATTATATTGCAAAAAGCGAGCAATCCTTTTATATTATATACCTATAGAGTGAACAAACACGTTTTGAGAGTATAATTGAGATTATATGACGCAGCCAGATGGGTTTTTGAAGCACTATCATCATAACATGTTTTTTTTTTTTTTTTTTTTTTTTTTTTTTTTTTTGGCAATTGACATTTTTTTCTGATAACAAGTACCATTCAATACGATCGTAGCTCTATGTTGGCTCGTTTTATATACTTCAGCTTGTCTATTCATTTGGGTTAAATAAAAATCTTGAATCCGGAAATTGAAAAAATAAGTATTTAAGCAAAATGTACGATGCTGCTAATTAAAGAAACATTTGACTTGAAATGCTTCAGGAGAAATAGACTATTGCTTTTTTCTGAACTGTCTGGGAAGTGGGTGGGGGCAAGTATTTAGTGAAAATAATGCTAAAAGGGGGGAAATTAAGTTTTGAGGGGGGTGTAAAAATGGTACTTATTTAATATCCCGGTAAACATACGACTAGAAATGCTTCAGGAGAAATAGACTATTGTTTCTTTCTTAACTAATCAATATTCCTTGACAAATTTTTTTTTTATTTTTACTGTATTGCTATTATTCAAACCATTGCATTGTCTATGCCACATCAAACTAGTGAATAATTATCGTGGCTTTTTAGGTGTTCAATTTTTTTTTCAGTGTAATTAATAACATAAAAAAATTATGAAATTTAGATTTGGCTAAGCTCTATTTTGACTATTTTATATGAAGTGAGGGGGTGGGGGCAAGTATTCAGTTAAAATAAAGCTAGGAAGAGGGAAATTAAGTTTTGAGGGAGGTGTAAAAATGCTACTTATTTAATACCCCGGTAAACATTTGACTTGAAATGCTTCAGGAGAAATAGACTATTGCTTCTTTCTGAACTGTCTGGGGAGTGGGTGGGGGCAAGTATTTAGTGAAAATAATGCTAAAATGGGGGAAATTAAGTTTTGAGGGGGGTGTAAAAATGGTACTTATTTAATATCCCGGTAAACATACGACTAGAAATGCTTGAGGAGAAATAGACTATTGCTTCGTTCTGAACTAATCGCAATTCCTTGACAAATATTCTTTTATTTTTACTTTATTGCTATTAGTCTTCACGATTACATGAATCTTTTTAGGTGTTCAATTTTTTTTTTCAGTGTAATTAATAATATAAAAAATGATGAAATTTAGATTTGAAGAAGCTCTATTTTCACTACTTTATATGAAGTGAGGGGTTGGGGGCAAGTATTCAGTTAAAATAAAGCTAGGAAGGGGGAAATTAAGTTTTGAGGGAGGTGTAATAATGCTACTTATTTAATACCCCGGTAAACATTTGACTTGAAATGCTTCAGGAGAAAGAGACTATTACTTCTTTCTGAACTGTCTGGGGAGTGGGTGGGGGCAAGTATTTAGTGAAAATAATGCTAAAGAGGGGGAAAATAGAAGCTGTTTCCAAAAGATTTAGGATTCATTAACATTTTTCAACTTTATTTATTTTTTTCTTTTTGTACATATCTTAAAATGTCAAAATATGCTTATGGTTCTAACAATTGTGCTCTATGATTGGTCAGAGACACGAAGTGGCTTTCACACTGGAGGTTTTATGACTCCTCCCCACAATGAATTCAGATGGTTTTAGCACTCATCTCACTACCCATAACTCCATTCAACCTTGAGCGAAGGTATAAAAGTTTGATGAAGTATTTCTCTACTTTACAACTACATTAATAGCCTCCAAGATGATAGGACTGTATGACACATAATTTATCGGATTAAAAAAATCATCTTGTGGTGTTATATTTAAATGTGCTTTTTTATTATTGTCTATGGATCTTGAAGAAATTGACTGTTATCATTGGATAGTGAACTATAATCTGTTTGCGTATGATAAAAGCTTGTGGAGTACTACGTTACGTTATATAAACAGACTGGGATTCTATGATAGAGTGATTACACCACTTAATAATACTGGTCAGGAACTGAGAAATGTTCAGGAGGAAGTCAGTGAAACTTGCAGCTTTTTCGGGATTGAAGAACTCTACGTAAAGGGTAATGTACCTACAGATAAAGTTTTAATTCAAAAGTGCGACCCTAGGATTCCAATTTCCAAACTAGAAGAATTTAAGTTTCCTAAATTTGAAGGGGGTTATCACCGTCCTGAAGACGAGGTTAGGTTCTTCGCGCAGTGGATACTTAAGGAGATACCTGATCATGATAAATCCATAAGACATGGTAAAAAAAAAAACTATTCTATATCATGGGATCATCGTTTCTGGATGTTTAAGTGTTAACTCTAAGTACTATTTTTATGTAAATATGTGTTTTTTTTTGTTTTTGTTTTTCTCAAAAAAAAATCTGTTAATACGTTTAAGCAATAAATATATTTAAGCTTAAACCGTCTTTATTCTTTATAATAGTTTTATTAATTTCTTTAAATTATGAAGAAATTGTAAGTAAGTAACAATGGCTTTCTTGAATTCGCTTCCTCGACACAGTACAGATAATTAATTCAAGAAATCATAATAAAATCGCAAGTAAGTAATAAAGTCTTTATTGTTTTCACCTATTGGATACACAATACTGAAATTTCATTCAAGAAATTATGAAGGAATTGTAAATAGGTAACAAACTCATTCTTGAAGTCACCTCTTATATGCACAATGCAGAAATTTCATTTAAGAAATTATCAAAAATTGTAAGTAAGTAGCAAATTCTTTCTAGAATTTGCCTCCTTGATAAATAAAAAAGACATTTTATTCAAGAAATTACGAAAAAATTCTAAGTAAGTAACAAACTCTTTTTTGAAGTTACCTCGGGGATACAAAATGCAGAAATTTCATTTAAGTAACTATCAAAAATTGTAATTAAATATCAAATTATTTCTCGAATTCCCCTCCTGGATCAATAAAAAAGACATTTCATTCAAGAAATTATGACAAAATTCTAAGTAAGTAACAAACTCTTTCTTGAAGTTACCTCATGGATACATAATGCAGAAATTTCATTTAAGAAATTATGAAAGAATTGTAAGCAAGTAAAAAACTCTTTCATGAAGTCACCTCGTGGATACACAATGCAGAAATTTCATTAAATAAATTATGAAAATATTGTAAGTAAGTAGCAAATTCTTTCTTGAATTCACCTGCTGGATAAACAAAAAGACATTTCGTTCAAGAAATTATCAGAAAATTCGTAGTAAGTAACAAACTCATTATTGTTTTCACGACTTAGTTGCACGATGTAGAAATTTAATTCAATAAATTACGAAAAAAATCTCTGTAAGTAACAATTTATTTCTTAAAGTCACCTCTTGGATGTACAATACGGAAAATTTCATTCAATAACCTATAAAAAAAATGTAGTCAAGTAACAAACCCTTTCCCGAAGTCAACTCCCGGATACACAATGCAGAAAATGCCTATAAGAAATTGTAAGAAAGTGTATGTAAGTCAGAAATTCATTCTTGTATTTGTCTCATAGATCAACAAAAAATATTCATTTAGTTCAAGAAACGTGCGCGCACGTATCCTCGTCTAAATTTACCTTAAAAAAATGAAATAAAGCTATGTCGACTTTGCATATTTTATTCAACATATCCGAGAAAGCGCTGGAGGGGGGGCATTCCTGTCAAATTTGGGAAGAAATTGTCAGGTATGGGACTCGAACCCACGATCCAGTATGGGGACCAGATACTAAGTCTAGCGCCTTAACCACTCGGCCAATCTGACAATGGGTGTTGTTTAAAAAACCAGTCTGGTTGAAAACGTGGAGTTTTCGTACTGGTCACTTTTTTACAATGTGTAGGAATCAGTGGGGAATTCCCGCTCGATAGGAAAGGTGCCAAGGAAAGGCAAGCAAATAACATGTAGTTTCAAAACGTGTTTAATCACGTGTAGAGGTCCCATAGAATGAAATTTCTGTATTGTGCATGCAAACGGCAAATTCAAGAATAATTTTTTTTTACTTACTTAAAATTTTGTCATAATTTCTTGAGTGAAATGTCTTTTTTTTGTATCCAAGAGGTGAAATCAATTAAGAGTTTGTTACTTACTTTCCTTTTTTTATAATTTTTTGAATTAATTCTTCATCGTGTATCTAAGTCGTGAAAACAATAAAGAGTTTGTTACTTACTTAGAATTTTGTCATAATTTCTTGAACGAAATGTCTTTTTGTTTATCCAGCAGGCGAATTCAAGAAAGAATTTGCTACTTACTTACAATATTCTCATAATTTCTTTAATGAAATTTCTGCATTGTGTATCCATGAGGTGTATTCAAGAAAGAGTTTGTTACTTGCTTACAATTTTTTCGTAATTTCTTAAATGAAATATCTGTATTGTGCATTCAGGAGGAGGATTCAAGAAACAGTTTGTTACTTACTTATAATTTTGTCATAATTTCTTGAATGAAATGTCTTTTTTATTTATCCAGGAGGCGAATTCAAGAAAGAATTTGCTACTTACTTACAATTTTTGATAATTTCTTAAATGAAATTTCTGCGTTGTGTATCCATGAGGTAACTTCAAGAAAGGATTTGTTACTGATTTAGAATTTCGTCATAATTTCTTGAATGAAATGACTTTTTTTTGTTTATCCAAGAGGCGAATTCAAGAAAGAAATTTCTACTTACTTACAATTTTTGATAATTTCTTAAATGAAGTTTCTGCATTGTGTATCCAAGAGGTGACTTGAGGAAAGAGTTTGTTACTTGCTTACAATTTTTTCAGAATTTATTGAATGAAATTTCCGTATTGTGTATCCAAGATATGACTTTAAGAAAGAAATTGTTACTTACTGAGAATTTTTTCATAATTTCTTGAATAAAATTTCTACATCGTGTATCTAAGTCGTGAAAACAATAATGAGTTTGTTACTTACTAGGAATTTCTCCATAATTTCTTGAACTAAATGTCTTTTTGTTTATCAAGCAGGTGAATTATAGAAAGAATTTACAACTTACTTACAATTTTTTCATAATTTATTTCATGAAATTTCTGAATTGTGTATCCACGAGGTGACTTCAGGAAAGAGTTTTTTACTTGCTTACAATTTTTTCATAATTTCTTAAATGAAATTTCTGCATTATGTATCCATGAGGTAACTTCAAGAAAGAGTTTGTTACTTACTTAGAATTTTTTCATAATTTCTTGAATGAAATGTCTTTTTTATTGATCCAGGAGGCGAATTCAAGAAAGAATTTGCTACTTACTTACAATTTTTGATAATTTCTTAAATGAAATTTCTGCATTGTGTATCCATGAGGTAACTTCAAGAAAGAGTTTGTTACTTACTTAGAATTTTGTCATAAGTTCTTGAATGAAATGCCTTTTTTATTTATCCAGGAGGCGAATTTAAGAAAAAATTTGCTACTTACTTACAATTTTTGATAATTTCTTAAATGAAATTTCTGCATTGTGCATACAAGAGGTGACTTCAAGAATGAGTGTGTTACCTATTTACAATTCCTTCATAATTTCTTGAATGAAATTTCAGTATTGTGTATCCAATAGGTGAAAACAATAAAGACTTTATTTCTTACTTGCGATTTTATTATGATTTTCTTGAATTAATTATCTGTATTGTGTCCAGGAAGCGAATTCAAGAAAGCCATCGTTTCTTACTTAAAATTTCTTCATAATTTAAAGAAATTAATAAAACTATTCTAAAGAATAAAGACGGTTTAGGATTAAAGATATTTATTGCTTAAACGTATTAAAAGTTTTTTTTTTTGAGAAAAAAAAAAAAAACACAAAAAAAAACAACAACACATATTTACATAAAAATAGTACTTAGAGTTCACACTTAAACATCCAGAAACGATGAACCCATGATATAGAAGTTTTTTTTACCATGTCTTATGGATTTATCACGATCAGGTATGTCCTTAGGTATCCACTGCGCGAAGAACCTAACCTCGTCTTCAGGACGGTGATAACCCCCTTCAAATTTAGGACACTTAAACTCTTCTAGATTCAAAAGTTGAAACCTAGGGTCGCACTTTTGTATTAAAACTTTATCTGTAGGTACATTGCCTTTTACGTAGAGTGCTTCAACCCTGAAAAAGCTGCAAATTTCACTGACTTTCTCCTGAACATTTCTCAGTTCCTGACCAGTATTATTAATTGGTGTAATCGCTCTATCATAGAATCCCAGTCTATTCATATAACGTAAAGTAGTACTCCACAAGCTTTTATCATACTC
The DNA here is from genome assembly GCF_049724085.1 of Artemia sp. Qi Xiang Cuo. Lineage (NCBI taxonomy): Eukaryota > Metazoa > Arthropoda > Branchiopoda > Anostraca > Artemiidae > Artemia > Artemia sp. Qi Xiang Cuo. The sequence goes on along the minus strand of NC_142799.1, from coordinate 53,614,052 downwards.
AAACAGATTATAGTTCACTATCCAATGATAACAGTCAATTTCTTCAAGATCCATAGACAATAATAAAAAAGCACATTCAAATATAACACCACAAGATGATTTTTTTAATCCGATAAATTCGGTGTCATACAGTCCTATCATCTTGGAGGCTATTAATGTAGTTGTTAAGTAGAGAAATACTTCATCAAACTTTTATACCTTCGCTCTAAGTTGAATTGAGTTATGGGTAGTGAGATGAGTCCTAAAACCATCTGAATTCATTGTGGGGAGGAGTCATAAAACCTCCAGTGGGAAAGCCACATCGTGTCTCTGACCAATCATAGAGCACAATTGTTAGAACCATAAGCATATTTTGACATTTTAAGATATGTACAAAAGAAAAAAATAAATAAAGTTGAAAAATGTTAATGAATCCTAAATCTTTTGGAAACAGCTTCTATTTTCCCCCTTTTTAGAATTATTTTTACTAAATACTTGCCTCAACTCACTCCACAGAAAGTTCAGAAAGAAGCAATAGTCTATTTCTCCTGAAGCATTTAAAGTCAGATGTTTACCGGGGTATTAAATAAGTAGCATTTTTACACATCCCTCAAAACTTAATTCCCCCCTCCTAGCTTTATTTTAACTAAATACTTGCCCCCACCCCCCTCACTTCATATAAAGTAGTCAAAATAGAGCTTAGCCAAATCTAAATTTCATCATTTTTTATTTTATTAATTACACTGAAAAAAAAATTGAACACCTAAACAGATTCATGTAATCGTGAATACTAATAGCAATAAAGTAAAAATAAAAGAATATTTGTCAAGGAATTACGATTAGTTCAGAACGAAGCAATAGTCTATTTCTCCTCAAGCATTTCTAGTCGTATGTTTACCGGGATATTAAATAAGTACCATTTTTACACCCCCTCAAAACTTAATTTCCCCCTTTTTAGCATTATTTTCACTAAATACTTGCCCCCACCCACTCCCCAGACAGTTCAGAAAGAAGCAATAGTCTATTTCTCCTGAAGCATTTCAAGTCAAATGTTTACCGGGGTATTAAATAAGTAGCATTTTTACACCTCCCTCAAAACTTAATTTCCCCCTTACTAGCTTTATTTTAGCTGAATACTTGCCCCCACCCCCCTCACTTCATATAAAGTAGTCAAAATAGAGCTTAGCCAAATCTAAATTTCATCATTTTTTTATGTTATTAATTACACTGAAAAACAAAAATTGAACACCTAAAAAGCCACGATAATTATTCGCTAGTTTGATGTGACATAGACAATGCAATGTTTTGAATAATAGCAATACAGTAAAAATAAAAAAAATATTTGTCAAGGAATATTGATTAGTTCAGAAAGAAGCAATAGTCTATTTCTCCTGAAGCATTTCTAGTCGTATGTTTACCGGGATATTAAATAAGTACCTTTTTTACACCCCCTCAAAACTTAATTTCCCCCTTTTTAGCATTATTTTCACTAAATACTTGCCCCACCCACTCCCCAGACAGTTCAGAAAGAAGCAATAGTCTATTTCTCCTGAAGCATTTCAAGTCAAATGTTTCTTTAATTAGCAGCATCGTACATTTTGTTTAAATACTTATTTTTTCATTTTCCAGATTCAAGATTTTTATTTAACACAAATGAATAGACAAGCTGAAGTATATAAAACAAGCCAACATAGAGCTACGATCGCAATGAATGGTACTTGTTATCAGAAAAAAAAAAAAAAAAAAAAAAAATGTTATGATGAAAGTTCGTCAAAAACCCAACAGGCTGCGTCATACAATCTCAATTATACTCTCAAAACGTGTTTGTTCACTCTATAAGTATATAAAATAAAAGGATTGCTTACTTTTTGCAATGTAATCGTCAAACCACACTGTATATTCATGCCTTAGGCTTGTAGTCGTGAAATTACACTATATATTCATGTAATCGTGAAGATAAATAGCAATAAAGTAAAAATAAAAGAATATTTGTCAAGGAATTACGATTAGTTCAGAACGAAGCAATAGTCTATTTCTCCTCAAGCATTTCTAGTCGTATGTTTACCGGGATATTAAATAAGTACCATTTTTACACCCCCATCAAAACTTAATTTCCCCCTTTTTAGCATTATTTTCACTAAATACTTGCCCCCACCCTCTCCCCAGACAGTTCAGATAGAAGCAATAGTCTATTTCTCCTGAAGCATTTCAAGTCAAATGTTTACCGGGGTATTAAATAAGTAGCATTTTTACACCCCCCTCAAAACTTAATTTCCCCCTTCCTAGCTTTATTTTAACTGAATAATTGCCCCCACCCCCCTCACTTCATATAAAGTAGTCAAAATAGAGCTTAGCCAAATCTAAATTTCATCATTTTTTTATGTTATTAATTACACTGAAAAAAAAAATTGAAGGCCTAAGAAGCCACGATAATTATTCGCTAGTTTGATGTGGCATAGACAATGCAATGTTTTGAATAATAGCAATACAGTAAAAATAAAAAAAATATTGGTCAAGGAATATTGATTAGTTCAGAAAGAAGCAATAGTCTATTTCTCCCGAAGCATTTATAGTCGTATGTTTACCGGGATATTAAATGAGTATCATTTTTACACCCCCTCAAAACTTAACTTCCCCCTTTTTAGCATTATATTCACTAAATACTTGCCCCCACCCACACCCCAGACAGGTCAGAAAGAAGCAATAGTCTATTTCTCATGAAGCATTTCAAGTCAAATGTTTACTGGGGTATTAAATAAGTAGCATTTTTACACCTCCCTCAAAACTTAATTTCCCCCTTCCTAGCTTTATTTTAACTGTATACTTGGCCCCCCCTCACTTCATATAAAGTAGTCAAAAGAGAGCTTAGCCAAATCTAAATTTCATCATTTTTTTATGTTATTAATTACACTGAAAAAAAAAATTTGAACACCTAAAAAGCCACGATAATTATTCGCTAGTTTGATGTGGCATAGACAATGCAATGTTTTGAATAATAGCAATACAGTAAAAAAAAAATATTTGTCGAGGAATATTGATTAGTTCAGAAAGAAGCAATAGTCTACTTCTCCTGAAGCATTTCTAGTCGTATGTTTACCGGGATATTAAATAAGTACCATTTTTACACCCGCCGCAAAACTTAATTTCCCCCTTTTTAGCATTAGTTTCACTAAATACTGTGGCAAGCTGAACCACGACAAAGCACTACTCTCGTGGAACTCAAGCCCCATTTAACTCAACCCCTGTGCAACTGAATCCCCCATGTACCTGAACCCCTTTTTAACCGAAACCCTGTACAACTGAACCCCCGTGCTACTGAACCCTCGTGCAACTCGACCCAATTTAACTAAACCCCCGTGTAACTATACCCCCTTTAACTGACCCCGCGTGCAACTGAACCCTCCAAGTAACTGAACCCCTGTATAACCGAAACCCTGTACAACTGACCCCCCGTGCTACTGAACTCTCATTCTACTGAACCCTCGTGCAACTCCACCCAATTTAACTAAACCCCCGTGTAACTGTACCCCCTTTAACTGAACCCTCGTGCAACTCAACCCTCCATGCAATCACAACTCCCTCAAAAAACTATTTAGCCAGTTCTTGTTAAATTTGTTTTTATTTATAAACTATTTTAAATTGACAATACTCTCCAAAACATCACTTGTGTATTATACAGTACACTATCATCCCATCTCCTCCAATTCGCAAATCCCCCCTCGTGCAACTGAACCCTCCATGTAACTGAACCCCTGTATAACCGAAACCCTGTACAACTGAATCCCCATGTTACTGAACCCTCGTGCTACTGAATCCTCGTGCAACTCGACCCAATTTAACTAAACCCCCGTGTAACTGTACCCCCTTTAACTGAACCCTCGTGCAACTCAACCCAATTTAACTAAACCCCCGTGTAACTGTGCCTCCTCTAACTGAACCCTCGTGCCACTCACCCCTCAATGCAGAACATCTCCTTCGACACACTTTTCATCCATTTCTTTTTTTTATATTTATTTATAAAATATTTTAAATTGACAATACTCTCCAAAACATCACTTGTGTATTATACAGTACACTATCACTCCCATCTCCTCCAATTCGCAAATCCCCCCTCGAGCAACTGAACCCTCCATGTAACTGAACCCCTGTATAACCGAAACCCTGTACAACTGAATCCCCATGTTACTGAACCCTCGTGCAACTCCACCCAATTTAACTAAACCCCCGTGTAACTATACCCCCTTTAACTGAACCCTCGTGCAACTCAACCCAATTTCACTAAACCCCCGTGTAACTGTACCCCCTGCTACTGAACCCTCGTGCAACTCAACCCTCCATGCAACCCATCTCCCTCAAAACACTTTTCAGCCATTTCTTTTTAAATTGACTATACTTTTCAAACGTTACTTGTGTATTATACAGACCACATCGGAGAGGTAAAGCGAGGTCAAGGCACAATGTCATTCTATCGTTACTTTTCAGACATTTCTTCTTAAAACTTTATTTTCAACTAATTCATCCGGGTTTTTCACAAGCAATTCGCACTATCCTCGCTCGTGATCGCTAATCACCTTAACCTATTATTAAATTATAGGAAATACCGGTTTAGAAAAAACTAGAATAGTGTCATAATTTCATTTTATCAACTCTCAAATTCTATACCCACCAGAAACCTGTCTCCTTGTACAATTGAAACTGTTAAAAATGGCTGTTACCTCAGAAACCCGTCTGGTAAGGCATGTACCGTTCGTAGTAATAGGTGACTGACCCTGGTAAGTCATATTACGCAATCACTCGTCGGATCTATTAATGCTTTACTACTGATGTACTTTAGCAACTTCCTTAGACATCAAATTCTAAGCCTCCTTTACCCTAGTTACATTACGGAACTCTTTATGATACCCTTTTGACTACTCAAACTTCAAAAAATAAAATTAAAACATTGAAATTTACTATCTTAATAGTAGCCTCAATTCATTAAAATTATCACAATTATCAATATAACTATATATCCTTAGTTATATATCCCGTTCCTGAAATATTACGCATAGGCCTACTGACAAACTAGATGAAAACAGTGTCTTTTGATTTAGTACAGCATCCTCCGTCTACATACCTTGAAAGTTTCAGAGTAATACCCAAAGCTGTTCCTAAGATTTTCAAGACATGCCCTTTTAACAGCCTGATGCAGATAATGTCTGTCGATTTAATTCAATATTCCCAAGAATTTAATATAATTAGTTGTTTGTGAGATATTACAGATATGCCGTTTGACAACATAAATGTACATAATGTCTTTTGATTCAGTTTAAAATTCCCCGCAACATGTCCAGATGGGGCTCAACTTTCCTAGCCATTCCTTAGATATTGCAGATACGCTCTTTTGACTACTTGGATGCACATAATGTATTTTTGTTTCGTTTAACACCCCTCTCAACATTACCTCGCATTTTCAACTTAATAGTCTTAAAAGATAATACAAATACGCCCTTTGACAACTTGGACGTAAATAATGTCTTCTAATTTAGCTCAAAATCCTCCTTAAAATTCAATAAAATACAATTAGCCATGTTTGAGATATAGCAGATACGCCCTTTTGGGATCCTGAATAAACATAGAGATTCAGCCTAATATGACCCTCGACATTCTCTTAGCTGTTCCTCAGATATTGCCAATACGCCATTTCGACTACCTGGACACACATAGCTTTCTGATTTACCCCAACCTCTCTTTCAATATCCTTAGCCGTTCCTAAGCTACAGCAGACATACCCTTTTGACAACCTAAATGAACACACCGTCTCTTGATTTAGCCTTATACTCCCCATCAACATTTCTTGAAAGCTCGGCGTAATACCAATAGCCATTCCTGAGCTATTGAAGATACGGTCTTTCGACAACATGGGTGAACATAGCACCGCTCGATTTATTTTTACATCCCCTTAATATACTCTGAAAGTTTCAACTTAGTACCCTTAGCCGTTTATGAGCTATTGCAGATACGTCCTTTTGAGGACCTGGGTGAAAATAGTGTTTTTTATTTAGTTTTACATCCTTCTCAGCATGTCGTGAAATTTTCAACTCAATACTCTCGGCTGTTTGAGACATTGCAAATGCGCTCTTTCGACAACCTGTATGCACATAGTGTGTTTTGATTTAGTTAAACGCCCCCCCCCAACATGCCCAGAAAGCTTCTAATTAATACACCTACTCTTTTTGGAGACACAGGATTAAACATACCCTTCCCCCTAACCAATGCTAAAACTACATGTAAACGATGGGCAAATTGCATAATTTACAGTCATTGTCCCAGGAGATTTGGGTGATCATCTCGTTCCTGGAGGCTTAGTTATCGGATTTTCGACTATTTTGAACAACATAGCTATCTCAAAATTTGTACCATTTGTCTTTGGGGGTTAAGGAGGGAGATGGGTGGGCCAAAGACGGGCATTGGATGGGGATAGTTACTTTCGGATCACTTTGAATCTTAAAAGGGCACTAGAACTTCCAATTTCCCTTGACGAGTTTAACCTAAAGCGTATTCGAATCCGAAGATATGGCTTTGGATCCCCTGTTTTGTACAAAGTATTCAAATCTGGATTCCTATTCTATGACCAGGGCTCCAAATCCTGCTTTAAGTCAAAATGATAGCATAAGAATTCGAATTCTAAGCAGAGAGAAAAAAAGACTTTTGCTTACGATAACCTTACTTACAGTCACAACTTTTCATTTAAAATAAGTTTCTTAAATATATTCTTCCTGCTAATTTACAACCGTTCTTTTAATCACAGTAAATCCTCTATTTTTGGAGGTCAATCTCGGTTCTTCTTACACAAGCAGTTCCTTCGGCAATTAAAAAAAAACCTTTACTTGGGACATGGAAGATATCAAATAATCTTCCAAGCGTAAAACCACCACAAATCCCTATCAATAAAGGACACCCTAGACGGTCAATCATTTTGATCAAAAACTTCCGTCAATCAATTGATTAAAGCAGGATTGACTGTCTAGGAACCTGCTTGACGCTTGAGTCAAGATGGTGATTGATGGTGATTGATAGAAAGTTTGAATGACTCAATCGCTTCTAGACGGTCAATCATGCTTTAATCAATTGATTGACTGAACCTTTTGATCAAAATGATTGACCGTCTAGGGTGTCCTTAATAAATGAAACTCAAAACGAACAGAAATTACAATAAACAGCCGAGCCAAACTCAAAACGATTAATATGAGTAGGACTGATAACCCCCATGCCTTCTCAAGACCAGAACATAATTTGCATTTTACTGAAAAAAAAAGAAATGACAGTTTAATTGACATATACTGATATTTATTCCTTAAAGTTTTGATAATTTTTATTGATGAAAAAAGAAAGTGAAAACATTTAAAAATTTTTTTCAGTAAATCGCAAATTATGTTCTGGTCTTGAGAAGGCACGGGGGTTATCAGCTCTACTCGTGTCAATTTTTGCATGTTTTGATTTGACCCGGCTATTTATTGTAATTTCCTTTTCTTTGAAAAATTTATTTTGTGGAAAGTTTTTAAAAGTAAATTCTGTTCATTTCTTATTGACATAGTCTTTTCCATGAGAATTTTTTTTTATATCTTTTCAGTTTTTTTTTTATAAGAATCCATAGTTTGGGTTGCTTTTTGTATGTTGGAGAAACTTCTTCAACAATTTATAATCCTGACACAAACAGTATTTTTTAGATTGATTTAAAAAACCTTTGAAGTTAACCTGAAATAGAAAACTTAATATCATTCCCAAAAGATTCTATCTATGCTCTTTGACAACCTGGATACACCTACAGTCTTTTTTTTATTTAAATTGCAAGAGAAGTAGTAATAGTAGTAACCCCAGAAGTTTCAACTTAATACCCTCTGTCGTTCTCGATATGGTGCTGAGGTGTCTTACTGACAACCATAACCACAATGCCTTTTGATTTAGTTTAAAGCGACATGTAATTTTAAAGCATAATGGATCAATTGCATAATTGTGGGGGTTGAGATACCCAATATCCCTAAAGACATAGTTGCTGGATCGTTCTACTATGCTGAACAAAATGGCTGTCTCAAAATTTTGATTGGATGCAATTGGAAAAAGAATGGGCTTGAGAGAAGGGCTGCTTGCCCTTCAACCTCTTTTTACTCTTAAAACGGTACCACAGCCTTTAGTTGGAATCGAATTAGCTCCATTGAAAGTTTCAATAATATTTCTAGCTATTATAGAGTGTTACTACATATGTACCCTTTTGAAAACCTGCATGCATACAGTTTTTTAATACCCTTAGCTTATACAGTAGCAATAGTTGTAGCAGCATTAGTACCAGTATGCGTATAGCACCTTTGGTTACTTCAACACCCCCTCCAAAACACACTGAAAGTTTCGGATTATACCATCAACCGCTCCTAAAGCCTTTCTGATGCGTCCGCTTGACAACCTGTGTGGGTATAGTTTGTTCCGAATTAGTTCCATAAATTTTTAGTTCCGTATATAGTTCCTAACGTACCTAACGATTAACGAAGTACCTAACGATTTTAGGAAAACCTTAATTAAGCCCCTTTATAAGAAAGGTGATAAAAGTGAGTGTGGTAATTATCGAGGCATTAGTCTGGTCTCTGTAGGTAGTAAATTACTTAGTAGTATGATACTTTTTAGACTGATAGATGCCATAGACAAAGTTTTAAGAGAAGAACAGTGCTGTTTAAGAAAAGGTAGAGTATGTGTCGACAAAATTTTCACTCATATGCTAATAATGGAGAATTGCGTGAATTTTCAAACACCTTTAGTCCTCAGCTTTGTAGATTATGAGCAAGCGTTCGATTCTGTTGATAGAAGAGCCTTAGCAAAGGCTTTATCCTTGTATGGTATACCAGACAAATAAATTAAAGTGATTAATGTTATGTACGAGAATAATACTGCTGCGGTTAATGTAGGAAATAAGGTTAGCAGCTGGTTTTGTATTAAATCAGCAGTTAAGCAGGGTTGTGTTCTATCCCCCTTTATATGGATAACTTTGATTGACTTTGTTTTAAGGAGCACAGGAAAGGCAATGGGAGACCACGGAATCAAATGGGGAGGAAAATGTCTCCTGGACTTGGATTATGCTGATGATTTAAGCATAATAGATGAAAGTGTGAGCAAAATGAATGAAGTTTTAGAGGTTTTGCGAGTTCAGGGTGCTCGGAGTTGTTTGAAAATTGATGTCAGGAAGACTAAGTCACTAAGGCTAGGAATAAGTGAAGATGAAAAGGTGGCATTGGGTAATGAAAAGATTGATCAGGTGGGCAGCTTCACTTATCTTGGTAGTATTATTAGTAAAGATGGTGGGAGCAGTGAAGATGTTAAATATAGAATAGCCAAGGCTCAGGGTGTTTTTTCACAGTTAAAAAAAAGTCTTGAAGAACAGGAAGATAAGTCTGCAAACCATGATTAGAATATTAGAAGCTACAGTGATGACAGTGGTCAAATATTGCTCTAAAGCATGGGCGCTCCAAAAAGCGGGTGATGATTTGCTAGATTTTTTACAGAGAAATTGCTTAAGGATTGTTCTGGGTACCCGGCTGATTGACCGTATTTCAAACAATAGGCTATACGAAAAATGTGGTTCAATACCGCTCTCTAGGGCTATAATGAAAGAAAGGTTGAGGTGGTTAGGGCACGTTGTGCGGATGACATATTGCCGAAGATTATTCTTTTCGGCCAACCTTCTAGGGCTAAACGGAAAGCAAGTCGCCCCCGTCTGGGGTGGGAGGACGTCATAAAGAAAGATTTACAGGAAATGGGAACTTCGTGGGCGGATGTAAAAAGCTAGGCTTTGAATAGATTGGGATGGAGGAGGAGCGTGCGTAGCTGTGTTGGCCTCAGGCGGCTTGGTGCTGCGGTGAGTTGTTAGTAGTAGTAGTATATAGTTCCTATATATCCCAAATTTTTCACCTTAATATCATTACCTTTAATAGTAGTAGTACTCAAACTCCAGTAGAATTAATTGTAGTAGTCTAAGCTTTAGTGGCAGTAGTAGTAAAAGCAGTATTAATAATAGTAGCAGTAGTAGTACGAGTAGAAACAGTAGCATTAAGATACAAATATTTTCTTTTGATTAGTTCAACATCTTTCACAACAAGCCCTGTTAGTTTTAACTTCACACACCAAACTGGTCCTAAGATATTGCTGTTACCTCCTTTTAACAACCTGCATACAGATGGCATGTTTTGATTCAGTTCACCTTACCCTCAAAATTCCTTGAAAATTTCAACTTCATGCCCTTAGGCATATTTGTAATAGTAGTCACAGTAGTAGTATTGATATTGCTAGTAATGCTATTGAGATACGCTATTTTGACAATGTGCATGCACATAGCAACTTTTGATTTAGGTAAAATTTCCTCTCAATACTATAAACGGAGTAGTGTGGTAGTAGTAGTAGTTGTAGTTAATATACTCAGTTATTCCTGTATTGTACTCTTTTGACAATCCGTACACACATGACGTGTTTTGATTTAGTTCAATACTCCCCTCAACATTCTCTGAAAGACACACCTGATTGCCCTTCGTCTTTTTGGAAAGTAAAGTTCAAACATGCATACCTTTCTCAATAGCATATACTATATGTGAACAATGAACGAATTACCTAACTTACAACCCTTACCCTGAGGACTGTGGGGAGATTGACATCCCCAAAGACATAATTACTGGACCTTTCAACAATTCTGAACAAAATAGCTCTCTTAAAATTTCAATCGGATATGTTTTGAGGAATGATACGCTTGGGGGGGGGGGGGCGTGACTGCCCGCCATTCGCTTTTGACTCTCAAAAGGGTACTCCCGACTTCTAATCGAATGAGCTCCATCCGATCCAAAGTTTATACGACCACCCGTTCCATAAAAAACTTATATGCCCCGGGGCATAACTTACAGCCCTTGCTCATGGGTTCTGGGGGAATTGTGTCCATCCTAAAGACATTGTTATATGATTTTTGGACTATTGGTAACAAAATGAGCATCTCACAATTTCAATTGAATGCGTTTCGGGAAAAGAAGATGTCAGGGAAGGGGGATGGCTAGTTGCTCTCCATCATCTTTGACTCTTAAAAGGGAACTAGAAATAGACTTTTCCAATGAAAAGAGTATCTTCTAAAGCTCATTCGACCCCTCCTTCCATAAAAACCTTATATGCCCTCAGGACATAACTTAAAACCTTTGCGTTGAGGGCTGTGGGGGGTTGTCATTCTCAAAGACATAATTTCCATACCTTTCAACTACGTTCAACAAAATGGCTATCTCAAAATATTGTTTAGTTGTGTTTTCAAAATGGATGAGCGTGGGGAAATGGGGTTTGTTGCCCTCCAATCACATTTGACTATTAAAAAGGACACTAGCCCTTTCAATTTCCAATCGAACGAGCTATTGCATTGCCTTTGATAAGAAACTTTTCTATAAGTTCTAAAATACTTTAGCGTAACGAGCGAGGTAATGAGGAGGGGGCAACCCCGCTCACATTCAGAATAATTTTTGTTCTTTTTAATCTTTAGTGTTGCTTACTTTCAGTTGAAAAAACTTGTTTTTGTTAACTTAACTTGATCAAGACTGACTACCTATAGCTTTTCTAAACATCAGAATTAATCAAATTCGGTCTACTTGCTTTTATTTTCAATGAACACTACTACTAATACTACGAATAACTCACCGCAGCACCGAGCCACCTGGGTCCAACGCAGTGCACACTCCTCTCCCTTTCAATCTATTTAAAGCCTCCCTCTTTACACCCATCCAGAAAGTTCCCATTTCCCTTAAATCTTTTCTTACGACCATCTCCCACCCCAACCGAGGAAGGCCTTCTTTCCGTTTAGCCCTAGACGGCTGGCCAAAAAGGACAATCCTTGGCAATCTGCCATCCTTCATCCACAGAACGTGCTCTAGCCATCTCAACCTTTCTCTCATTATAGCCCTAGAAAGTGGGACTGAACCACCCTTTTCGTACAGCCTACTCTTTGAAGTACGGTCAGTCAGTCGGGTACCCCAAACAATCCGTAGGCAATTTCTCTAGAAAACATCTAGCAAATCCTTCTCCGTTTTTCAGAGTGCTCATCCTCCAGAACCATATTTGACATCTGCCATCACTGTCGACACCAATATTGTAATATTAATTCGCAGACTTATCTTCCTGTTCTTCCAAACCTTTTCCAACTGTGAAAAAACCCCTTGGGTCTTGGCTATTCATTCAATTCAATTCAATTCAATTTATTCGAATAAAAACATAACACAAACATCATTAACAATAAAGATCCTAGAAAAGAACTTGTTAAGGACCAAAAAAAGAAAAAATTAAAGTATCACTGAAAAAAAAGATAGAAGAATAAAACATGGGTAACTAAAGCAAATAGGTTAAAAATTGAAAGATTAAATTGTATTATCAAGTTTTGTTACATTTTTGTACAGCTTGCAGAAACTTGTGACTAGCTAAACACTGGAGGGTGTTTTGTTCCATTGAATAATAGATTTGTAAATGGGAGATTGTTGGGCAGCGCTAGAAACGCATTTAGGAATTAGAAAGGCTCTATTGGATGAACGGAGACAGTGGGTTTCCGAATTATTAATACTATAATAGGTTAGTAGTCGAGGAGGAAGATTATTGTGGAAAGCAGAGTAAGCAAGCGATAAGTTTAGTTTTTGTATGATTTGATCTAGTGGAGCTATGCCAAAATCTGAATACAAATCACGGGTTGGATATAGACGGGAAGCCGAAAACTGCTTTAATGGGACGGTTTTGGGCAAATTTGAGTTTTTTAGTGAAGGACCGGTTTGTATTTCCCCAAACTGATCTGCAATTACAAAAGTAAGGGACAGTCAAACAATAATAGAGGGTAAATAGGACATCAGGAAGAAGAAAATGAGTCACACGGTCAATCATACCTACTTCTTTTAAAATAATTGCTGTGAGAAAAGTGATTAGAAAATGACAATCATAAGTCAATAAATACACTATTAAACCTGGCAACTTACGCTTGTAGAGGGATGCTGAAGGAACACCTGAGATCGAGAACACTTTAGATTACGTGTTTGGTGTAGAGGGTTCCAAATAATACTATTTGACCTTTTTTGCTATTAATGGTCATGTTATTCGTAAGGCACCACGCTTGGACTCTGCTCAGAAAGACTTGGGCAGAGGCTATTGCCGATGGTAAATTGGTGGCAGTGATGAAGAAGTTGCTGTCATCAGCAAATAGTACAGGATACACTGAAGGGTCTAGGTCCATAATAAGATCATTGATATATATATATAGTAGAAACAAAATAGGGCCTAAAATAGAGCCTTGCGGGACACCCCTCCGAGCAGGTAATGGCTTACAGGATACTCCACCTAAGTTCATACCCTGCACCATTCCAGATAGATAAGAATCAAACCAAGAGAGGGGAACATCACGAATACCGTAACTATTTAATTTACTTATTAAAATACTATGATCGACCGTGTCAAAGGAGTTAGAAAAATTCAAAAATAAGCCCAATACGGTTTTTTTAAGGCCGAGTTGTGAGCGTATGAACTGTGTGGCGTCAATTAGAGCATGAAAAGCTGAAAATTTCGGCCTAAGGCCACATTGAATAGGAGAAATCAAGGAAACGGAGTGCTGACTGTCAAACAGAAAGGGAGACAGACATCTGAAGATGATTCTCTCGAGCACTTTGGATATAACAGGAAGAATTGAGATTGGACGATAATTACCTATCTCAGTTGGATCGCCCTTTTTAAGAACTGGAATAACAATGGCTGACTTTAGTAAATCATTGAAAACTCCGTGGGTTAAAGATAGGTTGGCAATATGCTTGATGGGCTCGTAAACAAAAGGAGATATGGTCTTCAGGAGCTTATTACTTAATTCAAGACAGTCAGGTGTAAAACTAACATGGGGAGAACCGATGATTTGAAGTACCTCATTGCTATCAGTTGGGCAGAAAAACATGGATCTAAAATTGAAGCAGGTGCGTCAAGCCTATAAGGAGTAGCGGGAGTTAGTATGAACAATATTAGAAAAATCACTATTAAATGTGTCAGGTGCATGTAAAGGGTCAATTAATCTACCATTTGTTTCTTTAGGGCGATTAGGTAGAGACTTTGTTTTTCTATTTTTTAAGAGCATATCATTGATGGTGGGCCAAATTTTTTTCGGGTTTCCATTGTAACTGATATTATTTGTATAATAATAATCTTTCTTCGCTTCACGGATGAGTTTAGTTCATAAGTTTTTATAATTTGATACGTCGGTTTAACTACCGGTTTTACAGGCTAACTTATATAATTTGTTTTTACGATATGAGGAGACAATGAGGCTATGTGACATCTAGGGGCATATAGGGTTAGTTTTCCGGTTAGGTTTACGAATAGGAAAAGTTGAATGGGTAATCTCACTTAGCCTTTGCGCAAAACCATTTGTGGCAGAATTTACCTTTTGACAATTTAAAACATCAGACCAGTTAGTGGTTCTTAGGCAATCGATAAAATGGGTTATATTTGCAGAGCTGTAGTTTCTAGTAGGTGTTGGGATATTAATTCTAGAGCGTAGAGGTAGTGGTTGCGAAGGTAGTGACAAGTAAATCAGGGAATGGTCTGACGGATCAGAAAATATTATATTTGAGGGCAGGTCATTTCCCAGGGAAGTGGATACAAAAATGTTATCAATTAATGTTGAAGTTGATCTCACAGGATCGACTCTACTGGGGAAAAAAATTGTGGGTAGAAGACCACTAGCGGTTACTGATTCAAAGAAGTGGTCAAATTCAATATTGGTTCCGACATTGAGTAGATTACAATTAGTCCCCAAGAACTATTGCCTTTTCAGTTGTTGATTAATAAAATTAGAGGAATCATCAAACAAATTAAAAAGATATGAAGTTGGAAATGGAAGAAGTTGATTAAACAAGGAAAGTAGGCTAGACAGTAATTTTGACCGATAACTGTGATAACAATTATTGAATAAATACATCCGAGATTTATTTGTGTAGAGAAAATAGATTCGCACTCTGATAGCCTGGTAAAATTTACATTCGAACGGATGTAAAGTGAGATACCCCCAGAACACTTTGTCAATCACCCGGGCATATGGATTATTTGGTAACCAGGGACTAAAAAATCACTAGTGTCATCATTATCGGAAAGCCATGTCTCTGTTAATCCTATTACGTCAAAGGGGCAGACACCATTGAATAAAATTAAATCTTTAAACTTGAGTCACGCATCGCCGATGCTTCTAATTCTGACACAAAGAACATTAAGGAATTATTATTTACTAGTCTTAGCTTCAAATTGGTAGCAAAATCGAGAATGTCAGGATATTTACAATCAGTATTAGTAAAGGTACCATTGAGGCTGCATATAGGGTTGGTATGCTGATTACTTTCTATATCGGAATAATTCAAAGCAATGTTATTATAAAGGGATAAATTAGTTAAAAACGAAAAGCCACACATTAATTAGTCGTCAGGCATTCTTGTTGGGTATCTTTTCACTTGGGTTTTGCTTTGAACATCATCCTCGCCCGAAGAGACTTTGTGAGGGGTCGTCAATTTCTGTGTTACTGTGTTTGTCAGCTTTTTCTTGTTTTTTTGTTTTGCCATGGCTTGGTGCTTCTACCATCATTTCAGGTGCTGGTGATTCTATCAAATTTCTGGGGGACTTGCTAACAGTTGGGATCGTAGGAAGTGTTGAGTTAGAATGGCATTCCATGCCTTCTTTGAAGGATAAAAGTTGGACCGTAGCTTTTTGCCAGATTTCCTCTCCTAGGAGCATAGTAATGGGCTTTTTTAAGGATATTTTTCAGTTCAACTGGTTCACTGCCAACCTCGATAAGATGGGAAACTGCAAAGTATGTGAATAACCTTTGCCATTATTGATTATGATGATGAATAGTATGTGGATGTGATAAAGCTGGATTTTGGGAAGAGGAAGGTTGCGATTTGGCGTAAAGTGGAGAAAATTGTGTGTAACATTGAATAACTGAGAAGCCTTTATCTATTGAGGGAGAGACCTATTTTCTCTGGTTGTTTGAAACTTCAGTTTGGTTATTTAAGGGTCGACTTGGAGTTGATTGACTACAGATTGTAGCGGCTACGACGGAGTAGGGTAATTTCTATCTCACAGAGTCTTGGAGGATCTCGGCTCTCTTGTGAGGGATCGGAAAGAGCTTCTTTTCATGTCCCGGGTGCCCCATATTATTACGATTTTTAATGTAGGCGTTTTTTTCGAGGCTATTTTCTGCAACGTGGCTAGTTTGACCATATTTTCGGCATGATTGGAGTTACTATTTACGATTATTTTTGCTGTAACCACGAGCAAGGTAAATTGTGGATTGTAGGGGCTATGTTTTATAGGAAATTTTGCAAAGGGCAATACCATACAAAAAAACTTGTCTTTTCGACTCGTTTTTGCATACAATAAGCACCGAGCAACTGGGTATAAGCTTACCATTATTTTCAATCTGAGTCTTGTGGCAGTTGGTGGTTGGACGGGATGACCCAAAGAATCCAGTAGTTCAGCTGTAAATTCTTCTATTTGTATACTGGTGTCAACACCATAAACCACGTATTTATACGACGTTTCTACTTCTTTTGAAGTGGCAAAGATTTTTGAACCCTCAACGATTAGTTCCCTGGACCTTGAAAGGGCTGAATCTGCGGCCTTGTGAAAGGTAAAATAAAAAACTATCAGACCATCATTCAAAAAAACTACTTCAAAAGTTGAGTTAGCTAATAGAAATATAGGCTTTCTAATATCCATTAACTGATCTCTAGTAAAGGGTTGGCCATTGGTTTTCATGATGGTCACAATGTAATAGAATGGCTGATTTAAAAAGCTAGGAAGCGATTCAATTGGTTGGGAATCATCAGGAAGTGATAAAATCTCGGGTTGGGGTTCTTCAAGGGGTGATCTAATTGCATCATTTTTTCTTTTTTTGCCAGGGGTTTCACCGTTACTTTTTGCTTGAAGGATGTTTAGGGCTTGTATCCCCTTAAGATGTGTGGTTGATTTAGACATAGGAGTTAGGGGGGTCTAGTTAAGTTTCTTTTTGAAGGCAGGAAAGGTGAGACATCTATGTGTTTTTCAGGAGGTTCCTTTGTGTCAGACATGAGCTATTTGGAACTAAAAATCTCACCTCTTATTTCTTTCACTGTTCAGAACTATAATCAAATTATCAAGAACCAAGGTCAGTAATATCACTTAGGAAAGTCCAGGGACATGCATGGTCTGTAAATGTTCATGTTAGTCACTGGGAATTTCGACTGGCCAATACCAAGAGTGAAAACACCAATTAGATGTTAACACAGCGGAAGCAAGTTCATAACTGACAGCGGAAGCGAGTTCATAACTATTCTACTTTTAACATCTTCACTGCACCTGCCGTTTTTATTAATCGTGGTACAAAGGCAAGTGAAGCTGTACACATCTTTACTTATTCCTAGCCTTAGTGACTTAGTCTTCTTAACATTAATTTTCAAACCTATTCTAGCAGCATGAAGTCGCAAAACCTCTAAAAGTTTATTCACTTTGCACAGACTTTACCCTTATAAATTTTATTCACACTTCAAGGAATGGTGACAAAAACATGGGAAAAATGAAAATTTCGAATTCAATTTGCTTATACTTACTGCCAACTACCCCTCTACTTTATTTTAATAAAAACAAAACTTCAAAAATTACAAAATGATCATACCGTTATTATTCATTTGAAAATTTGCACCCCTAAGCTTTCTGCGCCTGGGGCAAGTGCCTTTTTCAAACCTATTCTAGCACCCTGAACTCCCAAAACCTGTAAAAGTTCATTCATTTTACTAAGACTTTTGCTTACACTTTACACACGAACATTTTGCTCATACTTCAAGGAATGGTGATGAAGATGTGGGGAAAATGAAACAGTCTACTTTATTTTACACAGTCTACTTTATTTTAGTAGCCTAAAATAACCGTTAGATTATTTATTTGAAATTTTCCATCCCCAACATTTCTTCACCCGGATCAAGTGCCCCCTCTATCCCCCCTAAAACCTCCTCTGTTTCTATCCCACTTTCTAGAGGAATATTGAAAGGAAGGTTAAGATGGCTGGGCCATCTTTTGCGGATGAAGGATCATAGACCGCCAAAGAGTGTGCTCTTCGGCAATCCATCTGGGGGCAAACGAAAACAAGGTCATCTTCGAATGGGGTGCGGAGAAGTCATGAGGAAGGATTTGGGAAATGGAAACTTTGCGACGGAGGGAAGGGAGGAAGCAAAGATTGAAGGCTTTGAATAAACTTAGGTGAAGCAACATACGAATTTTGTGAGCGGCTTAGTGCTGAAGCAAGTTGTTAGTAGTAGTAGTAGTATTAGACTCATAACCATTTTCACAAACTTAAATGTTGCCGTCATTATATTTACCGTCGATCAATAGATAAATGGTAGCGTTTTCAAAATCCTAATTTATGCTTCCCAGGCCTGTTCTTTTTCCTGTTGGAGGTGTATTAATTTTAAGCGGGTACAAGGCAGCCAATCTGTCTACCGAGAACATTGGTTACTGATAGAAAGTCCAAAAGACAATCAACTTAAATCGCATGTACAGAAGTCACATCTCAATTTTACACGTTTTGAATTGCTAATAAAATAAGACTATTTTAACTTGACATTATTTCATCAAAAGGCTCGTCACTAGAAGCTGGCGTTTCTTAAGTTGCCGCTTTTAAATTCAGTAAGGCTTAAAAGCTCTGTCAGAGACAGATAGTAATCGAGACAGCTCTTGCGAGTTCCCCATACAAATAAAATTTAAACATTTAGTTGGTTGTTTTAGTAAAAAATAATTGCTTTTACTGTGCTTTGTTCACTGATGTAATCTAAATTTGTTTCTTCCCCGAATTTTCACAGACTTCATGAAGTCATTTTACTATACATGTCTGGTCATTCGACTAGATTACAATTTTGAATTTTCATTAATTTCTTAAATCTGGTCTTATAATTCAACACACTGTTAAGCTTTACTTGAGCCGTGTTTTAGTTGGCCCATATGCACATGTTTAATTCTTCAAATATTTTTCAATTTCTATGATTACAGAACCAAAGTGGGCTGTGGGCAATTTAAGCCCACTATACCTATATGTGAAGCACTATTTTAGGAACAGCCAAGAGCATTAAGGCTAGGAAGGCTAAGAGTATGAAGGTGAAAATTGTAGAGAACATTGAGGGGGATTTAAAATAAATAAAAACACAGTATGTGCATGCAGGTTGCCAAAAGGGCGTATCAGCAATATCAAAGGGATGGACAGGAGTTTTCAGTTGAAACTTACAAGGCATATTGTGGGGATGTTGAACTAACTGGAAGGCAATATTTGCATAGTATTTTCCAAAAATAGCATGAAATTTCCTATTTGCAATGTCCATGACTATTTTCCAAAAAAGGAAAAAGCGATATTACAAATATAAACTAGCAACGGAAATTACTACGAACGAATAAATGAAACCTAAAATAGAGATTGAAATGAATAACAAATCAAACTTAAAATATACCAAAATTACCACAGAGAACAGCTGGGCTGCCGCCCTTCGAACCATCTAAACTGAATTGCAGACAGTAGCTTGTTAGTACAAGTGATGATCAGGGGATTGCTAATGCTACTTCCACTTAACTGGTGTGGTCATTGTTTACGCCCTTTAAAATTTACGCCATGCCGCACTCTATAGGTAAAGAGCGAAAATGGGATATGGAGAATTCAAACCCTCTACCTTCTCCTCATATTTCCCACATTTTATCAGAAAGCTAATCCTTTGCGTTTTGTTTGAGCAGGAATCATTTATGGGTTTTAAATGTGCATGATTAGGTGACCCAAGTGGGCCCAGGGCCCTCTAACTACACACAATAGCCTATCTGCTGATTCAATAAATCCAAATACTCTCCAAATTGGAGTCTTATTCTAGTTGCATAAGTTGCTTACTCTTATCAGCATGAATTTATATTTTGTATTAATATCATTAATTTTATCAGGTATTTTCAGGAGGATCAGAATCAGTTAGAACTTCAGAGCGTGGAACAGTAAATACAGGCTCCAAAACTAAAGCTATCACTCTTCTTCAGCCAATACGCCCGCAAAAGAAACGGGAGGGAATGGAATCACTACGAGAGAAATGGCCTCCAAAACTGTCAGGTTTCGTGCCATATAGCAGATACATATGGCACAAGCCTGCTAGCCTTGGTAGAAAAATAAGAAGAAAAAATGAGACACATAAGTGTACATGCAAATAAATCTTTACCTTGCTGCTCAAGGTAAGGGATTGCAACTATCCTGTAAGGTTTTTGACATGGTAATCCCAATGGTACACATTTTCGTTTCAATCCACAGCCATTTTCGAGGGGTTTCAAGTTTTCAAGATCATTTTCAAACTTTCTATAAGTTTGTTTTCGCAAACTAACTTTTATTGTAAACATCAACCAAAATAATAGTTACCATTCTTGAATTAACGGCAGATGACAATTTTTCCTTGCTAATCACTTATTTACAAAATGCATTTTTAAACATTCGGTTACTATGGCCCATAGTCTGCTTTTTACTAGATAGATTGCAACC
This sequence comes from Artemia sp. Qi Xiang Cuo, assembly GCF_049724085.1. NCBI lineage: Eukaryota > Metazoa > Arthropoda > Branchiopoda > Anostraca > Artemiidae > Artemia > Artemia sp. Qi Xiang Cuo. The sequence continues at coordinate 53,593,495 of NC_142799.1, read as the reverse complement.
TCGATTACTTTCGCATCAGTGAGTTTAGCGACTTAGTAATGGCCCCCACTCGTTTTTTATTTAAAATCATTCTCTATTTTTTAAGTACTCTATTGGAAAATTATCAATACAGCAGGATGGATAACAACTGGTGATGAATTCAAACTAAAACTAATTTTTGCATTATCGGCAGGCAAGGTGCATAGAGAACTATACAGGATAACTCTAGCAAACATGGCATGAATTTAAGAAGGGATTTTGTTAGTCAGATACGACAGATATTAACCAAGTCTCTTCAACTGATTCTTTAATCACTCTCAAGGTCTACTTAGGGTTTACAAATAGTCATTGTATAGATCACAGTTTATAGAATTAGCAGTATGATCATTCTCTATCTCACCCATTATAAAAACCCGGACCGGGGTGCGAGTGCTCCGGAGAACGTTTTTGCAGATATAAACATAGGCGAAGTCAGATTAGCGGGTATGCACGTTATTCTGTTTCCGCTTTTTTCCATCAAAGTGAATTTAAAAAATCGGAAACAGACTAACCCGCATTCCCGCTAATGCAGAAATAAGTGGGGGGAGCTTTTTGTTCGCACCGAGAACGAAGACCAGAAATGATCTGCGATAAGCTTACTGGTATATTCTGTCTACTGTGGTATAGATGCTCAAGAAACGAAACATTGCTCTCGTATATATTCTTAATCTTTCTGAGGGAAAACGTTTCTTACCTAATCTATCATTCAATTTTTACGTCATCATGTCGGCTCCCGTTGTAACGGCAGTAACATTTGGACCTTTTAAAGATTCATTGATATCACGACGAAATACTGACAAATTCTGTGTAAACCTGAAATTAAAAAGCCAATAACCGAAAACCTAGCACGATTAAAGATTGTATTACAAGAAAAGCTACAGGGCCATGGCAGAGATAGAGAAAAAAAAACAAGACAAAGAGAGAGAGAAATAGAGAGAAGAGACGGGGAGGGGTAGGGGAGAGAGAGAGAGAGAGAGAGAGAGAGAGAGAGAGAGAGAGAGAGAGAGAGAGAGAGAGAGAGAGAGAGAGAGAGAGAGAGAGAGAGAGAGAGAGAGAGAGAGTTTTCTAGTTGTTTCCGGGTGTCTTACTATATCATAAGACTTAACAATCTTTCTTCCTCAAATCTTACGTACTTTAAAATTTCGCCGCTTTAACAGTGGCGTCAATTCTCGAAAATATAAGGGGCGAACAAAATATATTTATCAAAATCTAGAGGACAAATTTGAAATGGGGGAGGGGGAATGCTCCCTCAGTTGACGTCTCTCCCTAAAATCAAATGTAATTGAAATAAACCACAATTTGCAAGCTATATCCACAAATTGAGCACAAAAAAAAAAATTCGTTAAAAAGATTTTCTTTTCGTTATTCTAGTCTTTCAATGAGTACACTCAAAGTGTTTCTATGAGTTCCAATTATTTTTGTATTTAAGGTTTTCTAAACTTTACCTTCGTTCTTTTACATGTGTCGAAACATGGGTGCTTTAACGTTCCTAACACAAGCTTGTACTAACTACCGGCTATTCTAATTAATTAACGAAATGTTACATTCATTCTATAAGTATTGTAATCAATTTCCTTCATAGAATAAGATTATGAACTTTGTTCCTACGCCGTTTTGAAGCTGTATTGAAGAAGGTGTAAAAGCCAGGCACATAGCTGACATTTATTTCGGGAGGTAGCTATATTTTTAAGGAAAGGGTCAAACTTGTGCTATCGGCAAAACAAGCAAATGAAAACGACAGGAAAACGCAATATATTGGAAATCAGTCTGTACTGCAGTGGGTTTGATCTCAGCTTGGTAATACGGAACCAAAAAGTTCGAACCTCACTGTAGCAGCAAACTGCAGCGCCAACACAAGGACTTCAGTAGTCAAGAAGCGTCGTTAATCCTATAATACTATGTGTTATATTATCTAGCAAAAAGATAAGGGTGTTGCATCATCGTGCATATGAATATTTATTTTAACATTACAGTTACTATGAACTAGAGTTAGTTCTTTACTATAATCAATTTTCTACCATTTTGAATTCACGTTTTTCGGGTCGTTCTCTTGGTTTTATCACGTTTGACGGTTCAAGTGATTGGGCACAAATTGCCTCTTGTTCCAACGAATTATCGTTTATAACTATTGAAAATTTTCGTTTTATGGGTCTTTCTCTAGGCTATTAGGTCTTCCTCTATATCTAGTCGATCCTATTCCCTTCAAGTTCTGTTTAATCTAGTTTAATTTTTGAGGTTAAAGTGTCAGACTAAAAAACTGTTATAATATTTCAAGGGTTTAAGAAATTTTTCTGCAACTGTTACTTAGAATGAATTAACAGTTATCGCAGCGATAGGAGTTATCGCAGCTTGGTGGCTACGAGCATCTGTATTAGCTTCGAACGGAGTTAGTTCTAGGCAATTTCTGGTAGCGTAACCATACAAAATCTGAGGAGTCATCAACATTAGATTGTAAAAGCCAATCATAGAGTTCATTTTCGGACGTAGCTGTCGATACACTACTGTCAGTGCTGTCAGTATTACTAAACCTACTGTCAGTATTGTCGTATGTACTGTCAAAACTATTTTAGCTGGTCTCATTCACTTAGAATGATTTATAAAATTCCTTCTTAGTGGTGTAGCTATAAAACGAAATTGTGCCAAAAGCATATAGAACCTTTTAGCCTATGTGGTATACGAAAATACGTTTTTTTCGTAGCACATAAATTTTATTTCAAATACTGTGTTGCTTTATGACAAAAAGCACTGAATGTAGCAATTTCCTTTAAAATCAGCCATTAAACAGCTCCCTATAATGTTTGAGTGTCCAGCTAGCAGCGAAGAAGAAAAAACGGAGAAAAAGCGAACGGCGAAAAGCGAAGCAGCGAACGGCGATTCTAATGGTGTAATTTGTGTTTTAATCCCGAGTTTCAGGCTTTTTTTGTTTACTAGGGGACGTGTTCATCTTTTACTAGGTTGCAGCTACCGCTGCAACCACGACTAATACTACTACTGCAATGGCAATCAGCCTGAGATATCAGGAGAAGACCAGAGCTAAAACCCTGCCCTTCTCCTTCATTTTGACCAGGAGTTTATTATGTTTAACTCATTCTTATCAGACTTGGACATTTTATTTAGATACACATTTTTGCAACAGACGTAAAAATAATCTGTACAAAGAGCTAGCTCGTGTGTGCAGTGACCACCATAATACAAATAATCTGAGAACATAGCCCGGTCAAACATTGCGACGCAAAGCATCCATCAAAAAGACAGATGGAACAGAATCAACACAAAAGCAAAGAAGAAAAAATACAAATAGAAAATAAAGCGAAATTGTAAAATACGGAATGCACAAATGCTTTATTCAGGTTTGCTAGGTTCATATTTAAACACACCTTCGAAATATTTTCAAAGGCTTGGCATGAAGGAATAAAATACGAAAACATTACCATACATTCTTCAAGGAATTTCGTATGCTCGTAAACATCATTGTTTTATTTAAAGATTCGGAAATCAAAACAATAGTGATAAGCTGTAATTGCCATACAATAATAACTAAAAAAACGAATTTGGCTAGCCAAGACACTGTTGTAAAAGTTTTATCTTCATTTATTACGGAAAACAAAGAATCCCTGGATTATAATATTCGGCTGAATAAACATTATACGGACAGGAAACAACTTATAAAAAGAGACAAAAATATTCCGTTGGCAGAGTGCCGAGTCCAATTTGTAGCTTAAAAAGAAAGGGGAATAAAACAACGAGGAGCAACCAGCATCAATCAAAGAATAAAAAACAGAATTTCTGGATCCTAGTCATAGCCAACGTAGTCTCTTCCCAGTTGGAATTAAAGCGGATCCATCATGCTAACAGAATTAAGATAAATAACTCTATAATATTGATGGATTGCATAATACTGATGGGCTTCCAAGATAGACTTCGGATGAAGAAAGAGAGGTGGTGTCTGCGATGCCGAAGCAAGACAGCTTGACGAGTATATAGGCCTCGAGGGCCAAGAATTTCACTTTGCTGGAACTATGAGTTTACTAAACAAGAAAATTTTAAAATTTTAAAATATAATATCATTATTAAGTTCCGTATGAAATTAAAGAAAGTATTTTAACTTGAAACGGATAAATTAGAAACACAGCTAGGAATAATGTACTTGGTTGAAACCACTTTAAGCTTGGTAGAAAAGAAAAGTGGTTTCTGGGGTTACTAGAAACTTCTAGGTCGTAGATTTTAAAATGATAAAAGTGAAGGAAGAATAGTATTATAATTGTCATATCCAAAGGTAGATCAAAACCTCAAAAAAAATTGGTAAAGTGTACAGGAGAGATGAGAAGAACAGTTGGGGAATTTATTAAACTAGAATACAGTCGTAGAAGGCCAACACAGATACGCAAGCTCCTCCTCCATCCCAATCTATTTAAAGCCTCCCTCTTTACACCCTCCTAGATAGTTCCCATTTCCTTTAAATCTTTCTTTATGACATTCGACAAAATTTAGGTGAGATTAACATATGTACATGGTTGAATGAAATGGATAGTCCCAAACAAATTCGGTACTGTTCTAAAATCTGGGAAACACGCGAGATTGCGACTCGAGAAAAGCAAAGATCAGATAGGTCTTAATCGGTAATTTCCTATCTGATGCTGTACAAACAAGGGGTTTCTTACTCCGGGAACTATATTTAAGCTTTAGTTTGTGGGGGTTTCGGGGGGGGGGGGGAGGTACCTAGGTTAGGTTACGTATTCAATATATGATATGCTCTACACCCACCCCCCTAATGTGCAAATATATAGCCGAAATTTGTACCTAAACCATTATATTTTTATCCTATTTTGTTTTATTTCATTAGCATTAACTAAACTTCACTTCTCGCGTATTTCCTGATTTTTATAACAGTACCACAAATTCTTATGACTTGATATTCCATTCTTTGTCATTTGACAATGACATGAATAAAAAATCAGCAAAAACACCGGACAAACGCATGAACACACAACACCAAAAACACAAGAAAGTGTGGCTTTCCTTGGAAGGCCTAGTTGTCTTTAGGAGTCAATAGGTATTAATGTTTTGACAGGCGAAACATCTTATCAACATTTTCTAATTAGTTTGCTTGATTATTATCAAGTTTAAACGTACTGCCCCAGAAACTTCATAACTCCAAAATAGCCTTTACAACAAAAGAAAAAAGAAGAAAGAGTAGAAAGTGGCGGCTTTAGGTAGCCCAAATTATATTATTATATAAACTAAAGCATTATATTTTGATCGTAATTTGACATATTTCATTAGGATTAACATGACTTGACTTCTTGGGTGTGTTTCGTATAATTAAAAAGTGTCTCTTTATTTTTAAGAAGGAATAAGACCGATGCTTATCGAAATTTGTGAAGAGTGGGACACATTTTTTCCATGGAATTATAAAAAAGCCAAACCTTTTGACTCGTAAAAACGTAACAAAAATGGACATAAACAAATTTTGTATGCGTTTTTTTTGTGTAAACCCCCACCCTAAAATTTCAACCCCACCTGAAAATTTCTTTTGAGTAAACCCCCTCCGAAAAAAATCCTGGGGTCGGCCTTGAGAACATGGTAAAGAAACAAAACAATCATTAATTACAATGATAGAGAGTATTAAAATTCTAGTGATTTCTATTAATTTATGTGCTGATATATTGATTTCTTGTTCAAGAATCTAGTGATTTTTTTCTCACCGGGTGGCAACCCTGGTTGAGTACAAGCTCTGAATCTGGAAGGTTGTAAGTTGAGACTATAAAGTTTTTAACATTTCTTGAAACGGTGTAAGAAAGTCTTTGAAATGCTGGAAAGAAGAAAAGGTAAAGAGACTAACTTTAAAAAGAAGCTAATTACCTTAATTCAAACTTTGGAGCTTAATTCAAACTTAATTCAAATATAAATATTTTTATTTTTATAACTTTAATCAATCATATAATATTAACATTTTAATTACTAAATATCAGTAAATGTATATTAAACATGTGTATAATATAATATATATGTGTATAAAAAAGTATATGTATATGCACATTCATTTGTATTTTTTTCAGTAAAGTGCAAATTTTGTTCTAGCCTTGGGAAGGCATAGGGGTTTTGCGCCCAACTTATGTTAATTTCTGATCGTTTTGAGCCTTTTCGAAGTTCCCACGAAAACTCCTTCGATACGAAGTGCCCTGAACTAAAAACAACAACAACAACAAAAAATAAGCAATTATACCCACTTCGATCATTACTATAAAATGTCAAGCCTTCCAATCATTTTCGACTATTAAAAAGGGCACTAGGCCTTTCGATTTCCAATCGAATGAGCCCTTTTGGAAACGATAACACTTTCTATAGACGCCTTATATGCCCCCAGGGCATAAATTACAACCCTCACCCTAAGGTCTCCTAGGGTGGTTGTCATCCTCTAAGACCGAATTTCCAGAACTTTCAACTACGTTAAACAACATGGCTATCTCAAAATTTTGATTGGACGTGTTTGGTCAAATGATGGGCGTGAGAGGGAAGGTAGTCGCTCTCCAATCATTTTCAGCTATTAAAAATGGCCCGAGCCCTTTCAATTTCCAATCAAATGAGCCCTTTTGAAGTTTATAAGACAAAACGTACAACAAAAATCTTATATGCCCCTAGGTCATAACTTACAAACCGTGCCCTGAGGGCGTGGGTTGGGGGGGGGTGTCATTATCAAAGACCTAATTCCAAGAACTTTACACAAAACTGAATAAAATGGATATCTCAAAATGTTGATTAGATACGTTTGGTGGACTGGTGGGCGTGAGAGGGGGGTTAGTTACCCTCCAATCACTTTCGACTATTACAAAGGGCACTAGCCCTCTCAATTTCTAATTGAATGAGCCCCTTTTGAAGTTTTAAGACAACTCTATCTATAAAAACCTTATATGCCACCAGGGCAGAACTTACAACCTTTGCCCTTGGGGCTCTGGAGGGTTTGTCATCCTTAAATACATAATTTCCAGTACTTTCAACTACGTTGAACAAAATGGCTATCTCTAAACTTTGATTGAATGTTTTTGGGCATAACTTACAACCTTTGCCCTGAGGGCTGTGGGGGGGAGGGGTTTTCTTTTACACAGATATTCGTGTTAGGGCTGCCTGCAGCTGTAAATATAATGACTAACTGCCATAAAGATGGAATACGACAGCGAGACATAAAGGCGCATTAGGGGGGTTAGTTGTCCTCCGTTCCCTTATAAATATTAAAAGGATACCCTGCCCATTAACTTTCAGATTGACGAATACGTTCTACAATTTTTTGCGGCAAAGATTTCAATAGAAACCTTATATTCCCCAGGTGAATAAATTATAACCCTTGCCCTGAAGACTGTAGGGGGAGTGTCCTGCTCTAAGGTATAATTTCCTGAACTTTGAATTGCGTGGAACAAAATGGCTATCTCAAAATATTTATTGGATGTGTTTGGGGAAATAATGTGCGTGGAAGGGGTGTTAGTTGCCTCCCAATCACTTTCGACTATTAAAAAGGGCACTAGCCATTTCAATTTCCAATCGAATGAGCCCCTTTTTAAGTTTCTACGACAACGCGTTATATAAAAACCTTATATGCCCCCTGGGAATAATTTACAACCCCTGCCCTGAGGGATGTGGGTGGGGTTGTCATCCTCAAACACCTAACTTCCAGAACTTAAAACTACGTTGAATAACATGGCTATCTCAAAGTTTTGATTAGATGTGTTTGGGGAAAAGGTGGGCGTGCGAGGTGGGCTAGTTGCCCTCTAATCACTTTCGACTATTAAAAAGGGCACTTGCCCTTTGAATTTCCAATCTAATGAGCCTTTTTCAAAGTTTCTACGACAACACCTTCTATTAAAAACCTTATATGCCCCCAGGGCATAACTTACAACCTTTCCCCTAAGGGCTGTGGGGGACTGTCCTCAAAAACATAATTTTATCTGGAAAAGTTTCAATAAAAATCTTATATGCCCCCAGGGCATAACTTAAAACTCTTGCCCCGAGTGCTGGGGGGGGGGGTGTCATTCTCAAAGACCTAACTTCCAGAACTTTCTACTACGCTGAACAAAATGGATATCTCAAAATTTTAATTGGATGTGTTTTGGGAAATGGTGGGCGTGGAAGGGGTGTAAGTCGCCTTCCAATCACTTTCGACTATTAAAAAGGGCACAAGCCACTCCAATTTCCAATTGAATGAGCGCTTTTCGAAGTTTCTACGACAACTTCTTCGACACGAAGTGCCCTGCTTTAAAGGAAAAAAATTAATAATACATTGTGCCAACATCATTCTTATATGCCCCCAGGGCTAACTAAAAAATCTTGCCCTGAGGGTTGTGGGGAAGTATCCTCCTCTTTACTTAGTCCCCGTTTCTTGTCTCGTTCTCGAGTTTCCCCGTTCTTTACTTAGGCAGCGCGATCCCGCTGCCTATAATTTATGCAACAACTTTCTATATAAACCTTATTTTCCCCCAGGTCATAACTTACAACCCTAGCACTGATGGCTCTGAAGGGGTTATCATCCTAAAAGACCTAATTTCCAGAACACTCAACTACGTTGAACAAAATGGATATCTCAAAATTTTGATTGGATGTGTTTTGGGAAATGGTGGGCATGAGAGGGCGTTGGTCGCTATCCAATCAATTTCAACTGTTAATAAAGGCACTAGCCCTTTCAAGTTCCAATTGAATGAGGCCTTTTCAAGTTTCTACGACAACGCTTTCAATAAAAACTTTATATGCCCCAGTGCATAACTTACAACTCTTGCACTTAGGGCTCTGAGGGGGTTATCATCCTAAAAGACCTAATTTCTAGAACTTTCAACTACGTTGAACAAAATGGATATCTCAAAATTTTAATTGGATCTGTTTGGAAAATGATGGGCATGATAGGGGCGTTAGTCGTCATCTAATCCCCTTCAACTATTAAAAAGGGCACTAGGCCTTTCAAATTTTAATTGAATTAGCGCGATTGAAGTTTCTATAACAACGCTTTCAATAAAAACTTTATATGCCCCCAGGGCATAACTTACAAACCTTGCCCTGAGCGCTCTGGGAGGAGGGTTTGTCATCCTTAAAAACCTAATTTCCAAAACTTTCAACTACGTTGAATATAATGGCTATCTAAAAATTTTAATTGGGTGTGTTTGAGGAAAAGGTCGGCGTGAGAGGGGGGTTAGTTGCCCTCAAACCACTTTCGACTTAAAAAAAGGGCACTAGACCTTTTAATTTCCAATCGAATGAGCCCTTTTTCAAGTTTCTACGACAAAGATTTCAATAAAAACCTTATATGCCCCCAGGGCATAACTTAAAACCCTTGCCCTGAGGGCTGTCGGGGAGTGTCCTCCTCAAAAACATATTTTCGATCGGGAAATCACCTCCGCTGAACAAAATGGCTATCTCAAAATTTTGATTGGATGTATCTGGGGAAATGATGGGCGGGGGGGGGGGAGGGTAGTCGCCCTCCAATCACTTTCGACTATTAAAAAGGGCACTAGTCCTTTGAATTTAAAATCGAATGAGCTTTTTTTGAAGTTTCTATGACAGCACCTTCTTTAAAAACATCATATGCCCCAGGGCATAACTTAAAACCCTTGCCCTGAGGGCTATGGGGGAGTGTCCTCCTAAAAAACATATTTTAGATCTGTAAATCAACGCCTCTAAATGAATTTGCTATCTCAAACTTTTGATTGGATTTGGTGGGGGGAATGCGGGACGGGGGGGGGCTAGGTGCCCTCCAATCACTTTCGGCTATTAAAAGGGTACTAGCCCTTCGAATTTCCAATCGAATGAGCCTGTTCTGAAGTTTCTACGACAATGCCTTCTATAAAAACCTTATATGCCCCCAGGGCATAACATAAAACCCTTGCCCCGAGGGTTGTGAGCGATTGTCCTCCTCAAAAACATATTTTCTGTCTGGAAATCAACTACACTGAAAAAAATGGCTATCTCAAAATTTTGATTGGATGTGTTTGGGGGAATGATGGGTATGGGGGGGGAGGGTAGTTGCCTTCCAATCAATTTCGACTATTGAAAAGGGCAATAGCCACTCCAATTTCCAGTCGAATGAGCCCTTTTCGAAGTTTCTACGACAACTCCTTCGATACGAAGTGCCCGGGTATGGAGAAGAAAAACACATTGTGCCCACATCGTTCTTTACTTAGGCAGCGCTGGCGCGCTGCCTATGACAAAGACTTTAAAGTGTAGTCAGCCGAAGGGTGCATACCCTGCCCATGACCAACCAAAATACTGCCGTGCCCTACCGGCGGGGCCTGCGACCCATGTTGGGGATCACGAATCTAAACTATCAGTTACCACCTTTGTCCACAGTTTTATATATTATAGTTCAAGCAACTTTTCTTGTTTTTCAAGCCAACATATTTTCTTTGTTTTTCAAGCCAACATATTTTCTTTGTTTTTCAAGCCAAGGGACATTTAGTTTCCTATATGGGGGTATTGGACAATGCGGTTCTAATGATGTACTTCGTTTTTTGATCTGATTTTAGTTTTACGAGTTATTGGCTATTTTATTTTTTACTATGGGACGAGATCTTCTCTTACTAGGTTGCTAGCTACCGCTAAAACCCGGAGGAACAGACACATGATGCAGTAGATAGAAAAGCTTTGGCTAAGGTTCTTTCCTTGTATGGTATAACAAATAAGCAAATTGAAATACTTAGTGCTATGTAGGACGATAATAGTGTTGCTGTTAAATAGGAAAGAATGTTAGCAGTTGATTTGGTGCGGAATAAGTTGTGCCCTATCCTCATTTACACGGATTGTTCTGATAAAGTTTTTCCTAAGGAACACGACAAAGGCTATGGGAGAAAATGGTATAAAATGGGAAGGTAAAATTTCCTGGACTTAAGTTTTATAGATTAGTTGATTGTTCTAGACAAAAATTTTAGCGCAATGAATGCATTTTTAAATGTGCTGAGAGGTCAGGATTCAAGAATTGATTTAAAAAATGATAAAAAAGACCAAATCGATTAGACTGGGAATAAATGAGGGGTAAAAGGTAATGTTAGTTAACAAGAGAATCAATCAAGAAGATAGCTTTATTTCCTTCGGTAGCATTATCTGATAAAGATAGGGGACGCAGTGAAGACGTAAAAAGGGGAATAGCCAAGGGTCAGGGCTTTCACAGTCAAAAAAAGTTTGGAAGAATAGGAAGCTAAGTCAACGAACCGAGACTAGAATATTGGAAGACAAGGTAATGACAATGGTCGAATATGGCTCTGAAACTTGGATGTTTCCGGAAGCAGAAGATGTGTTAAATATTTTTCAGAGGGATTCTCTAGGGATAGTTTTAGATACTCGTTGAACTGACGAGTCAAACAATAAGCTGTACGAAAAGTGTGGTTCACGGGATAGCCAATGAAAGGTTCCGGCACGTTTTACAGGTAAACAATCATAGAATGCCAAAGATTGTGTTTTTGGGCTATCTATCTGAAGCCAAACAAAAAGCAATTCGTCCCCAAAAGGGACGAGAACAGATTCTAAGAAATTATTTAAAGGGAATTCGAACTACACCAGGAGAGGCTAAAGAGTGAAGCTTTTAATGGATAGATTTGTTGGATGGGAACGCACACAGCAGCGTTGGCCTCAGGCAGCTTCAAGCTGCAATGAGTTGTCAATAGTAAGTAGCAGAAGTTTATTTTTATGTCAAAAACCTTTTTTCTGTCTATTTTTAATTTGCTTATAATAAGAACACTATATTAATCATATAAAGCACAATAATGTGCTTGAGAAAGAAACAATTCACCACATGAGAGTCTACCCTTGGAACCAACATATGCCCTTCGACTGAGTTTTTTTTTACAAACCTCTTCGATATCTTAGACCGGATGGCTATCTCGTAATGCTGGTGTTTTGATATTTTGGCCCTATGTGGGACGCAATTGTCGCTTCGCACTGTAAAATACCAGAAAATGGCTTCTTATAGAGGCACCAGCTTTCCCTACTACTTAAAACAGGCACTAAAATTGAAAAAAAAATTATTGGATTGAGCTTCATCTGTGTTTTCTGCTTTGGCTCAATTTGATTATTTCAATAGAACAGTCAGTCCCAAACGCTATTGCCGAAAAGATGAGGACCTGAGATGTCAAAAAAAGAATTTTAGGTCATAATCACACAGGTTTCATGTCGTTGCAGCCATTCTTAACGTTGAATCTAAATTTTCCTTCAGAAAGGTTCGAGGTACATTGCACCTATCTTCGGAATGAGTTCAATGCTGAAGAAGCGAAAGAGTTAGCTATTGAAGTTTTTTTTATTATATGCCAAACAAATGGTTGTACAAAACGCAGGAGAATTGTAGCATTAATCCACGCCTTCCACATCCACAGTTAGACGAGTCCCGGCATTTAAAGGTTTATGATTTGTGATTCCTAGTTTAGCTTTCTAAGTATCAACCAAAATATGTTAAACCATTTAAAAAAAACTTGAAATCGTAGATCATAACCCTTTATATTGCAAACATCCCTAATGCAATGTTCCCTACCGCCGTTCATGTCCCGTATATTGCACTTTCCGAGATATTTCAGAAAGAGATCTGAACAGCATATCCTTCTGGGTAGGACGAGAGAAAATGCAGAGTCATTGTAATATCATAGGAAGGAATAAAAAAATACAAAAATACCAACTCACCGGTCTCTGTTTTTAGCCATAAGGTTGCTTTCAATGCCATCCATTAAATTCTCAAATCCCTGTGCCATAAGAGACTGCTTGTCGGGGGGTTGACTGCTAATAACTGTGTTCCGAAGCTGGGTAAAGTACTGAAAAGTAAATAAAAACTTGAGCGACTATTTTTCAGTTATTTTAAGATAGTGTATTTTGCCAAAGGCGTTTCCTTACGTTTGTACATTCAAATTATAGTCAAGATTACCACGAGGATTTTTCGTCGGAAAACCAAGTCACGTTTTCTTCTTTTTTTACGGGTTTTCATTTTACTTAGAAGGATTGAAAAACAAATTTTGTCAGATTAAGGTCAATATCTAATGAAATTCTATACCAGACTCTATACCACTTGATTTATTCCCTCGTGCAAAAGTTAAAACAGATTTACGAAACCTTGTAAATAAAATGGTAAGAGAATTAATAATATATTGGGCACTGGTTATGCCTGTCACCGTGACAGACGCTACTGAATAAAAAAAATCACATCCAGAAGTAGCCTTTTCAAGGCTTCCACTTTATAATTATCGGTATTCCTAATACCCCACCTCCTTTGACTAAAATTACCCTATATCCAGGAGTCTTACCTTGATTACATCCCTGATGTAATACCTATGAATTTACACAGAAATCGAAGCCCCTACATCTTTTATTTGAAATTTACTGTTCTTTTCCCCTTTATACAGACATAGTTTACAGGAGTAGAAAAACCAGTCCAATTTTTCATATTTTAATATAATTTATTAAGCAAAAAAACAAACACTAATCACATACGCCCCCCCCAAGCCAAATGACAGGGCATGGTATAGAGAAGGTAGAGGTAAATAGTCCGCAAAAATAAAAACAAAACAGTTTCTCCTCAAAACGGGACCAAAAATACCTAACTAGAACAGCACATGCCCTCTTACGAATGTCGAAATGCACCAAAAAAATATCAAGCACAAAAGCTCAACTCACGTACAGAATGTGTGTATAATTTGCAGAGTTATGATACTACTACTAACAACTCACTGCTGCACCAAGTTGCCTGAGGCCAACAACTGTGCACAATCCTCCTTCATCCGAATCTATTCAAAATCTCTCTCTTTACACCCTCCCAACAAGTTCCTATTTTCTTTATATCTTTCCTTACGACATCCTCCCACCCCATATGGGGACGACCTGCTTTTCGTTTGGCCCTTGACTGCTGGCCGACAAGGACTATCTATGAAAATCTTTCATCCTTCATCCGCAGAACGTGTCCTAGCCATCTCAAACTTTCTTTCACTATAGCCCTAGAAAGCGGGATTGATCTTCATTTTTCCTACAGCTTACTGTTTGAGATACGGTCAGTCAGTCGGAGGTACCCAAAAAAAATCCGTAGGCAATTTATCTGAAAAAATCTAGCAAATCTCCTCCGTCTTTGAAAGCGCCCACGTTTTAGAACCATATGTGACCACTGTAGCTTCCAATATTCTAATTTTGGTCCGTAGACTTATCTTCCTACTCTTCCAAACTGTTTTCAACTGTGAAAACAAACCCTAGGGCTTGGCTATTCTACTTATAACGTCTTCAATGCACCCACAGTCTTTACTAATAATGCTACCTTGGTATGTGGGATCAATCTTCTCATTGCCCAGCATCACCTTTTTATCTTCACTTATATTCTTAAAACATATTATATCTTTATATTCTTAGTCCTTTCCTTAAAAAGTCATTCATTTGCTAACATTTTCATCTGGATGCTTAAATTATCAGCATAATCTACGTCTAGGAGAATTCTACTTCCCCAATTGATCCCGTGTTCTTCCATTGCCTTTCCTGTGCTCCTTATGACAAAGTCCATCAAAATGATCCATATAATTGGGGATAGGACGCAACCCATCTTAACTCCTGATTTAATAAGAAACAACCACATTTCCTACCTCAACTGCAGCAATGTTATTCTTGTACATAGAACTAATCACTTTAATGTATTTACCTGATATACTACACAAGGATCAGACCTTCCCTAAAGCTCTTCTATCAGCTAAATCAAACGCTTGCTGATAATCTACAAAACTGAGGACTAAAAGGGTTTGATTACTCATGCACTTTTTAATTATTAATCCAAGAGTGGAAATGTGGTCGACGCACCCTTTACCCTTCCTAAACCCACACTGTTATTCTATTACAACTTAGAGATCTACAGTATCTCTGAGGCTAAAAAGGGTTTGATTACTCATGTACTTCTTATTTATTAATCCAAGAGTGAAAATGTGGTCGACGCACCCTTTACCCTTCCTAAAACCACACTGTCATTCTATTAAAACTTAGATATCTACAGTATCTCTGAGGCCAAAAAGGGTTTGATTACTCATATACTTTTTAATTATTAATCCAAGAGTGAAAATGTGGTCGACGCACCCTTTACCCTTCCTAAAACCTCACTGTTATTCTATTAAAACTTAGAGATCTACAGTATCTCTGAGGCTAAAAAGGGTTTGATTACTCATGCACTTCTTATTTATTAATCCAAGAGTGAAAATGTGGTCGACACACCCATTACCCTTCCTAAAACCACAGTGTTATTCTATTAAAACTTAGAGATCTACAGTATCTCTGAGGCTAAAAAGGGTTTGATTACTCATGCACTTCTTATTTATTAATCCAAGAGTGAAAATGTGGTCGACACACCCATTACCCTTCCTAAACCCACACTGTTATTCTATTAAAACTTAGAGATCTACAGTATCTCTGAGGCTAAAAAGGGTTTGATTACTCATGCACTTCTTATTTATTAATCCAAGAGTGAAAATGTGGTCGACGCACCCTTTACCCTTCCTAAAACCACACTGTTATTCTATTAAAACTTAGAGATCTACAGTATCTCTGAGGCTAAAAAGGGTTTGATTACTCATGCACTTCTTATTTATTAATCCAAGAGTGAAAATGTGGTCGACAAACCCTTTACCCTTCCTAAAACCACACTGTTATTCTATTAAAACTTAGAGATCTACAGTATCTCTGAGGCTAAAAAGGGTTTGATTACTCATGCACTTCTTATTTATTAATCCAAGAGTGAAAATGTGGTCGACGCACCCTTTACGCTTCCTAAAACCACAGTGTTATTATATTAAAACTTAGAGATCTACAGTATCTCTGAGGCTAAAAAGGGTTTGATTACTCATGCACTTCTTATTTATTCATCCAAGAGTGAAAATGTGGTCGACGCACCCATTACCTTTCCTAAAACCAAAGTGTTATTCTATTAAAACTTACAGATCTACAGTATCTCTGAGGCTAAAAAGGGTTTGAATACTCATGCACTTCTTAATTATTAATCCAAGAGTGAAAATGTGGTCGACGCACCCTTTACCTTTCCTAAAACCACACTGTTATTCTATTAAAACTTAGAGATCTACAGTATCTCTGAGGCTAAAAAGGGTTTGATTACTCATGCACTTCTTATTTATTAATCCAAGAGTGAAAATGTGGTCGAAGCACCCTTTACGCTTCCTAAAACCACAGTGTTATTCTATTAAAACTTAGAGATCTACAGTATCTCTGAGGCTAAAAAGGGTTTGATTACTCATGCACTTATTAATTATTAATCTAAGAGTGAAAATTGCTCGACGCATCCTTTCCCCTTCCTAAAACCACACTGTTATTCTATTAAAACTTAGAGATCTACAGTATCTCTGAGGCTAAAAAGGGTTTGAATACTCATGCACTTTTTAATTATTAATCCAAGAGTGAAAATGTGGTCGACGCACCCTTTACCTTTCCTAAAACCATACTGTTATTCTATTAAAACTTAAAGATCTACAGTATCTCTAAGCCTAAAAAGTATCATCGTACCAAGTTATTTGCTTCCTACAGAAACCCAACTAATGCCTCTTAATTACCAAACTCACTTTTCTTAAAGAGTGGTTTCATTAGAGTTTTCCTAAAATCCCTAGGTACTTCCCTTTCCCCAAAAATAATATTCATAATTTTCTTTAATTTATTTCCAACTTCATAACCATCAAAATTAAAAACACACTATCGCCACTTGGTGCCTTATTATTTTTTAATCCCTTTAGTAATGTAACTAATCCTTCATCACAAAATAAATATTCCTTCACATCCAAAATTTCACAAACTTTTTCATTCTTTTCTATATCTTTCCTTGTAAATCTATCAAAGTTTAGAACATTCTCAAAATGTTATGGCTATCTTCCTTTAACTCTTTCCTTATCACTAATTGTGGCCTTGTTCCTATTTTTAACACAGACAATTCCAAATTGACTATTCCGTTTCAATTTATTAAGATGCTAGTACAATATTTTACTATTATGCCGTCTGGCTGCATCTTCCAGATCTTCGGCAATTCTATCCATGGCCTTCACTTCACAAATCGTTAATTCATATTTTAATACTTTCTTCACTTTTTTACATTCCTCTTATTTTCATACGATCTATCACACAAGTGATTCTTGTACAATCACCTCCTTTTCTCTATTAAACATAAAGCATTTTCACAAATATTCCTAGCCGCGTTTCTAACTTTCTTGCTCCCTAAAACACCATCTGCGACTTTAAAAACTAATTTCTTAAAACTATTTCATCCATCGTCTGTATTGTCAAATATTACACTCTCCAGTTTTATATGCAACTTTTCCTGGAAAGTTTCACTCAAATTCTCATCCTGGAGTCTACCAAGATCATAGCTTCCCGGAAAGTAGTTACCCTTCCTAAATTTCAGCTTTAAATTAACCCTAGCTGCTACTAGATGGTGACCTTTACTTTTAACATTAACAACAGCCCTCTATATACCCAAGTATCTTGTATCGATTCTGCCAGTCTTTGCTTTACAGTAACATAATCAATAAGGTTAGCTGTTTTACCATCATGTGGATATCATGTTAATTTTTGGGTCATTTTTTTTACCAAATATTGTATTGTTTATACCTAGATTGTATTAGCTGCAAAATTGCAGCAATCTGTAACAATTACTGTTTTCTTTTCCTACACCAGATTTACCTACGATTGGATACCATCTATCCGTATTTCTACCGACTTGAGCATTAAAATCCCTTAATAGGAACATCATATTTCTACCAGGGAACCCTGTCTATTTCTTTCTGTAGCTGTATGTAAAATTTATCTGAGTCACTACTAAGTCCATCGGTCAGTTCTACAGGGCCATACACTACTATGACTGATACCCTGCACTTTTTAGTTATAAAATAAACAACTAGCATTCTATCATTAATACCTTCCTAACCTAAAAGAGACTTAACAGCTTCTTGATTCGCCATGACCCTATCATGAGCCTAAGTTGATTAAAATCAACTTGGTGGACTGTGAGGAAAAACTTGAGAGCCATGGCTAATTGGAGTAAAACAAGACAGAGGGGCAAAGCTGGCATAACCCTTTCAGAATCGTATAAAAATAATGTCATTTCACTTGTTGATAGATAGTCTATCATTCATCCTCGGGCAGAACTAAGGAACTTTTAGTCATCAAATGAGCAACTAGAATTCTATCATTAATACATTCCCAACCTAAACAAGACTTTGCAGCTTCTTTATTCATCATGAGCCCTATTCCCTGCCTATGCATCCCATCCTTCCTGCCTTAGAAAATGAATTCTGTATCACTTAATTTCACGTTTCATAGTAGGATAGGATAGAGTGAGCAATTTTACCAAAACACTAGACCTGGGATTTGAAATTAGTAATCTAATTAAATTTCTAGGATTTTGGTCAAAATCCCATAATTATCCCACGAAATATATAATCAAACAGAATAAATTCTAGGGTACATTTTTTTTTTTTTTTTTTTTTTTTTTTTTTTTTTTTTAAGAAACAACGTAAACATACACCATTATAGGCATTGATGTAGCCCGAGCTAAACAATTTTTGGGGTGGAGGAAGCGCGGCCAGATTTTTTTTTTTAAGAAAGAATGTACACTGAACCGCTGTTGACATTGGCATAAGCAGGGGAAAATCCATCATTTTTCATAGAGAGGGGTGACGTTGCCAGAGTTTTCACAATATCGCCTAGCCTGTCTAGTCGGTTACTAAATGCAATTAACATATGCCCTTGTCATAGCTTTAGGTCATAAAAGAAAATAAAAGTAACTCATTAAATGAGAACAGTTGTTTGGTGATAATGTCTCACAAAAATGGTAAATCACTTTTTGGGGACTTAGTTACAACTATTCCATAGTCAAAAACAACAAGTCTCTGAAATTTCCTTTAAATACTGGAGAACAGTATATAAATACTTCAAATACTATCATAGATACACTTTTTTGAAGTTAAGTAACTATGAATGGATCGACCACATTTGACTACAGTTTTGTATAGCCACTAATGCAACAAAACAAAAAAGAATAAAACCAATCCAAATTTTGATAAGAACGGAGAAAAAACAAACAAAAAAAAAACAACAATTTATTCTAATGTCGTAAAAAAAGGAATTTCAATTTTTCAAGTCGGTATAGTAACTGTTGCAGCATCTCCATTGATGCATGAACTAGATGTAAGATTCCCAAACATACAAAAAACTATATAGTATATAAACATTTAAGAGAGAGGCACTTACATCTGAGTTCAAAAGGACAAGTCCAAGCAATGGCCGAGACATACTAAATTGGTTGCGACACTCTTCAAACATTATTATATTGAGAACAGTTGCAAGCAACTGTTGCAAGATCTCTGATCGCTGCTCTAATATTGATAAAACGTTGGCACTGCTGGCAGACGTTACAGCACGCCGTTTTGCTGTAAAAGAAGGGAAAACCATACTAAAAAAGAAATATAAGAGCTTCCAAAATATACAACTGATTCCGTTTGGGCAATATACTAGATTGACAAGCTGACGTACCGTAATGTATTACAGGATAGATTCAGGTTTAAAGGTGGCTTCAATTTTTCTAGATATTATGAAGGCTTTTGATTGTGTTGATCATGATTTTTTATTGGCTATGCTTGAAAATGCTGGAATTCGTTTTAAAAGTCTGAAATTGATTGCTCCATTTCTTGAAGGAAGAACGCAAAGAGTACGGCTTAGTACAGTCCTATCAGAAGAGATGGTAGTAAAGTGCGGTGTGCCACAAGGGTCTGAGTTGGGTCCCCTATTATTTCTTGTATACATTAATGATCTAAATCTCAAACAGCTATCAGCGCCAGGGTGCAATAATGGCCCGGTGTGAGAAATGCTTCCAAGTTTTTCAGATGATACTCAGTTTACAATGGCCGCGAAAACAGAAGCAGATTTCAAAAATGGCGTGAAACAAGGGATGGTAATAATCAAGAGATAGATGCGAGTGAACAAACTGCTTGTTAATCAGAAGAAAACAATGTTCATGTTATATGGCAGAAGTGCAAATTACTATCCATGGATTGAAGAAATTAAGTTAGAAAATGGAAGTATAAAACGGACAAGTATTGTAAGGTATCTTGGTGTGATGATAGATGAATGCTTAAGTTTTAAAGATCATATTGCATTTATAAGTGCTAAATTAGCCAAAATGTTGGAACTCTGTGGAAGCTGAAACATTTTTTCCCCAAAAAGGTTATTAGAATGTTATATTTTTCTCTTATTCATACATATCTGTTATACTGTGTCACAGTTTGGTCGTCGACGTTCACTAGCCATTTGTATCCGCTCCGTGTGATA
This sequence comes from Artemia sp. Qi Xiang Cuo, assembly GCF_049724085.1. Classification (NCBI taxonomy): domain Eukaryota; kingdom Metazoa; phylum Arthropoda; class Branchiopoda; order Anostraca; family Artemiidae; genus Artemia; species Artemia sp. Qi Xiang Cuo. Next base: position 53,573,179 of record NC_142799.1, on the reverse strand, counting down.
CAAAATAAAGCTTTAAGACTTTTGGCTAATGACTTGTCCCAGAATTCGGTAAGATCGAGGTATCACCAATTAAAATTTTTACCTTTTTTGGTTTGGTTAAATTTTATATATATTTTTTTATGTATAAATTTGTTTTTAATTTGTTACTTGCATGTTTTTCGGAATTTTATAATGATAGGGAACATAGTTATAAAAATAGAAATGTTGAATAAGCTAGAACGCCGGTTCCAATTACTACCAGATCGAAATTTTCTATTATGTATATTGGTCTTGAAGTCGGGAACAGGCTTCCGGCGGAAGTAAAAGGTAAGAAGACCCTTGAGGAATTTCGTGTTTCTTTGCGATGCATTTGTTTTAACCAGTATTGTAGACATGGATTGAGTGATTGATTTGGGAGTGAGTATACGCTTGTGAGTGCTAAACGCGAAATTGATTTGTCTATTGAGTGAAGGGAGTGCCAGTATATGTAGGGAAACCTAATGAATCATAGAGTATGAGATTCCTTTAAGTTCCCTGTAAAAATATATTATCTTTAGAATATTGATTAATTGTTTAGTAAGGGTGAGGGAGGGGAGGAAGAGTCAAGAGTTTTTTTTCCCGAGGAAGTCTATTAGGTACGCTATTAGTTGTTGAAGTGTCCATTTTTTGGGTCGTCCCAAACACGGTAATATGCGTCTGGACCTATTTTCATATTGTTAGTATTTAATGCAGTTTTGTTTTGCTAGTATTATATGGAGATTTCTATATTGTTTTTTTTTGTGACCCGTTTGTTAATAAAAAAAAAAATAAATATATTTTATATCTGACCTAACCTTTACTTGTCTTAAAGCTTTTGCCAACGTAAAGTGTATTTGTTTTGCTGATTTTGTTCAACAACAATGAACAAACATGCAATGAAAATGTGTTAATATATCAGACATAATGTTAGGTAGAATAAATGGCACAAATTCCGTTGAAACTCCGTTGAGTTTCATTGTGGACAAACATCAAAAATGTTTGTCCACATTTAACTTATCCGTTATTTTTAAAACTAAATCAAATTTTGTGAGTCCCCTTAATTCTGATAAAGATATGACCCTATTTATTCGTAAAAGAGAGGTACATCGAATAGTGCACTATTGCGGAAATTATTACGTCAGTAGGACATATCAAAACTAAGGAAAGAGTCTACAGCAACACAAGAAAAGCGTCAACAGCAACATATCAAAACTGAGGAAAATCTGTACAGCAAAACAAGAAAAGCATAAAAAAAAGTTTTAAATTTGGACATTAGTCCGTTATCTTTTGATTCAGCACTGAGCAGCCACATTCTTAAAAATCACAGCTACTCTGACTTTCTGAGGAATTAATTATAATCAGCAATGACCTGAGGACTCAAACAAATAGTCCACTAGGCAATTGAAAGTTTAAATAAAATGCATCCTTAAATAAAGCCTTGGGCGAGTATACAATAAATAGAAACTTGGGCGAGTATAGACTAAACACCATACACAAATATTTAATAGAAATGATTTAGTACAATATAAAGTAAAATCAGTAGCCAATCAAAGTGAGCTTGTATCCAAAACATAAAAGGTTAGCTGCCAAAATAGTAAACATGGTTGCAGCCATAGCTGCAACCTAGTAAAGAGCGAACCATGGCCTCAGCAATCAGAAGTTTATTAACACGTTTTGAAAAAAACCTGTCTAGTCCCAATTTTTTTTCGGTTAAAGCTAATTAAAGAAAGATACGATTATTTAAGTTTATTAGAGGTGGCGTAATAGAACTGCCGAAGCAAAGAGTCATTAGCCTTCAATACGTTACTTACCTGTTTTCTCGTCGAATTGTATGGGAGGGTTGATCATAAAAACTTTTGACAGGACTCATTCGATTGGGAATTGAAGTTCTAACGCCCTTTCTAAGAGTCAACAGTGGTTAGAGGGCAACCAGACCTTCTCCTGTGCCCCTTTTCGCTACTAAAGCCCCCACGTGACCCCCAATAATATTCAACTAAAAATTTCAGATGACCATTTTGTTGCAAAAATAGTGGGACTACCCCAAAAATATGCCTCTGACTTGACCCTTACAACACATGGAATGACTTGACCCTTACAACACATGAGGCAAGGGCCATAGATAATGCAAATAACCAATAGTATAAACATAGGTTTTATAATGGAAAAGGAGGCTTGTTTGACGTTGGTGTGCAATTAGCTTTGAACTTTCAGGTATCGTTCTGTCGTTCAAAAGATTAAACATTTCGTCGCGGGAGGGGGGAGGGGCAGGAGGTAATAAAATTGGCCGAAGAACTTTTTCTCTCTGATCAGTTTGAAACCCAGGTTAACAAAATGGGGTATCTACAACATTCCAGGATTGGCTTGGAAGATCGAGCTGAAACTTTCAACAGGTGTTTCGGGCCCAGGAGAACCTCAAATTTTAACTTGGGGAAGATGTAAATAAGACAATATACGGATCCAGAGTATCAATATAGCATATCTGTAATACCTAGGAGAAGCTATAGGGGGTAGGGGACTGCAGTTTGAATTTTAAGGCAGAGTAAGGAGAGGGAGCAAGGGGGCTTCAATTTCATGCAAGAAGGAGGGCTGAAATTGTTATCTCTAATTCATCTATAAGTTTTTAAACAAGAAGCCCCTACGAGAATTAAAAAGAAAATCGTGTCTGAGTAGCGAGGTAAATCCAAAGACACTATGTGGTACGAGGTTAACGAAATAGCATATCTGCGTTATCTCTGATATAGTTTTGGGGTTTCAAGTTGAAACTTTCAGTAAATGTTAGGGTGCCAAGTGGACCTAGATTTTTAAATTAGGAGGGGGAGGAGATGGAGGGAGAAGGCCTAAAATGTCTTTTCTATAATTTACCTAAACACACTCACACTAAAATCCTCCATAGGACCTATAATACAGTCACCCAAGTTGAAAGGTAAATCAAAACACTATGTGCTGCCCGGAAATCAAAAGAGCGTAACTGCAATACCTTCGGAGCGGCCTTAGGGACCAAATCGAAACTTTCCGGGGGTATTAGGGGGCGAGTGGACCTCAAATTCTGACACGTAGGGAGGGAGCACAGGGGAAGGATCCGAAGATTTGGTACCTAATCTGTCCAAAACTTTTGGCACTACGAGCCCCGGTTGGACTAGAACCTTTCCCTGGTGAAGTGGCGATGTAAATTGAAAAAAACGACAACATTGGTACCAAAGTTATCAAAATGGCGTATGTACACTTTTTCTGGAGCAGCTTAGGAGATTTAGTTGAAATTTTCAGGGAATTTGGGGGACCAAGTGGACCTCAAACTTTGACTTGGGGGAGGGGCAGAGGTAAATCAATAGAAACTATATATCCCTGGTGACCAAAACGACATATCCATGCTATCTCAGGGATGACAAGGGGGATTGAGGTGAAATCGACAGAATAATTTCTTCTAACTTCTTCTTGGTGTAAAGTTTTGAAGTCACTCTTTACTTTCATTTCGAAAAAAATTAATGTGCGTGTTTAATTATGTAAGAATTTAATATTATATATATATATATATATATATATATATATATATATATATATATATATATATATATATATATATATATATATATATATATATATATATATATATATATATATATATGTGTGTGTGTGTGTGTGTGTAAAAAAAAGATAGATCCCTGAAAAGCAAGCACACTCTTTCTCCCCTCTTTCCTTGCGAAAAAGCAAGCACAAGAATTTTAATATTTTATGTCACACTTAAAGTATTTCCGCAGCAAAGAGAGCTGTTACCCCATAGCAACTATATTTCATACTTATTCTATATGTATTTCTGCAAATGGTGGGGAGGGGATGAGAGGTTAATTTACCCCCCCCCCCCGTGATACATCTGAAACCCCTTTCGCTGAGAGCTAAGAAAATTTGAACTTGAAAATTCAATTTAGGAGCTCCAAGTTACTCCTCCCCCGCCACCTACAGAGACATCCACTGTTCTTCCCTTTGTTGCTGGCGGGGCACCAAGCAATACTGCACATGAATTAATGATGACTCAAGCTAATCAGTTCACTGAAAGGAAGTTTAAAGGCAGTTTTCCATAGAAATCGTTTATTATGTACGAACTACTCTGTATAGACTATTTGTTTGCATGGACTATTGTTTGTTTGGATTATTTATATCATTTTGTGCGGACTCCATTTTGTTTTGGGAAATATATGTCAACGCACGGCGTTATAGTATCTGAAACTAGGAGGTTATATATATGGCTTTTTTATAGTTATAAATCGATAGACTATCTCAGAATGTTCGCTCAATACCATTTTGACTCTTTTTGGGCCGCAATCTTTATTTGAGCTACAAAATAACAGAAATATCCAATTCTTTGACTAGTTTGATACGATCAAACTAGTGAGCCAATGAGAAAAAAAAAATCATCCATGACTAATCTCCGGAGAATAGCAAGTTTCTTATTTTAGCTGGTATGGGTCTGAAACTTCTGCATCAGAGTTCATAAACATTTTGAATTTATTCAGGAAGTTTCATCAAGGTTGTACCCCTTTCTAGGGGTATTTTCGCTCTGCTTCTTTAATTACACAAAAAAAATTTAAGCTAATAACTTGTGATTCATAAACATAAAATCACTGAATTTGCATATTTGAAGCCAGCATAAAGAAAAAAATTTTTTTCAGGCAGAATCAAAAGAAAAAGTGGCAAAATTAGAATTTAGAGCTTTGGTAATATCATTTTTATGCTGTTGTAGGCGTTTTCCTAAATTCTGCCGAGTTCTACCTACATAGTATTTGCCACAATCGCATGTTATTTCATAGACCCCTCTTTGGCGAGTAACTGGGGTTTTATCTGTACCAGAATTTAGCAAATTTATGATTTGAAGTTATTGGTAAATACTACATACATATTCTTCTGTGTGCAAACTTTCTTAAGAATCATAGTGATTTTTGGGATGTATAGGAGGTAAATTAGGTTTGAGGGCTTGTCGGGATTCTCACATGGTATACTACCATTGATTTTACAGGAGTGTCTCTTCGGTCTATGGCTAATTATACTATTAACAAAAAAAGGATACCCGTTTCCAAAAACTTAATCTTTATGAAAAATTTATCTTGGGTTGGATAAGCCAAGTCAAACTTGAAATCCGAGACCTGGGTCTGTATCAAAAAGTATAACCGCAAAAACCTACTTGAAAAAAACCTCACTTTGCCTCACATTCCAGTCTTTATACGTGTCATACCCCAAGAATGCGTCCAATAAACGAATAAGTTGGAAGCCTAGCAGAAATTCACGGTAATACTAGTAGGCCTAGTAGTAATTTCTGGCTAGCAGGATTCTTTTTTGAGTGAAGTCAGGAATATGGTTGAATAATGATTAGGAGTTGTATGGAGATAAGACATATCCCCCCAAACTGGATGGAGCGTAATATTTACTGTCTAATTGCGTAAGTGAACTCAATCCAACATATGTGGAGGGGAGAAAAACGCTATTTTTATCAGAATATAGTAGATCAAACTTCATCCAGCTACATAAAAGAACACAGTAATGTGTTGACCATTTAATATCAACTGATTAAATGGATCAAGTCATGCATCTCATAATGCGCAAAAATCCTAAAAAAATGACACATTTATTGAAAAGGAGTGATAAACATTTTCCAGATAATATTTTCTTCAGTTTCCTTTTATTTAATGATCCATTCAACGAAGAAACCACAATCTTTCCTCGAATAGACTACAAAATTTATTTCGCATTATCAGACCAAAATCAGCCCTTATCGAGTTGAAATGATTGAAATTCTCTCCAGTCAAATTTATCAGATTGGTTTTCTTTGACAGTAACATTCCCTATGTAACAGGGGAAATGGCCCTTAAAAGACCCAATTCCCTTGCAGTTCAGGGGAATAAATTAGCTCAACTTTGTCCCTTGTTGGCGTTCTTCCAGATGACAGATAAACATTAAGATTTAAATGTAAGCACAAGATATTAAAGAAAATGGATAGAAGAGGACAAAAGATTGAAACCTCATTATTATAAATCATTAATATGATGAGTACAGTTTTCCCTCTAAGCGTGGGTCAAATTACGATAATCATAATCTGAAAACACTATATTAAAAGTGGACACTCAGGGACTTCGTAAAACGCTTTCAAGCTTTCTTTATTAAGCAGGAGGCCTCAACCAACCTAAGGGGTAATCCACACGAATCGATATTTTATATCTTCAAAATTGTTTATAACTATGATTTCAAACATACTGTATACTGCAAACATTTTAAGAATTTTAGGCATATCTGACGTCATTGTCCTTATCCATCATATTTCGTGTTAATCCCAACAGTTAGCGTAAGTGGAACGGCAACGTATCACTTATTGGACAGTTAGTTTTATTTCAGGCCATGTGTCTTTCGGCATCAAAAGAATTCGGAAAAGGAGCTTACTATCGGGGCTATTATTCTCTAACAATCCAATGGAATAATATCCACCTCTTTATTCTTTTCCAACAAAAAATTAATTAATTAATAATCCAGCTTTTCTTTCCAGTGATCTTTTGATATCAGGTTTCATGTGTGGCAGTACGGATCCTGCTACTGTATAAAGACACAAAGTAGGTCCGGTGCCAAAGAAGGCCAAAAAATGATACGTTACCCTAGCACTTCTTCTTTTCATCTTTGTTTTGTCACCATTTACTTTCTTTTCATGGTCTTTCAGCTTTCAAATTTATACAATCAAATTTCATAAAAAATTTTGACTTCACATGTTGGTCCCCAATATGAAAAGAAAATGAGAACCAACAGACAGCTCGGTCAGTAGAGTAAAATAAAATGAAAAAAATATAAACTTTAATAAAAGAAAATTGAAAGAGAAATTGCACGGACCTCTGATGAAAAAAAAACAACAATACTCGCCCTTGGATTACCCATCACTTGCCCTTAAATTAGCTAAAATTAGTTGCCCCTAACGTTTTTCTTCGTCGATAAGTCTTAACTACAGATTGATTAAAAAATCGCTGGAAATTAATATTCGAGAAATAATTTCTTAATAGATTATTCATTGAATTCTCTTGTTTATAGGCTGCTTTTCTCCATTCGATTCGATTTTATTTTTGCCATATATGGGTCAGATTCGAAAGAAATCGTTTCAACTAGTTCAACCCGTGAAATATGTCTTTACAGACTCAGATCCTTTAAATTAGTAGAAATGATTTGCTTTTTCTTTAAACTACACGCCAGAAAAATATACTAAGGAAAAAAAATTCAATTTTCTGAAAAACCATATACGTGAAGACGGGTGTCGCAGGCGGATAGCAACGCCTATTACAAAAATTAGAGCAGAATGAAATATGTTTTTCATCCTTAGAAAGGGAGTATTTTGTCATTTTTTTCAGCTCGCCAGGAGGAAATTTCGAAAAAAAATAAATTCTTAGAAAACAATATAGAGCATAAGTACCTCAACTAAACTTTGCACAAAGGGTAATGGAACACATATTGGGGTATTTTCGCTCGTGATTTTTTATTTTTAAAATTCACAAGCTGAAGGACAATTAAAAATTAATAAAGCTGAAAACCCAAGATGACACAGAGAGAAAAAAAAAAAAAAAAAAAATCTCCAAGTAAAATCTACAGCTTACTAACTTTAAAATGCAGTGGCTGCATGAAGTGCTGTAGGATTATGGTATTTGGCAACGGTCTAGCAGTCGACTATTACTTTCATGTCCATCACTGGTCTTACACTGTTTACTCCGAATATTTTTTTGAACTGACACGTTAACGCTTAAGTTCTTAACACCTCAAAACTTTTTAGACGGCATATCAGATGAGGGATTAAAAAGAGGATTTTTTAATTTTGATGAGGGATTAAGAAGAGGATTAATTTAAGATGAGGGATTAAAAAGAGGATTTTTATTTTCATCAACTCCTCAAAGGCTATTATTTACCGTTGAAATAAAACAGCAATGTAATACTTTTTTCAAGTTTAGCAGGCATACATGATGTTGTTTTTCAATCTCAATCCTAAGCACAGAAATGAAATTGATAAACTCAAGAAAATTGAAAATTAGCAAAAAGGGGATTAAAAAAAAACTGATTTTGTAGTCAGGTGAAGTCTTAACATCTTTAATTATGACGAACGAAAACTTGCAAAAAAATCTTCAAGATCCTAGTTGGTGCTGCAAAGATATCCGTAGATTGCCACAATCATAGCGCTATTAACAGATTATACTGATCATTAGTAGATTGCCACAATCATAGCGCTATTAAACAGATTATACTGATCATTAGTAGATTGCCACAATCATAGCGCTATAAACAGATTATACTTATCATTAGTAGATTGCCACAATCATAGCGCTATTAACAGATTATACTGATCATTAGTAGATTGCCACAATCATAGCGCTATTAACAGATTATACTGATCATTAGTAGATTGCCACAATCATAGCGCTATTAACAGATTATACTTATCATTAGTAGATTGCCACAATCATAGCGCTATAAACAGATTATACTGATCATTAGTAGATTGCCACAATCATAGCGCTATTAAACAGATTATACTGATCATTAGTAGATTGCCACAATCATAGCGCTATTAACAGATAATACTGATCATTAGTAGATTGCCACAATCATAGCGCTATTAACAGATTATACTGATCATTAGGAAACTAAGTCACAACCATCACTGTAAGCCAGGTTGGCATAGCCATTACTATAAGTGTTGAACTTCTTATCCCTGGAGATGACATTTGTGACAAACATCTCACTAAAATGCAAAATTTCGTATTTTTGTAGATAGGGGCTTGAAACCTCCATTATGGGACCCTAAGACACAGATAATTTATCTAGATTATCACTTTTGAGAGGATATTTTCCACTGTTTTTAAATCATGTAAACATCCTAATAGTAACTTCTGTTAATGCATAGCTATATATTTAACGAACACTACGCACCTGGATTCAGCATAAGCAGTAGGTTCTTGGGATAAATACACTTTTTACCCGCTTCCAATATATAAAGTTCTGGTAATCATTGACAAGAATAGCTCTTTACTTACCCTTCATAACTGTGGACTGTTAGATAAACACCAAATCGAAAGTAGAATAATTAAGTTTTAGAAGCAATCGTATTTGCATATCAAAGTAATCGAGTTTGCGTAATAAACTGACAGTATTGGACTATAAAGCAAACTGAATTAGAGATACAAGTTAAATCCTGTTTTGAATGAAGCTATTGACAATAGAGTGAACCAATCGTTGAGTAAAATAAAGAAATTTTAAGGTATAAGACCTTCAAAGTAATTAAACCCGATCATACACAAGCCAACACTGACCAATCCTACTAACCTTATGCTACCTTATTTTATTTGTATGATAATTTAGGAAATGTACACAGCTTACTAAAAAAAAATATTAAAATATGCATTTTTATTGATGGACCCCCTTTCCCAACTCAGTTTACGCAAATACTAAGGCTTGAAAAATAAAGCTGAATTCTCTTAGCTCAGGAAGAGATCCAGCCGAATGCAAGCAGTCATATACCAATATATTCGTTCAGATGATTGTTTTTGGCGGAGGTCTCCTTGAAGGAGGGTGGTCTATTTTTGCAATTCGAGTCACTTATTGTCGCGATCTGTTTGACATAAGGTATAAGCGAGCCCAATGTTAACCCAAAATTCAAAGATACTGGAACCAAAATTACGGAAAATTTAGAGCCAAACTGCCATCAACTTCGTAAGTTTTTCTGAATGAACAAAATCCAGTTGAGCCTTTTTTGCTATTGTAATGTGGGATTCGTAATACCTCGAGTTTCACAAAGTGACAGCACTGCCCTAAATCAATTCAATTTAAGTAAGTAAAAAAAAAACAGGCTCCAAAAGTAGTGTAAAATCATCTTTTTAAATCTACAATAACACAGTTATTAGAGAAATTAAATTGATGTTTTGATTTTCTTATTTGCTTCAATTATTCCTACTACTCAGCATCTCATTCATTAGTCTTAACGAATAGATGAAACAGTCATAAACCCCTGAGTTATACTAAATATCGCCATATATAGAAACAATATGAGCCAAATAAATAAAATAAAAAAACTTACCTTTTGCGGTAACTTGCTTGAAAATATAAGTGACAATATTGTCAAGGGCATTACAACAAGATGTACAAACCATTGTATCTACAAATACAAATACACTCAAATTATAAATGACAACTGAAACAATTCTAGGCTATCTAAGCACTCGACTACATAAACATCTTTTTTTTTAAAGAAGAGCCAAAATAAATAATACGCCAAATAAAAACGAGCAAAATAAAAACGAGCCAAAATAAATAGAGCCAAATAAAAAATAAAAAAATAAAAAATAGAGCCAAAATAAAAAATAGAGCCAAATAAAAACGAGCAAAAATGGGGTTTTTATAGGCCAAATGAAAATACTAAAAAAACACAACAAAGCGAATATTTCGAGAGCACAAACGCCTCTCTTCTTCAGCGCGAAACGAAATAATGTATCCAAGGAAAGTGCCGAAGAAAAAAACAACAAAAAACAAACGCGGAAAGTTAGTGTGAAAAGACCCAAACGCTTTGTTGTGTTTTTTCAGTATTTTCATTTGGCCTATAAAAACCCCATTTTTGCTCGTTTTTATTTCTTTATGTGATGTCAAGCCAATGTGGTTCAAGAAATTAAATAATAGTTAATAAGTTGTACTTTTCAAAATAAAATATGAAACAACAAAATATAGCTAGGGATGAAAAAAAATCTTTCAGACACTCTTAGAAACTCTATAGCTCAGACATATTTTTCTTGGGTGTGTGCGTTGAGGAGGGGAGAGGGTGATAACCTGTCAAAACCGTAGATAAAAGGCACAATGAATTGATATTCTCGAAGAAAATGCAAAATTTTTGCTAACCTTCACAAATGTTAATCCTAAATTTTAAAATGCAGTTACTACAGCCCGGCCAGAAAAAAAAACGATTTCAATTTTAGTTAAAATGAAATAAATGCCACTTTTCTGCGCTTCTGCTTCCTCTCACAAACAAGAAGTTATAGAAATGAAGACATAGAATTAAGCGCATCTTGTGTTATTTAAAAGTAGAGATTGATGGCGAATTCAGAGAAACTGATTTTTTTTTTTGGGGGGGGGGGCTTGAAAGACATTTTAATTATAACCAAAAACACGAAAAAAAATTTAGTCTAACCGAACCTAAATTATATACCATCCTGATTCTCAAAATATATAAATGTGAATAATTTATAAAGCGCTTTATGTTATTCTAAAGGTCTAAAAACACCAAGCGTAGGCTCTTACGTATAAAAATGTTTGTTTAATTCTTTTTCTAGGTTGAGATGAATGTCAAATATGAACCTGCCAATGTCAGAAGTTCCTAGAATATATAATTCCTAGGATTATTCAACAATCTGTTGGCTGAATCTTTTCTTATTGAATTTCATTCAGATATAATACCTGATTTAAAGGATATATACGATTGTCACTGAAAAATCACCTAGCCTCTTTTTTCTTGTACTTAGAGAGACAGCTTGAAGATTCCTCTAAATTCTTTCACACTCCGATCGGGTAATGTTAACACACAATCCTCCGTAAATTCCCAACAAAACTCTACAAAACAGGTCTTTCGCAATATTTAGCTTGGACCCTTAGAGCCCCTCAGAAATTCTGGTACTTTCACTTGCTTATTATCACATGCTCACAAACTATTTATTATTTAAAAACCTAACATAAATGTATCGTTTTAAGGACGTAACATAAAAGTAATTACAATGTAAATTGTAAATTCAATGTGACCGTGACATTGATTTTATAATTTAAAAAACATTTGTTCCAGCAATTCCCCCCCCCCCCCTTAAAAAAAATGTTCGAACCGTAAAAAAGTAAAAAAATGCATTTAGCCATATTTTTGCTGTGTTTTGTACAGTTTTTTTTTTAACTTTATAAAACAGGTCTTTCGCAATACCTAGCTTGGACCCTCATAGCTCCTCAGAAATTCTGGTCCCTTCATATGCTTGTGTCTTTTTTCTTGTACTTAGAGAGACAGCTTGAAGATTCCTCTGAAATAAGGAATTGTTGGTAATAATATTAGCAAAACGTATTGCAATGAAAAAAAGCTCGTGTTTTTGTTTTTATTCTTTAACTGTTAATACAGCAGGAGTCTTGACAACAAATTAGATTACTAATCATACTAATATAGTGTTATTTGAGGGGAGAGGTATACAAGCATATGAAAGGACCAGAATTTCTGAGGGGCTCTAAGGGTCCAAGCTAGATACTGCGAAAGACCTGTTTTGTAGAGTTTTGTTGGGAATTTACGGAGGATTGTGTGTTAACATTACCCGATCGGAGTGTGAAAGAATGCCCATATGAAAAATGGATTACTCGGCAAATGAAGAAAGTATTTATTATTTAAAAACTTAACATAAATGTAGCGTTTTTAAGGACCTTTAACATAAAAAGTAACTTTTTATTTACAACGTAAAAAAATGTTACAAACGTAACCACCGTGACAATCCTGTCAAGTTATCGATTCCACCATAACTGACATTTTACGCATAGTATAATCATGGACAATTGGACATCAAAATGAATGAAAACATCCAACAGTCTTCTCGAAACTAGTTAGTGCTATAAAGCTATCCTTCAACTGTCATTGTCATGTTAATATAGTTATGCTTTCTCAGGCATTATTATCTAAGCATAGAAAGTGCCAACAAACTAAAAAAATACCAACGTTGACCACGTTGGTCAACCATGACTATTTTATTTATTTAGTATTTACTTGAAATGGAAAGCGTTTGGTCCTTTCACTGATTTTTTGGCGGCAAGTAACTTGTACAAACAAAGAGAATACTTCCTTCAACTAGTCAGCATATTCATTTAAAAACAAAAAAAAATTAAAAGGAAGATAGCTCAATAAAACCTTGTCAAAAAATATAAAAATATCTCGTTGAATATACATAAGATAGCAAAAAGGATACTGGAGCAATATCGTAAACGTATTAGATTATAATAGATTATACACGGCGAGTGTTTTGGCGAGCACTAGCAAAGGCTTCCTAAGGTATTCGAAGCAGGCAAAGCCGGTTATTTAGGTCTACTTTCCTATTACCCGATTGATTGCCACCGTTCTTGTTAGTTGCCAGGTAGCTGTTTACCGGCTCGTGCATTGTAATGCTTTTACTGTATTATCGGGTATCTATTCAGAAAACAAATCTATGCGTGCCATAGCTAGTGAGCTTATCTCAGCCAATTCAAAATAAATTGAAAATAACCGATTTGAACTGTTCATTTCTGGACAGTGAACACGTAGGCTATATCATTTACTGATAAAACATTCTCTTAGGTGAGTGCTTGAATTGGTTTAAAAAACTCAATTACGGAGAAATTTTACTCGACTCGAACTCTATTTTGTTAAAATCCCGAATTATTCAGAAGGACCACGAGAAGTATTCTCCAAAGAAAAAGAAGTAGGCCAAAGATACAGACGCAAATAGTCCAGTGAGTGATTTGGAAAGGTCAAATTAACGTCTGACAAATTAGCCCAAAAATTGCAAAAGATACTGCAATATGACCGGATTCTGATCATACAATTTTAGCCAAAACATTAAGAGTTTATCACACTACCACCCACTTTATTCCAAGGCTGCAACATTAATAGCAGCAAAACCATCACGTGATTATCTATTACCTTTTTATTCTAAAATTAATGTATGTTACAATGACTAAAGCTACAGTTGAACAGGAAGATTTGAGACAGCAAGCTCATAAAAATAATCAACAATGGATAAGTAAATCGCAAAACACCCTGTAATACATCCCAACTGCCAAACTCCCTGCCAAAACTGCTTTTTGACATGTAAGAAGGAAAATATACAAGAATCGGAAAAATTAAGCTGATAGAGCTGTAATTTTTCTTGTGGATATCTTATTTAAAACATTTGAGCTACTTTTAGAAAAACTACGAACAGTATATCTGAACTTACACGATGTTTGAAGTCAAGATTATTATTCCAGAATAAGAGCTGTTCTCAGGTTGTTCGTTACTGTCACAAAAAGAAATTAGTGAAACAGAAATTACAATCACAATAAGAAAATATATAAAATAAAACTATAATGAAAAAAAAATTAACAAAAATAAAAATTTTTTTAATAAAATTCATAAAAAAAATTAAATGCATCTTTCATATTGAACATACAAGTCGTGGTGTTGGTCATAGAAGATATTTTGCAAAGACAAGCTTAAAGACAAAAAAAAAAAAAAAAAAAAAAATCAAATTATACCCACAAGGAAAATTCAGAAGAAACTACATATTATGTTAATTTATTCCTCTGTTATTATCATTCCGGGAACGACAGTAAGGTTTTTCTATTTTTCAATAAACTATAATTATGAAACATACACTAAAAGAACAAAACAGGGTCAGTGCACAAGCGCAAATGAAAGCAGATGGACCAGATAAAGTAAGACAAAGAGGCATGCTTGTAAAAAGTGACAAGCTGATACTCGTGCAGACCCTGTTTTGTACCTGCAAAAGGACTGATATTCCCACCTAAAGCTCCAAGTCCTTCGGAGATAGTTGCTAGGAGGTAGAGAAATACAGGAGCTTCTAAACTTCCTATAAAAACCATATGGTCTGATGTAAGGCACTCAAGAAGGAAGTAGTATGACTGTGACAGCTTTGGATATTCCTAAAAGAAAACGCAAAACCTTAAATGATAGAAAATCAATGTCGTACTCAGTACATTGACAAAATTGGACAAAATTATGGACAAAACACATGGACAAAATTATGCAAGCTCACTAGCGTATGGGAGGAAGGATGGGACGGAAAGAAAGGGATGAAGAGGTAGAAAAAGAGAGATAAAGACAGAAAGAGGGAAAGAGAGAAAGAGGGGGGAGATGAGGGGAGGAAGAGAAAGAGAGAGGGACGAGGGAGAGGGAGAGAGAGAGAGATAGAGAGAGAGAGAGAGAGAGAGAGAGAGAGAGAGAGAGAGAGAGAGAGAGAGAGAGAGAGAGAGAGAGAGAGAGAGATACTAACAGACAACATATTGGGCAATCTTACGCAGTTTTGCGTGCAAAAAAAAACATGTGCAGCAAATTTGGACTATTCGACAATTTTTTTTTAATAGGTTCTTGTCATACACTTGTAAATATCAATATACAATTTTACAACCTGTGTGAAAAGATGTTGGCTATTCAAAACTCTTCACTATTTTCATTTCTTATGAAACCCTCAACTTATAGAAAATTCGCAGTCTCAATCAACTACCATACTAAGAGGCTACTCATAAAAGGAGAACAATTCTGAATAAGATCAGATTTATTCGGTCGACAAACCGCGACGAGAAAAATTCTTTAACACAATCGTTCATAAACCCAAAGATTCCTTAAAATTAAAGCCAATTTTCTGTTAAACGTTTCGAAGGAAAGGCATAATATCAAAGAAAGGAAATACAATTACAAATATAGCATTTGGAGAGCTGAGTAAAGTAATTTGACAAATGTTCCTTGAACACTAAGTGCTCCCAAGATACTACCATTTCCATTGTTGGTTTTAGTATTCCCCTTTAGAACTGAACATTTTTATTTAGGTTTTCTAGGTTGGGATTTTTTTTTTTGTTGGAATTAGTGCTCATTTTGTTTACTCAAGTGCATTTACTAGCTTAGTTTGTATTTTTTTTCTGGGGGGGGGGGGAGATTACTGTAGCACGCTTCTTTGTGAAAACCTGAACTTTATTTACTTACGACACAAAATGTTTAGGAACTGGGTGACAAAACATTTCCAAAAGGCGTAGAGTTTTTTAGGTCCAGCGCATTCACCTTAGAACATCCCCCCCCTCCGACAATTCCCCCAAGGAAAATTCTCCACACAAGTAAAATTGGGAAACCAAAGAGAAGTTAAGACAAATAAAAAGGATAACTTAAAAAGAAGGAATCGTGGAAATTGTAGATATATTCCAAAATACATGCAGAATATATGGTGTAGAACTGAACAGCTAGTGGTAACAAACTGTAAGTAAGAAGCGAAAGGAATTTTTATAACAATTGATGCATCAAATTGATTGTTTATGCTGATTCCAAATACATAAAGCTCATTAAATTTAATGTGTCCCATCAAAAGGCACGAGCCTGAGAAAACAAATTATATCTTCCAAATGCTTTTAAGTTTATCATTATCAGAGGCAACGCTGTAGCGTTGCCTAATGTAAAGGCCATACGGCTCCAATGTTTTATTATTTATTATTATTATTTTTTTTTTCCAGAGGCACTTCATATGGAAGGGGTCGTCGTAGAAGCTTCAAAAAGGGCTCATTCGATTGGAAATCTAGAGTTCTAGTGCCCTTTTTAATAGTAAAAAATGATTGGAGGGCAACTAGCCCCCTCCCCATGTCTCTCAGTTCCCCAAACACATCCAATCAAAATTTTGAGATAGCCATTTTGTTCAGCGTAGTTGATTTATAGATAGAAAATATATTTTTGAGGAGGATACTCCTCAAAAAGGTTTTAAGTTATGCCCTGGGGGCATATAAGGTTTTTATAGAAGGCGTTGTCGTAGAAACTTCAAAACAGGCTCATTCGATTGGAAATTAAAGGGCTAGTGCCCTTTTTAATAGTCGAAAATGATTAGAGGGACACTAGCCCCCCCCCGCCCATCATTTCCCCAAACCCATCCAATCAAAATTTTCAGATAGCCATTTTGTTCAGCGTAATTGATTTCCAGATAGAAAATATATTTTTGAGGAGGATACTCCCACCACAACCCTCAGGGCAAGGGTTATAAGTTATGCCCCGAGGACATATAAGGTTTTTATAGAAGGCGTTGTCGTAAAAGCTTCAAAAAGGACTCATTCGATTGGAAATTAAAGGGATAGTGCCCTTTTTAATAGTCGACATTAATTGGAGGGAAACTAGCCCCCCTCCCACGCCCATCATTCCTCCACACACATCCAATCAAAATTTTGAGATAGCCATGTTATTCAGCGTAGTTGATTTCCAAAAAGAAAATATGTTTTTGAGGAGGATACTCCCCCACAACCCTCAAGGCAAGGGTTTTAAAATATGCCCTGGGGGCATAAAAGGTTTTTATAGAAGGCGTTGTCGTAGAAACTTCAAAACATGCTCATTCGATAGGAAATTAAAGGGCTAGTGCCCTTTTTAATAGTCGAAAGTGATTGGAGTGTAACTAGCCCCCTTCCCCCCCCCCCGCCTCACGCCCATCATTTCCCCAAACACATCCAATCAAAATTTTGAGATAGCCATTTTGTTCAGCGTAGTTGATTTCCAGATAGAAAATATATTTTTGAGGAGGACACTCCCCCACAACCCTCAGGGCCAGGGTTTTAAGTTATGCCCTGGGGGCATAGAAGGTTTTTATAGAAGGCTTTGTCGTAGAAACTTCAAAACAGGCTCATTCGATTGGAAATTAAAGGGCTAGTGCCCTTTTTAATAGTCGAAAGTGATTGGACTGCAACTAGCCCCCCCCACGCCCATTATTTCCCCAAACACATCCAATCAAAATTTTAAGATAGTCATTTTGTTCAGCGTAGTTGATTTCCAGATAGAAAATATGTTTTTGAGGGGGACACTCCCCCACAACCCTCAGGGCAAGGGTTTTAAGTTATGCCCTGGGGGCATATAAGGTTTTTTATAGAAGGCGTTATCGTAGAAACTTCAAAAAAGGCTCATTCGATTGGAAATTCAAAGGGATAGTGCCCCATTTTAATAGTCGAAAGTGATTGGACGGCAAATAGCCCCCCCCCACGCCCATCATTCCCCAAGACACCTCCCATCAAAATTTCGAGCCAGCTAATTATTTCACCGTAGTTGATTTTCAGATAGAAAACATGTTTTTAAGGAAGAAAATCCCCCATAATCCTCAGGGCAAGGGTTGTAACTTTTGCCCTGGGGGCATATAAGATTTTTATAGAAGGCGTTGTCATAGAAACTTCAAAAAAGGCTCATTCGATTGGAAATTCAAAGGGATAGTGCCCTATTTAATATTCAAAAGTGATTGGAGGGCAACTAGCCCCCCCCTACGCCCGTCATTCCCCCAAACACATCCAATCAAAATTTTGAGATAGCCATTTTTGTTCAGCGTAGTTGATTTCCAGATTGAAATTATATTTTTGAGGAGGACACTCCCCCCATCCCTCAGGGCAAGGGTTTTCAGTTATGCCCTGGGGGCATATAAGGTTTTTTAGAAGGTGGTGTTGCATACACTTCAAAACATGATCATTTTATAATAGATTATAGGGCTATTGCTATTCTTATTATTGTAAATTTTTGAGAGAGAACATCGCCCCCCCCCCACGCCAATAAGTGCCCCCCAAACTGCCCAAGAACCCTTTGAGCTAGCCAATTGGGTAAGTTTAGTTGATTTCCGAATTGAAATTATTTTTTTGAGGAGGACAATCCTCTACAACCCTCAGAGCAAGAGTTTTAAGTTATGCCCTGGGGGCATATAAGGTTTTTATAAATGGCGGTGTCGCAAAAATTTCAAAAAAGGCACATTCGATTGAAAATTCCGAGGGCTATTACCCTTTTTAGTTGTAAAAAAGGTTATGAAGGCATCTAACCCCCCTCTCACAGCCTCTTTTTCCCCAAACATCTCCAATCAAAACTTTAAGACAGCCATTTTATTAAATGTAGTTTTAAGTTCTGGAAATTAGGTCTTTGAGGATTGCAACTCCCCCAAAGCCCTCAGGGCAAGGATTGTAACTAAAAGATTCTCCGAATCCTTCATATTATTTCTTATGGAAGGGATGCTCGTATAAACTTTAGAGAGAGCTCATTTGATTGGCAATTGAAAGTTCTTGTTCACTTTTTAAGAGTCATAAGTGATTGAAGGGCGACCAGCTCCTCCTCCTCCTCCACGCCACAAATGCATCAGATAAAAATTTTAAGATAGACATTTTGTTAAAATAGATCAAATTTCTGATAAAAGAAAATCCGGTGTAAACACAGCCCATCAGGGCCCAGGGGTAGGCGTTGTAAGTTATGCCCTGGGGCATAACTTATTAAGGGGGATTTATCACTTATGGGAAGGGGTTTAGTATGGGAAGAACACATAGGAAATCTATTATAATTATCAAATTATAAGGTTAAAATACATGCTCTGTGATAGATGCAAAATTGCTTTGGCACACAAATTCCTATTAAGGTCAATTCCAAACAGCCGTGATCACTTTGTGCCAGCAAGTGGAATGGTCTAAACCCCCTTATTGGAGCTATTTTATAAATCCATTCATTGTTGTCAATCGCTGTCCACAAGTTACGCAAACTGTCTATTGTTCATATATTAGGTTTTTGTCAAAGAGGTAATCGTATAGACTTTGAAAAAGCTTCATTCGATTTAAATCAAAAGTTCTAGCTCCGTTTTTAAAGTCAAGAATAATCGGACAGTAAGCACCCCCCCCCCCATACCATAAAAATTTGAAAATTTTTGCAATCAAAAACGAACAAAAATTAATTAAAAAAAACTTTCCGAAAAATAAGTTTTTAAAAGAAAAGTAAAGGTCCTTTTTATCTTAACATATGGATACAAAAACACATTTTTAAATACAAACTCAAAACGAGCAGAAATTACTTTGAAAAGACAGGCGAAATCCAGGATGATCGAAAATAAATTAATCAGTTGCAGGTAAGTACACATAGCAAGTCATACCATTAATTTATAAATAAATCTTAAAGTGAATAATACTTAAATTGAACATGCAAATCAAGCTTAAAACGAAAACAAATATTCTGCTATTAAAGTATAAATGAAACTTAAAACGAACAGAAATTAAGTAGACAATCAATGCAAACAAACATACAATATATATTAATGTAAATGAATAAATAAATCTTAAAACGAGTGAAACTTAAATTGAATATACAAATCAAGTTTGAATCGAATAAAAATAACTACAAACAAGAGTTTGGGTATCGCCTCACTGCAGAAGCCTAAAACCTACTGCGTAATTAGCGCTTTACTGAAAACGAATTATATTACAAATGTTTTCTTTTGTACTTAATATTGAAAATAAATATTAAAATTACAGTAAAATTTTGAACTGATGAGCTTTCAGCAATTAATATCATTATGCATCAAATATTCAGTTTAATTTAATAGTTCTTTTCAAGATTGGTCAAGACAAATAGTTTCACTACAAACAAAATTTGGATACTGCCCCCTTCTTTAACTGTATAAACCTAAAGCCTTCTGCGTCATTGGTGCTTCACTGAAAACGAATTACTCGTATATTACAAATTTATTATTTTCCAGTTCTTACAGCATTGAAAATGAAAACAAAAATTACAGTGAAAAAAAATCTTGAACTGATGGATCTTTCAACAATTAATATCATTATATATCTAATATTCAATTTGATTTTGTTTATACTTTCCAAGACTGTTCAAGAATCATATAGTTTTGCCATTTTTTTTAACTCTGCCATTTTTTGTAACTATTCGTGTTACTTTGTTGTGAAAACATTCTGTGGCTTCTAGGCATGTCTATTTGAGCGGAAAACCGCACCTCAAACTTTGTGGAACATGTATTTTCTTGCATGAAACACCAAAATATGATAAAATGTCAAGTTTCAGAGTGTTCCACCAGTGCCATTGGTATTTTTGAATCCGCAAGGTCAATTTAGGGGATAGAGGGTAGGCTAATTCTCTTAGCAGACCCATTCCGTCGAGATATGGTTCATACTTTCAACACCTGGCGTCCAGACCATCATATAATCTACCAAGCACACAACTACCCCAAATCAGTATCAATAAATAAATGAAACCCAAAACGAACAAAAATTAAAATAAATATTAGAGTCAAACTCAAAATCAGCATAAATTAATGTGAGTAGGGTTCAAAACCCCTATGCTTTCTAAAAGCAAAAATATAATTTGTACTTTACTGAAAAAATATTCAAATGAGTTTACTGAAAAAAAAAATGTGCATTGTTAATTTAATATACATATGCTGATATTTATTCCCTAAAATCTTAATTAATTTTTGATTTCTTAAAGTTACAAAATTGAAAATATTTCAAAGAATTATTTTCAGTAAAGCACCAATGACGCAATAGGTTTTAGGCTTTTGCAGTGAGATAATACCCAAATTCTGGTTTTTAATTATTTTAATTCGATTCGAACTTGATTTGCGTATTTAATTTAAATTTCACTAGTTTTAAAATTTATTCATTCATATACATTAATGTATATTGTATGTTTGTTCGCTTTGATTGTTTATTTAATTTCTGTTCGTTTTAAGTTTAATTTATTATTTAATAGGAATATATTTTTTTTCGTTTTAAACTTGATTTTCTGGGTAATAAAAATAATTCATTCATTCATTCATAATCAATCTAAGCATTACTCGCTTTAAGATCTATTTATTCATTTAAACTATTACTTTTTGTATGTTTTTTTCTATCATTTTTTACTTAATTTCTGTTAGTGTTGTGTTTCATTTACTATTTAGTAGTAATTTCTGTTCTTGTTTATGTTTTAATTTAAAATGTATTCTTATCTACTTTTCTTAATTTTAAAACTGCCTTTACTTTTCTTTGAAAAACTTATTTTTCGAAAAGTTTTTTTTTAATTAATAACAATGAAAAATCAAATACTACTCAAACTTCCATGAATTTTCTTTTTCGGTATCAGTCTATATGCAACAATTAAATTAGTTTTATTATTCTGATACGTAATAAATCTTCATAAATAATTTCTTAATTAATGAGTCTCCATTAGTGCATAGAAAACACACAAACTAAATTTTTAAATTTACGCAGTTTATTTACTTCTCAGTAGAGTGTAAATGACGCTCTAGCCTTTCAGGAATTTGAGAAGAACCAATACCATACTTTTTATTGGTAAAACTTTCTCGGCATAATGCATTTATGACCATTTATTTTGTTTTACAAAATAGAAAAGACATTATTTTCATCAATATTTATTTTTCCAATCCATTCCTTTCATTGAATGCTCTAAGCCGAGTAACTTCTTGCTGTGTAGCGGAGCCTGTGTAAATTCCTATATCAATATTGGCTATTCCACATAGACGAGTAAAACTTAGACCAGACACGTGGATTCAGAATCAACAAGAGATTCAACTGAGTCTATTACATTCCATGAATTTGAGCTTGTTTTTGGACAAATTTGAATCAACATAGACGAGTCCTTTGCTTTAGTAGGTACACGTGTGCCATGTGTAAATAGAATCACAAGAGCGTAATTCCCCTGCAAGCGTGACGGAAGACAGTTAATAATAGCCAGCGCAATCGCGCTGCCTAAGTAAAGAACGATGTTGGCACAATATATTTCTTTTTCCACACCAGGACACGTCGTATCGAAGGAGTTGTCGTAGAAACTTCGAAAAGGGCTCATTCGATTGGAAATTGGAACGGCTAGTGCCCTTTTAAATAGTCGAAAGTGATTGGAAGCCAGCTAACACCCTTTCCACGCCCACCATTTCCCCAAACACATCCAATCAAAATTTTTAGATAGCCATTTTATTCAGCGTAGTTGAAATCCAGATAGAAATTAAATTTTTGAGGAGGATACTCCCCCACAACCCTCAGGGCAAGGGTTTTAAGTTATGCCCTGGGGGCATATAAGA
Organism: Artemia sp. Qi Xiang Cuo; assembly: GCF_049724085.1. NCBI lineage: Eukaryota > Metazoa > Arthropoda > Branchiopoda > Anostraca > Artemiidae > Artemia > Artemia sp. Qi Xiang Cuo. The sequence continues at coordinate 53,550,584 of NC_142799.1, read as the reverse complement.
AAAGATGTTGGCACAATGTATTATTTATGTTATTTTCCTTTAGACCAGGGCACTTCGTATCGATAAAGTTGTCGTAGAAACTTCGAAAAGGGCTCATTCAATTGGAAATTGGAGTGGCTTGTGCCCTTTTTAATAGTCGAAACTCATTGGAAGGCAACTAACAACCCTTCCACGCCCACCATTTCCCGAAACACATCCAATCAAAATTTTGAGAAAGCCATTTTGTTCAGCGTGGTTGATTTCCAAATAGAAATTATGTTTTTGAGGAGGACACTACCCCCCCCCAGCCCTCAGGGCAAGGGTTGTAAGTTATGCCCTAGGGGCATATAAGTTTTTTTTTTATAGAAAGCGTTGTCGTAGAAACTTCAAAAAAGTCTCATTCGATTGGAAATTCAAAGGGCTAGTGCCCTATATAATAGTCGAAAGTGATTGGAGGGCAACTAACCCCCCTCTCACGCTCACCTTTTCCCCAAACGCATCCAATCAATATTTTGAGACAGCCATTTTGTTCAACGTTATTTAAAGTTCTGAAAATTAGCTCTTTGGGGATGACAATCTCCCCACAGCACTCAGGGCAACGGTTGTAAGTTATGCCCTGGGGGCATATAAGGTTTTTATAGAACGCGTTGTCGTAGAAACTTCAAAAAGCGCTCATTCGATTGGAAATTGAAATGGCTAGAGCCCTTTTTAATAGTCAAAAGTGATTGAAAGCTAACTAACACCCCTTTCGAACCCACCATTTCCCCAAACATATGCAATCAAAATTTTGAGATAGTCATTTTGTTTCACGCAGTATGAAGTTCAGGAAAATATACCTTTGAGCAGGACACTCCCCAAACAGTCTTCAGGGCAAGAGTTATAAGTTATGCCCTGGGGGCATATAAGTCTTCATTGAAATCTTTGTCGTAGAAACTTGAAAAAGAGCTCTTTCGATTGGAAATTCAAAGGGCTAGTGCCTTTTTTAATAGTCAAAAAAGATTGGAGGGCATCTAACCCCCCTTTCACGCCCACTTTTTCCCTAAACACATCCAATCAAAATTTTTGATAGCCATTTTGTTCAACGTACTTGAAACTTTTGGAAATTAGGTCTTTGAGGTTTAGGTTCAAGGTTTAATTTTAAAATATCTGTACAAAATAGACATAAATACAGGGTAAACGCCGGAGACACAAGGTCGAATGACAAACCTCCCAGAGCCCCCAGGGCAAAGGTTGTAAGTTATGCCCTGGGGGCATATAAGGTTTTTATAGAGTTGTCGTAAAACTTCAAAAGGGGCTCATTCAATTGGAAATTGAGAGGTCTAGTGCCCTGTTTAATAGTCGAAAGTGAATGGATGGTATCTAACCACCCGCTCACGCCCACCATTCCCCCAAACACATCCAATCAAAATTTTGAGATAGTCATTTTTTTTAACGTAGTCGAAAGTTCTGGAAATTAGGTATTTAAGGATGACACCCCCCCTTCCCGCCCTCAGGGCGCAGGTTGTAAGCTATCACCTGGGGGCGTATAAGGTTTTTATTGAAAGGGTTGTCGCAAAAACTTCAAAAGGGCTCATTTGATTGGAAATTGAAAGGGCTAGTGCCTTTTTTAATAGTTGAAAGTGAGTGGAGAGCGACTAACGTCCCTCTCACGCCCACCATTTTCCCAAACACATCCAATCAAAACTTTGATATAGCCATTTTGTTTAAAGTAGTTGAAAGTTCTGGAAATTATGTCTTAGAGGATGACAACCACCCTCACAGCCCTTAGGGTAAGGGTTGTAATTTATGCCCTGGGGGCATATAAGGTGTTTACAGAAAGCGTTGTCATAGAAACTCAAAAAGGGCCGATTCGATTGGAAATCGAAAGGCCTAGTGCCCTTTTTAATAGTCAAAAGTGATTGGAAGGTTTGACATTTTTATAGTAAAGATCGATGTGGGTATAATGTAGGATTTTTTGTTGTTTTTGTTTAGACCGGGCACTTCGTATTGAAGGATTTGTCGTAAAAACTTCGAAAAGGGCTTATTCAATTGAAAATAGAAAGGGCTGATGTCATTTTTAATATTCGAAAGTTATTAGAGGGCAACTAATCCCCCTCCCACGCCCACCCTCCCATTTGCCATTATGTTTAAAAACTAAATGTTGCCTTAGGATTAAATCAAAATGCACTGTGTTAATGCTAATTCCCAATAAGGCATCTCAGCAGTGTCCCATGAACGACTGAGGGCATTATGTTCAAACTTTCGGGGCTACTCCTGCTCTTAAGATTTAACCAAGTCAAAATAGCGTAAGTGTATCCAAGCTATCAAAGACAGTAAGTGGATCTTTTGGCCAATGGTATCAAGATTTCCATTTCAGGTCAACTAGAGGAGGTATGAAATGAAATTAAACACTACTATTTGTGTCCAGATTTTTAAAAGGGTGGACGTTGTTAAAAATTGCTGAAAATGTTTCTCCAGCATACAAATAGCAGGCCGAACTATAAAGTCTTAAAAAACTAAAAGATTTAAAGTATTATTTTCTTTTTCTCTGAAAATACTATGTCAATATAAAACAAATAGAAATTAATTAAAAAAAAATTTCCACAAAATAAGTCTTTCTAAGAAAAGTAAAGAACTTATATTTTTTTCAGTAAAGTGTCAATTATTTTCTGGCCTTGGGAAGGCATAGGAGTTTTGAGCCCAACTTATGTTAATTTCTGCTTGTTTTGAGTTTGACTCGGTTATTTACTGTAATTTCTGTTCGTCTTGGGTTTCATTTATTTATCGATGCCGATTTGTGGTAGTTTCACGCTTGGTAGATTACTTGATCTTATTTCTGCTCATTTTTTGTTTAATGGAGTTCTTTACTTTTCTTTGAAAAACATATTTTGTGGAAAAAGTTTTTTTGAATTAATGTATATAAATAGTAAAAGCGGACCTTCGGATTTGGCAAATCCGAAGATGTCGGATTTGGCAGGTCATGAATACGGCACATGTGGACCAATAAGGCCTGATTCTACGTGCGTAAAATACATGCTAAACATGACACCAATTCGAACCCAACTTGTCTCCAAATATGCTATTAATTTTACATTGAAAGATCTCAGAAGGGCTTTGCAAAATGTGTTATTGAAAACTTTAAAATGACAATTAATTAGGAGATTAACTTTCTGTTACTTTCTACGCTGCAGAATATTACAAGTATAGTTCTTAAGCCAGTTCTTTGTCTAGTTAATTCATCTATTCGTCCAGGTCTATTCCCTAGTAGATATAAAATTGCTCGTGTAACAACATTACACAAAAAAAGTACATGAACATGGTGATTAGAAAATTCCATGCCAAGAGCTCCAAGTTTGTGAGCGTAAGATCCGTAGTGATAAATCATACCACTATTTGAACAAGAACGTAATGAATTAACCTTCCGCCCCGTTGCAATCTTGTCACCAATATTTAAAGCCTCGGAATAAATTTCAAAAGCAAGAATTTCAACTTAGATAGAACAAACGTTTTGGCCAAAAATCCCCTTGGATTTTGAGTAGACTATTCAACAGAACAAGCGGTTTCATTTAATTTCAATAAAAGAGCTGCATCTTTTATTAAAATTAAATGATTAATTTGATGCTTATTACCGGTATCGACTGTGTTCTTTAATGTTAAAACAGTATTTGATACTCTAAACCATGATTTTCTTTGAAATATAATGGAAAATAAAGTGTATACGAGGGAGATGATTAGAAAAAAAAATATCTTTGAGGTTATCACACCGAAATGGATGTAACCTTTAATTATCTAATTGTAGATAACCTTGAAGATACTGGTATCCCACAAGATTCTGTATTGGGTCTGTTTTATTATTGTTGTACGTTATCTTCAGTGATTCTTGCAGGGGAACAGTGCTCTTCTGGTTCTACTTGGAGATAATTTCTGTTAAACTGAAGGACTCGTCTACGTTTATTCAAAACCTGATTTTAACAACAGGTTTAGTTAACCAATGGTTTATCTTCAAACTATTATTCAGTATCAACTTTTACGAAAACGGACTTTAGGATTTTCGTTTGTTCTTGAAAAAATCGGTATTTAAGAAATTCCATGCCAGGAGCTCCAGGTTGTGAGCGTAAAATCCCTAGGGTTAAATCATACCGATATTTGGGGGTTTTCTTGACCAGCATACATCGTTTCGACTTCATATTATTTTACACGACCATTTACGTGTAAAACTTGCATAAATAATTGGGTCTCTGTATCTTCTTATAATAATTTATCACTATTCGGTTCTATCTTATTTAAGTTACTGTACAATTACTTTTTGGACGTAGATAGTGATATTTAGATCTTTAATATTTTAGACTTGAAACAAATTGTATGAATTGCAATATGGCATTTAAAAACACAAAAGCCAAATACTTATATTTACGAGAGGTCACGGTTGATTCAGCCTCCTTCTTCAGCTCTTATGCAGTCTAAGGCATACCAGCCTTCCTCTGTTGATTCCAAAACATCTAGCTTCTCAATTCTATATCAAACACCGTTAATGCCGAACAAAAATAGACTGAGAGACAGGATGATGGCACGTAAGAATATTCTATATTCCTTTTTGTTGTGTTTTTTTTTTTGTTCCCAATGTTGGGGTTGCTTTCCGTGCACTGCTTGCCTAGCGTTTATTTTCTTGTCCAGTCCTCCTTTTTCTAATTTAGTTTTCGTTCTTTTATTTATTTATTTTTTGTTCATGTTGAAGAGGTAATCCTTGTGATCGTTACAGCCAACAATTACGAGCTAAGTTCTCCGTTGGGGCTGTATTATTTTTGTTGCAATGCTGTTTTTTATCACACTGGGTAAATAAATTCATTTATTCATTCATTAAAATTTACGAAAAAAACCACGGGCTAAACAAAATTTTGGTTATAATCGACCGATTATCAGTTGCGGCGTCTCCCCCAACCAAGTAAAAAACGGACTCTAGCCCATAGTAACAAAAAATTTTAAAAACGTGTTTGGTTAAATGTCAGGTGAGGAAAAATCGTCATTTGAAGCTGATCCAGGGATGATAACTATTATTTTGATTAATCTTAACGGCAAAAGTTTATTGCGAAAACAAACAAATGGGAATTTCGAAAAACAAACTGAAGCCCTCGAAAATGGTGTTGGATCGAAATGAAAACTGCGCCATTAGAATTACCATAGCTGAAACCCCCATATAGTAGAATTACAGTCCCCCATCTTGAACAGGAAAGAAAATCCCTTTTTCGCATGATAAGCACTGACATGTCTCGTTTTTTTTAGTAAAGCAGAATGATACTCTAGACTTTTGGGGACAAGAGGGGCAGGCAACACCACCCTTATTTGGTGTTATTTATGCTTGTTTTAGACCTGCTTTCATTGTTCGTAGAAAATTGTAGTTGTTTCAGCTTTCGCTTTTCCATTCATAGTAATTCTGTTAGTTTTAAATTTTAAATTAGCTCTCTACATTACACCACAAAAACGGTTTTTTAAATGTCTTACATAGCAAAAGAGGTTTATTATGAAAATTTATTTATTTCAATAAGTATTTTGTGAAGCAATCTATCGTAGCTACGTGAAATATACCCTTTATCACAGGTAGTCCTAGATTATTTGGAAGCAATGTAAAATTGTCCTTCTGCTAAATGACAAGAACCGCCAGCTCTTGACGTTTATAAGATGGAATATAGCTTGATACTGTAAATCTAAAGAAGGAGTTTAACACAAGAAATTGTCGACCATTATAAGAGGTAAGCCCCCCCTCCCTACTCTTGAATTAAAATAGGTCGCATCGTTAAATAATTTATTCTCTTATTATTAAATTAGTTGAGCCCCATATCATCAAAAATAATTAAATAGTTTCGCTATAGAAAGTAATATTTCAAGAATATTTAAGAGATGCTAAGCTATTCCTCATGCAATTGAAAAAAATCAAGAACAGAGCCACCATGCGGTTTAACTCCTATTAGTCCACTACTTTGTTTCATTTTCATTAAAAATGGTTTCATTCTCAAATAATACAACAAGGAATAGGTTTTATACATAAAAACTAAAAAGAAATAGCTTTCTTTAACAAAATATATTATCCATACTTCTCGTAAAGTCAAAAACTTATTCTAAATATTTTAGAATTTCAGATTAAGGTGAGAAATGAGTGTACTCGCCCAAAATATCCACAAGTGGCGCTAATCATGGCGCTAATCAAGGTTGCAACAGTAGCTGCAACCTAGTAAAGAGATTTTACATATAAAAGAAAAGCCTTAAAGGGGTATAGAACAATGAGAAAAAGTGATAGCCGCTAACATTTTTTTATTAGACCCAGTGTCTTTCATCACCGTATTAAACATCATCGCTACATCACTATCAATGTTAATACTTTTAAATAATAAAATCGTTCCAGTAAATATAAATGAACGAGACTGAAGAGTTTCTGCCAAAGTTCATTGGATATAAACAACAAAAGCAAATCTAGCACAAATTTTTTAGAATAAATATAAATGAAATCAGATATTTACCAGGAGATCATTTTGGGGAATTGAGGAGAGTAGTTTGATAAATGTTTGGAGAACATTTTCAAGAGCATCATCGCCGTATAACCGAAAAACACCAAAATTGACATAATTGCCAGCCAAAGTAGCTTTGAGCATCACAAAACAAATAGAGACACCTTTTAACTTCAGACTATAAATACGCTCTTTAGGTATTTCCACATTAAGTATACGGGTACCTGAAAATATATTGCAAAATTGAATAATACCTCTCAATGATTTTAAAACAGAAAACACAGTTTTATTTCCATACGCTCTTTAGGTATTTCCACATTAAGTATACGGGTACCTGAAAACATATTGCAAAATTGAATAATACCTCTCAATGATTTTAAAACAAAGAACACATAGTTTTATTTCGATACGCTCTTTAGGTATTTCCACATTAAGAATACGGGTACCTGAAAACATATTGCAAAATTGAATAATACCTCTCAATAATTTTAAAACAGAGAACATGTAGTTTTATTTCCATACGCTGTTTAGGTATTTCCACATTAAGTATACGGGTACCTGAAAACATATTGGAAAACTGAATAATACCTCTCAATGATTTTAAAACAGAAAACACATAGTTTTATTTCTATACGCTCTTTAGGTATTTCCACATTAAGTATACGGGTACCTGAAAACATATTGCAAAACTGAATAATACCTCTCAATGATTTTAAAACAGATAACACATAGTTTTATTTCTATACGCTCTTTAGGTATTTCCACATTAAGTATACGGGTACCTGAAAACATATTGCAAAACTGAATAATACCTCTCAATGATTTTAAAACAGAGAACACATAGTTTTATTTCTATATGCTCTTTAGGTATTTCCACATTACGTATACGGGTACCTGAAAACATATTGGAAAACTGAATAATACCTCTCAATGATTTTAAAACAGAAAACACATAGTTTTATTTCTATACGCTCTTTAGGTATTTCCACATTAAGTATACGGGTACCTGAAAACATATTGCAAAATTGAATAATACCTCTCAATGATTTTAAAACAGATAACACATAGTTTTATTTCTATACGCTCTTTAGGTATTTCCACATTAAGTATACGGGTACCTGAAAACATATTGCAAAATTGAATAATACCTCTCAATAATTTTAAAACAGAGAACATGTAGTTTTATTTCCATACGCTGTTTAGGTATTTCCACATTAAGTATACGGGTACCTGAAAACATATTGGAAAACTGAATAATACCTCTCAATGATTTTAAAACAGATAACACATAGTTTTATTTCTATACGCTCTTTAGGTATTTCCACATTAAGTATACGGGTACCTGAAAACATATTGCAAAACTGAATAATACCTCTCAATGATTTTAAAACAGAAAACACATAGTTTTATTTATATACGCTCTTTAGGTATTTCCACATTAAGTATACGGGTACCTGAAAACATATTGCAAAACTGAATAATACCTCTCAATGATTTTAAAACAGAGAACACATAGTTTTATTTCTATAAGCTCTTTAGGTATTTCCACATTACGTATACGGGTACCTGAAAACATATTGGAAAACTGAATAATACCTCTCAATGATTTTAAAACAGAAAACACATAGTTTTATTTCTATACGCTCTTTAGGTATTTCCACATTAAGTATACGGGTACCTGAAAACATATTGCAAAATTGAATAATACCTCTCAATGATTTTAAAACAGATAACACATAGTTTTATTTCTATACGCTCTTTAGGTATTTCCACATTAAGTATACGGGTACCTGAAAACATATTGGAAAACTGAATAATACCTCTCAATGATTTTAAAACAGAAAACACATAGTTTTATTTCTATACGCTCTTTAGGTATTTCCACATTAAGTATACGGGTACCTGAAAACATATTGGAAAACTGAATAATACCTCTCAATGATTTTAAAACAGAAAACACATAGTTTTATTTCTATACGCTCTTTAGGTATTTCCACATTAAGTATACGGGTACCTGAAAACATATTGCAAAATTGAATAATACCTCTCAATGATTTTAAAACAGATAACACATAGTTTTATTTCTATACGCTCTTTAGGTATTTCCACATTAAGTATACGGGTACCTGAAAACATATTGCAAAACTGAATAATACCTCTCAATGATTTTAAAACAGAGAACACATAGTTTTATTTCCATACGCTCTTTAGGTATTTCCACATTAAGTATACGGGTACCTGAAAACATATTGCAAAATTGAATAATACCTCTCAATGATTTTAAAACAGAGAACACACAGTTTTATTTCTATACGCTCTTTAGGTATTTCCACATTAAGTATACGGGTACCTGAAAACATATTGCAAAATTGAATAATACCTCTCAATTATTTTAAAACAGAGAACACATAGTTTTATTTCTATACGCTCTTTAGGTATTTCCACATTAAGTATACGGGTACCTGAAAACATATTGCAAAATTGAATAATACCTCTCAATGATTTTAAAATAGAGATAACATAGTTTTACTTATATATGCTCTTTAGGTATTTCCACATTAAGTATACGGATACCTGAAAACATATTGCAAAATTGAATAATACCTCTCAATGATTTTAAAACAGAGAACACATAGTTTTATTTCCATACACTCTTTACGTATTTCTACATTAAGTATACGGGTACCTGAAAATATATTGCGAAATTGAATAATACCTCTCAATGATTTTAAAACTGAAAACACATAGTTTTATTTCCATACGCTCTTTAGGTATTTCCACATTAAGTATACGGGTACCTGAAAACATATTGCAAAATTGAATAGTACCTCTCAGTGATTTTAAAACAGAGAACAAATAGTTTTATTTCCATACGCTCTTTAGGTATTTCCACATTAAGTATAGGGGTACCTGAAAACATATTGCAAAATTGAAAAATACGTCTCAATGATTTTAAAACAGAGAACACATAGTTTTATTTCCATACGCTCTTTAGGTATTTCCACATTAAGTATACGGGTACCTGAAAATATATTGCAAAATTGAATAATACCTCTCAATGATTTTAAAACAGAAAACACAGTTTTATTTCCATACGCTCTTTAGTTATTTCCACATTAAGTATACGGGTACCTGAAAACATATTGCAAAACTGAATAATACCTCTCAATGATTTTAAAACAGAGAACACATAGTTTTATTTCCATACGCTCTTTAGGTATTTCCACATTAAGTATACGGGTACCTGAAAACATACTGCAAAACTGAATAATACCTCTCAATGATTTTAAAATAGAGAGAACATAGTTTTACTTATATACGCTCTTTAGATATTTCCAAATTAAGTATAAACATATTGTTTTATTTCCATACGCTCTATAGGTATTTCCACATTAAGTATACGGGTACCTGAAAACATATTGCAAAATTGAATAATACCTCTCAATGATTTTAAAACAGAAAATACATAGTTTTATTTCTATACGCTCTTTAGGTATTTCCACATTAAGTATACGGATACCTGAAAACATATTGCAAAATTGAATAATACCTCTCAATGATTTTAAAACAGAGAACACATAGTTTTATTTCCATACGCTCTTTAGGTATTTCCACATTAAGTATACGGGTACCTGAAAACATACTGCAAAACTGAATAATAACTCTCAATGATTTTAAAATAGAGAGAACATAGTTTTACTTATATACGCTCTTTAGATATTTCCAAATTAAGTATAAACATATTGTTTTATTTCCATACGCTCTTTAGGTATTTGCACATTAAGTATACGGGTACCTGAAAACATATTGCAAAATTGAATAATACCTCCCAATGATTTTTGAAACAGAAAACACATAGTTTTATTTCTATACGCTCTTTAGGTATTTCCACATTAAGTATACGGATACTTGAAAACAAATTGCAAAATTGAATAATACCTCTCAATGATTTTAAGACAGAGAACACATAGTTTTATTTCCATACGCTCTTTAGTTATTTCCACATTAAGTATACGGGTACCTCAAAACATATTGCAAAACTGAATAATACCTCTCAATGATTTTAAAATAGAGAGTACATAGTTTTACTCATATACTCTCTTTAGGTATTTCCACATTAAGTATACGGATACCTGAAAACATATTGCAAAATTGAATAATATATCTCAATGATTTTAAAACAGAGAACACATAGTTTTATTTCCATACACTCTTTACGTATTTCTACATTAAGCATACGGGTACCTAAAACAGAGAGCACATAGTTTTATTTTAACTAGGTTTAGAAAAAAGGAAAAAAAATTCAAAAGAAAATTAGACTGTTTTTTACGTTCAGAACATTCCAAAACGATTCTGCCAGACGGTCTTCACTCTACCTTTTCAAATTTTACAAGAGAGCAAAAAAGGGGTTTTTAAGCATTTCAAGAGAATATAATTCTCTTGAAATGCCTATATATATATATATATATATATATATATATATATATATATATATATATATATATATATATATATATATATATATATATATATATATAACCAAACAAAAATATAATATATATTATTATATATATATTAAAAAAAAAACTAGATAAGACAAACATAAAGAAAGCACACTGCTTGGCTAAGAAATGAAATTTAATTTTTGTATGTACTTCATAAAGCTTAACTAATACGCTGGATTAATGCTCTGAATGGCAATATGAGGCAATATCTCCGCAGCAGCAAGGTTGGGTAAGAGAATTGCTAATTATCCCTGTGAAAAACACGAACAACCAAAATTTCCTATACACCAAAAAGGTCTCTGGAGGTTCTTCATACTAAATAAAATTCTATCAGGTGGAGTTCAAACTAAATGTGCTAAGGCCTTTAGTCTCGAACCTTGGCCCGTCTCTATTACCAGAAGCGCCTCGTTCAAATACAGCTCCTTCAAAGCGGCCAGTAGATAAAGACTCACAAGAAGAAGCATTCTCATTTTTGTTCAGAAGTAAAACAAACATCTTTACGCATGCCCGTGTAAGGCAACGAATATTTAGTTTCATTTTCTTGGGACAGGCAGGGTCGAGCAAAGAATATGAATACCCAAATACTACCCCCAAATTCTGGATTCTCCCGAATCTCTGGGCACTTCTTATAGAAATTATCAAATATTTCTTTATTATTCACCCCCCCCCCCTTAAAAAAAAATCTTGCGTGAAGGCCTGGACAACGCGCTCACGACCTTATGTGCAAATTTTCTTTATGAATATAATAGATAAAATTAGGCCAAATTTTGGATCATCGTTATTCATGCTCTTATAGCCATGGAAACTCCCAACTAATCTTTCTTTTCATATTGGGAAATAGGCTTTGCCCCTGGGAAAGGGTCATCAAAGGAGATACCCCCCACCTTCCCTTTCTCCGTCCTCTGTCTGCGGGCATGCATATAAACAACATACCACAAAATACTTTTTGATTTTAGACGTTCGATCAGGGCAATACAGGAACGTCATTTCACAATAGCATGTATTTTTTTGAACTTCCATATTTTTATCTAGATAAACTAAAAAAAAAAAAAAATATTATAAGAAATTTTTACTTTCGCATTATAAGAAATTATTAGTTTTCCTGTAAAATAAAAAATGTTCATTCATAGGTTTTGTGCTCAAAAGTCGAGTCAGGAATCTAGCAGGCTTTTGGTACAAAAAAAGGTTAAAGTTCTGATACGTCTAATTACCAGTGGAGTAATTCACAAAATTTGGGAGTATGAGAAATATATTTCTCTAAATCTTTGAGTGAGGAGCAGGGTCGTGTCCAGGATTTTTGCTCAGAGGGGGAGGAGGGGGAAGAGGGGGTACAAGAAACACATAATAAATGTGTTTATATACACAGTTGTTACGTTTGTACTAGTCGTAAAAATACTTAAGGGGTTTAAACCCCCTAACGACACCCTACCCTGAATACGGCCTTGGTTAGGAGGGGGGAAAATTCGTCGTTTTTTCCTATTTTGTCAGTGAAAATACAAAAAAAAAAAGCATTTTTCAACAAAATATCTTCCATAAAGGGTATAATCGAGGGCGGGAGAGAAATCTAGGGGAAAAATGACCCCCACCCACTGACACCACTGATAGCTAATGGAATCAAGTCTTATGACCAAAGGATAGTTAAAACGAAAAAACAACCATCATACGAAGATCCATTATCTCGATATGTGTCTCCTTTTAACCTCTTAATTTACCACTATTTCGTCAACATCAACAAGTTGTGAAAATAACACACGAACTTACTAAGATCAAATTTATACACTAAAAGCACGCCACATAAAACAAGATACACGTCATAAGGTCATAATAAAATGCCCAAATTTAATAACAACAAAAGAAGCAACAACTAACGATAAGACAGACTTAAAATTTTTTTAGCAATTAAAATGCAATGCTGAAATAAACTAATAGTAAAAAAAAGAAAATAAAAACAAAAATCAAGACCAGAACCGGGATTTTTGGCCTTTTTCAGACATGTCACCCATTGAATCTTACAACACCCAACTCCTATAGAATATACTAAAGTCTTTCATTGAAACACTAATGTGCATATGTACCATAGACGGTAATTTATAGAAAGAGTTCATAAATTTTTCGAATATTCCCCACGACATCGTTTTTTTACCTCCACGATTGCTTAAATCTCAGGCTTGGAGCCGAGGATCCAAAGTTAAAAAAAACAATTATTATTGCTTTTTTAAAGCAATAATACTCAGGCTTGGGAACGAAGCCGCAGCCACCGAGAGAAACTTCAATCCCTGTCAAACCTAATATCAGAAGTTAAAATATCTTCAGTTTTCCTGGCATTTTATGGTATTTGAAACAATACAGAACAATAATACGCAGCGAGCAACTAAAAGGTGGGTACTTTATATACAAATTTTCAAATAAAGAGTTTACACCAAACTTTCAGAGACCCAGGGATGTAACAAGGAATAGAGACAATAATACGATGTATCTTGGGTGTATCTTGTCACACCAGCCGTGGAATTCGAGAATGGAGTACATATCCCCTAAGAGAATCTAGTCGTATCAGTGGTAGCTCTTACCATCCCTTTTGGAATTGGCATCTAAATGAGCAACTAATTATTAATTAGGCTCAAATTTATCAGCCCCAGCACCGTGATATGGTACAAATATCGTATGTTTTTTTTACGAATACAACCTTAAGTATCGTAATATTCTCAGGTACCAAAATTAGATAGCTAACCCTTTGAATTAAGCAGAATCATGTTTCCTAAACCAGATTGAGGTTAGATATCCCTTGTCAGACTAAAAATTGGCACTGAGATTAAACTCCTTGTTCTTACTGTTATTTGTTTCGTGTGAATCGTTGCCTTCTGCATAAACTAATAATTAGACTAAGTAGAAGACAACCAAGTTATTTGTCAACCATGGCTTGACTGAAAATTAAATAGGTTGTAGTAATACATTTTTTGCCTTGGTTCTGCAGAGCATTGCACGAAGTGCTGATTTTTTGCAAAACCACAGTTTTGGCCAAATAAGGGCATATTACTATCGAGAGATATCCTGATTTAGCCAATCAGTTTAAAATTCGTTTCGAAGAGATGCAGTAGCTATGCCTTCTGCATAGCTACTGCATTTATCCAAAAGAAGACAACTGAAAATCCGATAAAACGCTAATAGATGGTTTTCTTTAAGATATGGTGGGATTGGCCAAAAACCTCACAAAACCAACATGCCAAAATGCACTGGTCTTGCAAGGCCTTCTACATAAGCTGACTCAAGTAGGTTAATTGAACACTGACTTGACTCTGACGCTGACTTGAATTCATTCAATCAAGATTGTGGCGTCCACCGCAGTCTAGTAAAAAGAAATCACATAAAACCAAGTCAAGTAGGATACATCTCAGTCTACGCATTGCTATTTGACTTAAAACACCAAATATAATAAGAATTTTTTTAGGAGTTGATATGTATTATTTTGGTTAAACACAACATAATTTATGAAGAAAGAGATCTTACCGTAGCTACACATCACTTTACTTGCTTCACGAAAAAGAAGTACCCCATTTGGTGATGACACATCGAAATGCAGTCTCTGAGACCTATTTTGAACAAGTTCAGCAAAGAATTTGAGTATTGGAGTGGTGACCTGAGGTTCTGAATACCACAGTTGAATAGAACGAATTAGTAGATCTGTGTATGTAGGATATATCCATTCAAACAGCATCATGAATGCAATTTTCGTATTCAGCGCATAAGCTACTCCCCTTAGGTCCCTTGCGACTCCTATGACGAGCTTTTGAGCTTCATCGTTTCGGAAAACTGGAGAGTCGGCTTGAGATAACATTTGGGCCAGAATATCGAAAGATCCTATAAAAAAAGGAAGAACTTTCGATAATGACTTCGCGGCAGATTAAGCCAGATGACAGTAATGGAACTGTATCATCCAAACAATTTTTTTACTGTATACCCAATAGTACTGTCCAACAAAAACATAGAGTCCATAAAGAAAAAATTCTAGGTCACAATTAGAATAACATAAAAAAGAATAAAAGAGAAAGCCCCCTCTGCGATATTTTAAAATTTGCTTCTTTGCATGAAAGATCTAATCCTTTCAGAAGTACTAGACTCTAAGGCAATAAAGAAAAAAAAGTCCAAATTAGAATAACACAAAACCTGAAAATCATCTTTTTTAAAGCTCTTAAAAGTCTGCCATATATAGCTAATCAAATATAGCGAAACAAATATCATAGGCAGCGCAATCGCGTTGCCTAAGTAAAGAACGATGTTGGCACAATGTATTTTTTTCATACCAGGACACTTCGTATCGCAGGAGCTGTCGTAGAAACTTCGAAAAGGGCTCATTCGATTGGAAATTGGAGTGGCTTGTGCCCTTTCAAATAGTCGAAAGTGATTGGAAGGCAACTAACACCCCTTCCACGCCCACCATTTCCCCAAACAAATCCAATAAAAATTTGGAGATAGCAATTTTGTTCAGCGTAGTTGATTTCCACATAGAAAATATATTTTTGAGGAGGACACTCCCTCACAACCCTCAGGGCAAGGGTTTTAAGTTATGCCCTGGGGGCATATAAGAACGATTTTGGCAGAATGTTTTTTTTTTTTTTTTCTTTAGACCAGGGCACTTCGTATCGAACAAGTTGTGGTATAAACTTCAAAAAAGGCTCAATCGATTGGAAATTGGAATGGCTTTTGCCCTTTTTAACTGTCGAAAGTGATTGGAAGGCAACTAACACCCCTTCCACGCACAACATTTCCCGAAACACATCCAATCAAAATTTTGAGATAGCTATTTTGTTCAGCGTAGTTGATTTCCAAATAGAAATTACATTTTCAGGAGGACACTCCCCATCAGCCCTCAGGGCAAAGGTTGTAAGTTATGCCTTGGGGGCATGCAATGTTTTTATAGAAAGCGTTGTCGTAGAAACTTCGAAAAAGGCTCATTCGACTGGAAATTCAAAGGGCTAGTGCCCTTTTTAAAAGTCGAAAGTGATTGGAGGGCAACTAACAACCTCTCAAGCCCACCTTTTCCAGTAACACATCAAATCAAAATTTTAAGATAGCCATTTTGTTCAACGTAGTTGAAAGTTCTGGAAATTAGGTCTTTGAGGATGACAACCCCCACTTCCCCAAAGCCCTCAAGGCAAGGGTTGTAAGTTGGGCCCTGAGGACATATAAGGTTTTTACAGAACGTAATTGGAAATTGAAATGGTTAGTGCCCTTTTTAATAGTCAAAAGTGATTGGAAAGCAACTAACTCCCCATTCCCCGCCCACCATTTCCCCAAACACATCCAATCAAAGTTTTAAGATAGTCATTTTGTTCTACGCAGTTTAAAGTTCAGGAAATTATACCTTTGGGCAGGACACTCCCCCCACAGTCTTTAGGACAAGGGTTATAAGTTATGCCCTGGGGGCATATAAGGTTTTTTATTGAGCTCTTTGTCGTAGAAACTTGAAAAAGGGCTCATTCGATTGAAAAATTTAAAGGGATAGTGCCCTTTTTAATAGCCGAAAGTGATTTGAAGGCAACTAACCCCCCTCTCACGCCCACCTTTTCCCCACACAAATACAATCAAAATTTTTAGAATAGCCATTTTATTCAACGTAGTTGAAAGTTTTGGAAATTAGGTCTTTTAGGATGACAACCCCTCCCCCCAAAGCCTTCAGGGAAAGGGTTGTAAGTTATGCCCTGGGGCATATAAGGTTTTTATAGAAAGCGATGCTGCAGAAAATTCAAAAATGACTCATTCGACTGGAAATTGAAAGGGCTAGTGCCATTTTTAATAGTTGAAAGTGATTGAAGGGCAACTAACCCTCCCCTCCTCTCAGGCCCACCATTTTCCCAAACCCATCCAATCCAAATTTTGAGATATCTATTTTGTTCAACGTAGTTGAAAGTTCTGGAAATTAGGTCTTTGAGGATGATAACCATTCTCACAGCCCTCAGTGCAAGGGTGGTAAGTTATGCCCTGGGGGCATATAAGGTTTATATAGAAAGTTATTCTAGAAATTTCAAAAAGAGGTCATTTGATTGGAAATTGAAATTGCCCCTTTTAACAGTCGAAAGTGAGTGGAATGGAATTAACCATTAACCCCCCCCCCTCTCACGCCCACCATTTCCCCAAAAACTTTCAATCAAAGTTTAGAGATAGCCATTTTATTCAACGTAGTTGAAAGTTCTGGAAATTATGTATTTAAGGATGTCACCCCCCAGAGCCCTCAGGGCAAAGGTTGTAAGTTATGACCTGGGGGCATATAAGGTTTTTATAGATAGAGTTGTCATAAAAACTTCAAAAAAGGCTCATTCAATTTGAAATTGAAAGGACTAGAGCCCTTTTTATTAGTCGAACGTGTTTGGATGGTAACTAACTCCCCTGTCATGCCTACCATTACCCCAAACACATACAATCAAAATTTTTAGACAGCCATTTTGTTCAACGTAGAAGAAAGTTCTGGAAATTAGGTCTTTGAGGATGACAGCCCCCCCCCCAGCCCTTAGGGCAAGGGTTGTAAGTTATGCCCGGGGGGCATATAAGGTTTTTATTTAAAGGGCTGTCGTAGAAACTTCAAAAGGGCTCATTTGATTGGAAATTGAAAGGCCTATTCTCTTTTTGATAGTCGAAAGTGAAGGGAGAGCAACTAACATCCCTCTGTCGCCCACCATTTTCGCAAACACATCCAATCAAGATTTTGAGACAGCCATTTTGTTTAACGTAGTTGAAAATTCAACTACTTCAATCTAATTCAACTTCAGTCAACTACTATATAAACAAAAAATCGCGAAGATCAGTTACCCTTTCACCGTTACTAGGAAAGGGTCGTCCAATTTTAGTTTGGTGTGTTTATTTTAAGGTTTGGTTTTTATATTTTTTTCAGTTTTATTCTGCACTGAGGACGGTCAAGCGGAGGTCTTGACCGAAATATTGGCATAATTTTTCAATTTTTTCACTGGCTGTTAATTGTCCTCGTTTCCTTTCTTCGCGATTTTTTGTTTATCATGATTAGCCAGTGTGGTCTCAGAAATTATATATATATATATATATATATATATATATATATATATATATATATATATATATATATATATATATATATATATATATATATATATATATATATATATATATATATATATATATATATATATATATATATATATATATATATATATATATATATATATATATATATATATATATATATATCTTGCACAGATGATTAGCAACAATTTATTTTTTTAAGTGAGAGAAGCAGCCTCTGAATAATTTTCTGTTGACTAGTGTGGCAATTAAAAAAATAAATAAATAGCGAATAGTTCATAGTTATTCCACCAGAAGCTATGGCAATTGTTTTAGCAGCATTACACGGTCAGAGAAAGAGAGAGAGAGAGAGAGAGAGAGAGAGAAGAGAGGTGGTGATGAGAGAAAGAGAGAGCGATGACAACCATTCGATGACAAACATTTTCGATGACCATTCCTCGTGCCCCAATTGCATCTGTTATACGCAATCCTTGTTATTCATGTCTTCGGCATTTTACAACTATTTAGAACATTAATGTGGAGAAACGCCACCCTAATCAATCTGTCATCTGACAGGGAAGCTACTCTGGACTGAAAACTAACCACGTTCACCTGTCTCTTAGGCAGATTAGACCTAAATCATCTGCTAAGAAAAAACCATTGAATCTCCTGTCTACGCCTCACAAATTCCTAAAGAAGTTTCACGAGTTCAGAATTCATTTATATTTCAACTTCAATTCCGCAAAAAAAGCTCAACTAATAAATAACAACATTCACAACAAATTACAAAAGCTCTCCGCAGGACTCCGTGATCCATTATATGGAAAGTAAGGTCGTTAAATATTCAATCTCAGGTTGACCCATATCGAGGCCTCCAAGAATAAAAACATCAATAACTATCATCTCAGTCTGGACAGCAGCAACTAACCAATAACAATAATATATAAAATAAATAATACAAAATAAATTATTGATACACATTTTATAAATGCCCGGCACATTTTAAGTCTAACCTTTTCCCAAAATCTTGACACCCTATATTGTATCGTACACAATGTGTATATTACACTCACATTAATAAAACAAAAATGCATTCCCATGTCCAGAGGGGGCCCCGTTATTAGAGTATTCATGTTCACAAGATTCTAAATTGTGAAAAAGTTTAGCGTTTATGACAATCACTCTCTCTTGGGCCTCTAAAAGACACAGAGCGCTTGACTGAGACAGACAACTTTATTATAAGCAAGGAAAAATTGGAAGAAATACCTCTTAATGGCAGCATAAACTGTTCGAAGCGTTCTTCATCTTCACCGAGATCAACCATAAGAAGTCGACCCAATGATGTATAAAAAGTAGTCCGACATTTCATATGAGACACTTCCAAATTAGTTCCCAGAAATAGAAAATGCTCACTCTGCAAAAAGAAAATTGAACCGATTTAGTCAAGGAGCTTGAATAGAAAACTCAGCATTCTAAATTCTGTGCGCTTACCTTATAACAAATGACTCAAGTCGGTTAATAGCCAATTATTTAAGGATATTTCTGTTTTTATAGAATTCTAGTTTTTTCGTTTGAATGAGGCACAAAGGGTTTTTCGGGATACATACTTACTTATCAGGGTCAAAATGGAGACCAGTAAATATGCACGAGATATGTGGTTTAGAAGACAAATTTTTCAAACGGTGACATAGTTTTGCTCTCAAACTCGAAATATAAAATTAAGAGGCGAGTTTAGGCTGATATAGTCTTTTCATCAACAAGAAGGTAATTTTATCAGATAATAAGCCAGTGATTTCAAATTAAAATCAGTTTTGAAGTTAGTAGTCCACAAACAAAATAAGCTTTTTCGAAACAAATTGTTGATTTACTCTATATTGACATTATTTATATAATAATTATATTGATCAACAATGCATGCACTGATTGTTGCTATTTTCACCCTTTTTCGACATGGCCATATGATTTTTTTAATGTCGTAAGTATTATATTATCATATCATGTGGTTTAAATGTCAGGTATCTTTCGAAAAATAATGTCAATACATTTGCCAAATGTACCAACAACAAGTGTTTTGATCAAAATAGTTGAAAATTGGAAGTTTTCTAAATTGTTTTTTTCATTGCTTAAAGCAAATCTAAAGAGTTGATGCTTAACATAGAGATTCGATTTTATTAGTAAAGAATAAAGCACAATAATAAATTATGAAAACGAGCACCTAAGCCAGAGAATATGCAAGAAATAAATTATGTCCAATAAAGAGCAGAACTGTTGTGGGCTATGAAACAAACCATTTTAAAGCATAGGAAATCAACAATCAAAGGCAGCGCAATAGCACTGCCTAAGTAAAGAACGATGTTGGCACGATGTATTATTTATTTATTTTTTTGGTTTTTTGGTTTCTTGGTTTCTTTTAGACCAGAGTACTTCGTCTAGAATGAGTTGTCGTAGACACTTCGATAAGGGCTCATTCGATTGGAAATTGGAAGGACTTGTGCCCTTTTAATAGCCCAAAGCGATTGGAGGGCAACTAACACCCCTCCCACGCCCACCATTTCCCCAAAACACATCCAATCAAAATTCTTATATAGTCATTTTGTTCAACGTATTTAAAAGATATGGAAATTATGTCTTTGAGGAGGACACCCCCACCCCCACAGCCCTCAGGGCAAGGGTTTTAAATTATGCCCTGGGGTCATATAAGGTTTTTATAGAAAGCGTTGTCGTAGAAACTTGAAACAGGGCTCATTCGATTGGAAATTGAAAGGGTTAGTGCCCTTTTTAATAATCGAAAATGATTGGAGGGCAACAAGCCCCCCTTTCGCGCCCACCATTTCCCCAAGCGCACCCAATCAAAATTTTGAGATATCCATTTTGTTCAACGTAGTTGAAAGTTCTAGAAATTAGCCTTTGAGGATGATAACCCCCTCAGAGCCTTTAGGTCAAGGGTTATAAGTTATGCCCTGGGGGCATACAGGGTTTT